>NW_008357929.1:4739903-4798242 GCF_000622305.1 Nannospalax galili
AGTCACGGGGTGCAGGCAGCAGCGGGGGCAGCGGGGAGAGCGCAGCCCTCGAGGAGCGTGTCCTGGCCGGGACGGTGGCCCTGCGCGGCGCGACCCGAGGGCGCACGGCAGGCGCGGCTGGAGGGCTCGGCGGGACGCCGGGGCTGGGGTCTCGCGGGCAGCGGGGCAGCGGCGGCTGCACCTCAGTCACTCACCATGCCCTGCTGCCGCTGCAGAGGCGGCGGCGAGGCGGGAGCGCAGCGGCCCGAGCGGGCGAGCGAGCCGGGCGCCGCCTGCACTAGTGCCGGAGCGTGTGCGAGAGGCGGCGAGGGAGACACACGCACTCACACACCCGCACACGCGGGAGCGTCGCGCGGGGAGGGCGGGAGGGAGCCCAGCCGCTCGCCGCCGCCCACGTCTCCACGCCTGGGCGCCCGGGTGGGGGACGACAAGACTCCTCTTTCCTTCCCCCACCCCCCTTCTCCAGGCACCCGAGGCTCCGCGTCACCAAAGCCCCGGACAGCAGTTAAAAACGTGGTGCACCCGGCGGGCAAAGAGGGGTTCCCTCCCCCGAACATGGCCAGAGTATCCCCTCTGGAGCCGGCTGGTGCAGGGTCAGACCGCCCCTGACAGTGCGCTTCCACCCTCCCAGAGCGTCCCACCTTACCTTAGCCGGGGTTGCGCGCTCCCAGAAAGGGAGTTAGGTTTCCGCAAGCCTTTGCCTCTCCCTAGTGGTGATGCTGGAAGCCAAGTTAAGAGGTCAAACCCATTGCTACAGGTTCCTAAACTGAGGCCAGGGTCAAGTGGCTCTAGGGAGACTATTGGGCCACCAAATGTGCTGAACTTAGGCTCCTTTCTCCTTCAGCGCGCACACGGGTGAGAGATAGCCCCAGCTCTGAGTGACATCTCAAATTTCCTCTTTCTTCAACTTTTTTCCAGAGTTGAAACTAGTAAGAACAACAACAAAAACCTATCCGCGTTTTTAAGATTTCTCTTGGAAATCCTGTGCTGAAATACCTGTTGTTTCTGGAGAAAGACGAATTGGGCGCTGTGGTGAAGGCGTTCCTTTCAGGTCTGCTGAGAAGAGTCTGACTTTCCAAGCTCTGAATCCACCCCAAGAGGGAGTCCCAGTCCCAGTTTGGTCTGTGCCCTCCCTGGAGTTGAGGGAGCAGGAGAAGCAGCCACAGCCAAGCCTCTGCCTGTGTTTCCTGAGTATTTTAGTGGAAGGCAGGAGACAGACTGTCAAAGTGACGGCAACGGAGAATTTTTCCCTGAAACTGTCCATCCAGTCCTGACTCAAGTGTGGCTCAAACCAAAGAAACAAATCCAGGAAAGACTGGCAGCAACGTAAAGGATGAATTGGAGCTGGAAACCAGATTCTAAGACACATGGGGACAGTCTTAGCCTAAGATGGAGAAGGGGTGCACCCACTCTGGCCCACTCTGCCAGGAAACCTCCCCTTGCTATCTCCATCCCCTCACTCTTGGCAATTCCTCCTATTCCCCCTGACTTCATCTCCTCTTAATGGTTCTGTTAAAAACATTTTTAGTGCCAACTCTGCCATGCACAGTAAGCGCTAAGATAAGGACTGAATAAGACAGTCCCTCTGCTAAGAAGTTCATTCCTTAAGGAGACAGTCAAATAATTTCTGCATGGCAGGATTTATGTCCATGACAAAGGTGGGCACAGAGTGTTCTAAGAGCAGAGGACAGGCATCTAGCCTAACCCCAGAGGGGAGCAGGAGGGGTCAAAGACGGTGCTCAGCGGGATAATAAACTACATGGTGAAGAATGTTTAATAGTTAGCAAAGCAAACATGAAGGTAAGGATGCTTCCAGCAGAGGGAAGAGCGAAAACGGGAAGAGATGAAGTGCTGAGGGTGTGTGAATTAGGTGTGCAGAATAGTAAGGCCCTTCGAGAAGCAACAGAAGGGTGACGTAACCCTGCCAAAGAACTTGAATGCATTTGATAATTGATGGGGAAATACTGATGGATTTTAATTAGGGGAAGACGACATCAGAATCACAGTTTTGTTGGCTCGCCTCATCTAATGGAATAGGGTACACTGAACTGGAGGCAGGAAAAACTCTTTGGGAGCCGTGCTGGTAATCCAGGGGTGAAATATGGAACTATAAAGTAGACTCTTGATAGTTGGTGACTATAGAGGAGATGGTATGCTTGGTCAGAAGAGCAGGTTCAGAACAGTTAGCAGTTATCATGCAGAAGTACCTTTGAGAGGTCTTCCTGACACTGCCCAGTACAGGAACGGAAAGCTCAGCAGAAAAAAAAATCTACTCAGTGCAATTTCTAAGCCATTCCCTCCATGTCCTCTTTGAGTTTCCACATCTCTTTCGTTATTCCAGAATTTTCATTTATGTATCTGGGAGCTCCCTTAGCAATAGGGAGATGAAATAATGTGGGAGGGATTCTAATGAAATTTGATCACTGAGAAAGGGGAATTGACTGGTTTATCAGACTCACCCCCACACCACCCTTCTGCCTCTCTGCAGGGCAAATGGGTTCTGAATTTCCGTGCTCTCATAGGGTGGCATCAACAGATAGGTAGAATGGGTAACACAGCAAGTTGAATAGGCTGTCCAAGGTTTCTACCCTGACTCATATTGCAGTACACTTTATCACTCTTTTTTATTAATACTTCCACGCCTTCCTGGTTCACTCTTTGAAGTTGACCAGTTTACTTGCCTCTATCATGCATCCTCCCCACCCTATCGCATTTTTCTTTTTGATTTCAGCATCAGTGTTGAAACATCCTTCATTTGTGGATTTGACTCATTAAAAAGCTCCAGAGAAGAAGCATCTTTTCTAAAACCTACACCAACTTCCCAAAGCCCTAAGGCTAAGGACAATTGTCCCAATCCCTAGCTCTAAAGGGTCTATTCAATTGTGCTGAGTGAACCATAATAGCCCTATTCTCTTTAAAATATTTTATTATTATTTTATGTGTATGAATATATTGCCTGCATGTATGTGAGTGCATCTGTGTCGTGCAATGCCAAGGACGTCAGAAGAAGGCATCAGATTCCCCTGGAACTGGAGTTATGGACAGTTGTTAGCCACCATGTGGGTGCTGGGAATCAAACCCAGGTCCTCTGCAAGAGTACGCAGTGTTCTTAACTGCTGAGCCAGCTCTCTAGCCCCAGTAATCCTATTCTCTTTAGCAATGATTGATTATAAATGTCCATGTGATCCATTTCTGGTTATTGTAAATAAAGTCTGTTGGGAGGAAAATGTCTCTGCTCTTAAAAATAGTGATAATTCCTCTCTTCTGAGTATTATTGCTCTGGATAGTTTCAAGTTGAAGTTGATATTCGGTGCGATAGTTGTTGGTGCTACTCACTAAGTTTCTCTACTCTGCCTTTCAGACCCATAGTAGAATTGCGATGCTTGGCCCACTTATGAATGAGAAGATAAGGTGAGGTGACTGGTATTGTTCAGCAAGCTGTGAACAGAATTGTGTGTGGTGTTTCTGAAGCAGAGCATCTAATTGCTGCTGCAAAACATTCCAGAGTCTTCATTTCCTTTTGACTTAGTGATCAGCAAGCTTCTGTGTAAGGGTGGTTTTGTCGGTCAGGGTCCTTACCTAAGCTCAGCACAGATAGCATGAACAATAAAACATATACTTTTGCTTTTTGAAGGCCACTAGAACTAAAGGATGCTTGTTTAGCATGCACTAGTTTTTCCTGGTTGATGCACTGAGGAAAATTAATGGAAGATTGGAACCATGCATGGAACTATGCTTAGAGCCCTCCCAACTCTGGTCTCCTAGCAATGTGAGACAAATTTTCTTTTGTTCAAACCTATCTGAATGCAGACGTTCTTTTAAATGTAGCCAAAAGCATTCCTAATAGATGAATCATATCTTGTCAGTCTTCATTCTGATTTTTCTCTAGGATTTCTAACAAACTAGGCAACTTTGTGCTGAATCTATCAGTTCTATGAGATTCAGTTCTCACCTTTACAAAATGGGATCGCTATTGCCTTTCCCCGTGAGTCTTTACCAAGGCCTCCAAGAATGAACTTGGCCCCAAAGCCCTGTGTGCTCTGGTCTCCAACTGTCCTTCTAAGCTCATCTCCCCCAACTCTGTCTTAACTCCCTCCCTCCAGGCACACTGGGACCTGCTTGGAGCCTTTGTATTTGCTGTGTTCTCTGCCTATACCCCCTTCTTCCAGACGTGCAGATTCTTTCTCCCATCCTGTAGGTTCTGCTTAAATATTACTGATGGAAATAGTACAATGACCCACCATCGCCAGGACCTCTTCCATCATGTTCTGTCAGTGCCTCCTCATGATAGATTTTCCATCACAGCATCACTGGTATGCATCCACTGAGGTATTTTAACCACTCTGTTCTCTTCCAGTTAGATTAGCTGCTCTTACTTGAGCTTTGTTGACTGCTATATTCTCAATGCCTACAACCATGCTGGGCCTTGGGTAGTCTGTGATGGATACCAAAAGACTCATCTCCAGCTGTCAGCTCCTCTGGAGTTTTTCTCAGCTTCAGAAGATCATCTCCCAAAGGAACATAGCCAGCCTTCTCCAAGGAACCCACATCTAGCTCCAGGTAAGAACTTTAGTCAGCTTGTTTTGTCTAAAGCCCCAGAGCTCCCTACATTCCATCTGCCCCGCCCCCTCCCTTTTCATTAGTGTTGTTCTCTTAAGACTAGCCTGCATGCCAAATTTTGTCTCCACATCTGCTTCAGAAGTTCTGGCCTTATACCACAGGCATTTAGAAATATGTGTTGGATGAATAAGTGAATGATTGAGTCTGAGTCCCCATTTCGTTTCTCTCAGTGGCATCCTTGTTAGTGATTGTATGGCTTTCTCTTTATCGTATCTAGACAAGTTTGAAATTATCTCCTAAGGCCACCAATTCTGATGTTAAATAGTTCTAATAGTCAGAAAATTGGAGTGCATTAGCTTTTGTTAATGTTGCTGATAGGCAAATCAATTTATCGGCTCATACCAAGCTTGCTGTTTCTAAAGTATTTTTCAAATTAGGATAATGTTTTGCATCCATGTGAAATGCTGCATAGATATTTTAGTTCATTTGGAAAAATTCAAGCCCGTTATTCCAGACTTTTAAGCATTTTGGAAGCTTCCCATGCACTAGACATCTCTTCGTGTAGAGGGCAGTTTTTCCTGCCTCCCAACATTGTTTTGCCTTCTGTCTAGCCACAGTCCCTAATCTTTAGCGTGGAGATTTGCTTTCCTCCAGCCTCACTGAAAGGAATCCACATGGAATTCTATGTGTCCCAAATTGAAGCAAACCACCTCTCAGTTAGCCTGGATATTCAGAGAAACCAGTGACAGAAACTCATGTTGTCAGATGGTCATGCAGGACTTGTGTGAGCAGGACAGGGAAAGAGGCACCCTCTTGTCTCTGCGATGGTACTGTGGTAAGCATCTCACCCTATGGAGAGAAATTCTAGTGCTAATGGTGTCCTCATGGGATTTAGTTATTTGTGTGTGTGCACATGTATGTGTCACAGTATGTCTGTGGAGATCAGATGACAATTTGTAGGAATCAGTTCTCTCTTTCTACCATATGGGTCCGAGGGATTAAACTCGAGTTGTCAGGCCTGCAGGCAAGAACCTTTACCAGCTGAGCTATCTTGCCTGCCCCATACTTTTATGCTACCTGAGAAAATATGTTCCTATTTTAAAATAGTTTCATCTATTTTAATGTGTATGACTGTGTTTCCTGCATGTGTGAAAGCATATCTGTGTGCCCACAGAGCTCAGAACGGGGCATTGGATACCCGGAACTGGAGTTACAGATGGTTGTTAGCCACCACGTGGGTGCTGGAAGCCAAACCTGGGTCCTCTGCAAGAGCAGTCAGTGCTCTTTACCACTGAGCCATCTCTCCAGCCCCAGCCAAGGGATCTTTCTTAAAACAACCAGTCTTATGGCTGATCAAACTAAGAGTTTAATCTAAAAGAAATAGTGTTGCCTTCCTCTGAGTGACCTAACATATCCTATGTAATAAATGAGCACTACAGCCTAGGGATAACAATAACAGGGTTGGTCGATATGTGGGGGACAGGACAAGTGAGTGCTCCTTCATAGCTGATGTCATCAGGCCACACCAATAGATTTAAGTGGAGGAGCTGCTGTTCACTAGAAACAATTGAAAGAAAGAACAGATACAAGTAAATTTATTGTTGGTGTGAAAACCCACATAAGGGTATAGCAAAGTCTGGGAAAGGATGTTCAGCCTGTGAAGACTGTCCCAGAGGATTAGTCAAGCTTAGAGACACAGTGTCCAAAGAGCATATCCATCTCAATCAAAGATTTGAACATTATCAGAAAAATATTATTCATTCTGGTAGACAAAATAATCTAGAGACAAGATGAAATGATCCAGGCAGTTATCAGCAGAAACAGCACAGTGCACAAGTTAGGGCAGGTAGCTGTCCTCTGCTCACAAGCATGACAGAACAAAGGCCTTGGTGTGGTAGTGGCAGAGAGTATTGGCAATGTGATGCCAGGAAGCTGAAATCAGGGACTAACCAGCAACAGTGCTCAAAAATTCAGGCAACTGAATCAATACTGGGAAGTGGATGGAAATTTTCAAGTTGCATATGTGTTACCTTGAGTGATTGTTAATAGTAGAGACTAGAGGAGCAGCTTGGGCACCAGAAGCCATTCTAGGTCTTAGTGATGTACTACAGACATAGAGTAGGCTAGCCCAACATATTGCTATGCTTTCTGTCTTAGAGATTCTGTATATGAAATCATGAGGAACAAGGAATGGAGTTTCAGAATACATGGGGAAAGCAGCTTTAAGGGGGCTGGAGAGGTGGGTTAGGAGTTAAGAGATGGCTGCTCTTGGAGAGGACCTGGGTTCAGTTCTCAGCACACACATGATGGCTAACAACTATCCGTAACTCCAGTTCCAGGGGATCTGATGCCCTCTTCTGACCTCCACAGGCATTGTACAACATAGGTACACTCACGTACATGCAGGCAATACACTCATATACATAAAAAACTAATAATAAATGAAATATTTTTTAAAAGAAGTTGGATGAGGGGATGAAACAGCACTCTTGTGGTAACTTTCTGATGGCCACACATCTTGTCTTACTCCTCTCAGCAAGAGTGGAGTCCATTTGTTCTCTTTTGAATCCAGAGCCCATCTCATAACTTGCTTTACCTCATAGAAGCTGACAGAAATGATATGCCAGGGATCTCTCCCTGAAGAGGCCTAGCAATCTACTTCTGCATTTTTGGAATCTAGCTACTCTGGAAGGAACTTGGATTACCCAGAATCCTGTTGATAAGATGCCACATGAAAAGAGATTCTAAAATTTGAGATACTAGCTTGAGCATTTCATTTCCAATTGCACTCCCAAGTGAATGCATCGCTGTTATCTGGATTATCTGGTTGAAGTAAAACCAGAAGAACCAGCCAGCTGAGCCCCAGTCAAGCCAGAATCACAAGAAGATAAATGCCAATAGGTGTTTTAAGTCATTAAGTGCTATGGCAGTTCATCACAAAACAATTATCAGCTAAATCAAATATCAGAGGCCAGACTCAAAGCAGAATGGATTAGGAGTAACTTCTGGCCACAGAGATATCTGAGGCCATTTTTGGTTTGCTGCTGTGTTATTTTCCTTGTGATGAATGAGAAAGCAGCACAAATTGAGAGCTTAAACAACTGAAATGTATTTGTTCACGGTTCAAGGAGTTAGCAGTTTCTGAGGGCAGGAAAGGCAGGATCCGTCCTGGCCTCTGTCCTTCGTCAAGCTTGCTGATGTGTTCATGTGGTACTACCTCTGTTTGTGTGTCTGTCTTCAAAACCTGCTCCTTTTTCTAAGAGCCTATTCACATTAGATAAGGGTCTAGTCTCCTGACTTCATTTTAACTTGACTGTATTTAGGAATATAGGGGTTAAGACTTTAATATATTAATGGGGGAAGGAAAGTCAGGGATACAATTGAACCCATGACACCTGCTAAGTGGAGTAATAATGTGGTTTATGCAAAACGCTAATACATTTTTTTTTATCTTTTTGAGACAGGGTCTCCCTGTAACCCCAGCTGGCCTATAACTCTGTGTGTAAACCAGGCTGGCCTCAATCTCATAGAGATTCACTTGCCTCTACCTCCCAAGTGTTGTGATTAAAGGCATGCACCACCATTCACAGCTAGTACAAATTTTTATACCAATACAGAAGAAAGGAAAAGAGGTCTAGTTAGTCATGATTTCTTACTGGAGACCTCAGAGAATGTCAACTTGGGTCAACCTGGGAATGATTAGCTTTATCCATGTCCTTTCCAAGACTCAACACAATTGCTCAGAGGAGATGAGGGAGATTTCATATCAGAAGCAGTGCAAAAGGCTTTTCCTGGTTTTCCCACTTAGCTAACAGAGCAATGGGAACATTGCATGAGGCATACTTAGAACTCAAATTGTGGCAACGCAAAGTTGAATGAGCACAGGGAAATCCACATTCTGTGGACTCTTTTTTTCTAAGCCAGACATGTAAAAGCAAGGATGACCTCAAATTATTCCTATAGCTAATCTTGCATGGGATTAACTCATCTCTGGTTCACTTATTTATTATTTATTTAGTCGTTTGATTACCATTTAACCAGTTACTGCTATGTGCTAGTCATTGGGTAGACCCTGAAAGATAAACACAAATAGATTATGCTTTCTGACCTACAATCCAGCACTCACCTTCTTGGAGCCTTCCTTCCTCCTATAACATCCTGTGAGGAAGAAGCATATTGCCTCCCTGAGAGCAGATCAAGAGTATCCTTTCTTCTGGCACCTTAGAGCATGGACATTCTCCATTATGTCACCAGCTATGGTATGAGAAAGAGGCCTTTGAAGATTTGAACCACTGTTGAGATTTGAACATTCGAACTGATGTTCTAGAAACTCAGTTAAATGGTCTAATATGAGGACCACATATTCACTCAATGTCTTGGCAAGTTTATAGAGAAACAGTCCTCCTTAAGGGGCTACTTTGCTATTGTGATCCTCTCGAACTCTCCAATGTGATTTTCTTCATATTGATGGAACATTAATAGAGAGTCATGCTGGTTAGAACTGATCCAGATATTTCTACTTAAGAATAAAGGGAAGTTAGCACCAAACCAGTAAAAGTTCTCCTAACGTGTGTGCGTGTGTGTGTGTGTAAATGAGTTCTGCATCTACAAACCTGTTTTGGGGCACAAGTCAGCTCATTTAGTTATGTGTTTCCTGGATGAGTTTGTAATGAACCATTTTCAACATGCACATTTAGCTGGGTCTGTAGAATATGATTTCTCTGCATAATATTGTAGCTCACTCCTGTTGCATACTATAACTACCCCCCTCCTGTGCCCACAGCAGACATCACTAATCAATTATAGAATCCTTTCCTGCTGAGACCAGTCATAGCCCCAGAAAGCTTTCCAACATACAAAGCTCCAAATAGTCAGCAGGCATTAACTATAGTTGGAATTAGCACAAAGAATAAATCCTATTTGCCTAACAGCTCAGTGAGAGACGGCAGTCAGAATAGTTCAAGCATGGTTCTATTATTTTATGTAGATATGGGTTTCAGAATTCTGTTCCAATTATGCAGCTTTATTGCCCCAAACTGAAACATTTATGAGCTGAAGGGGGCGAGCCTGCAAGGGGCACCAACATCAGGAGTTATTGTGCGCTTTTGACTAAAAGACATCAGTGGCTGGCAGCTAGGGGAGATACATACTGGGATTAGCTCTTCCTGAGAAAAGTCATACTGAACAGCATGCCACATGAATGCTGGAGAGACTGTCCATGCTGTCACCTCAGACACGCACGTAGAGACTCTGCATCTCATTGTCAGGCTTTCCCTTCGGCTGGAATTTATTGATGCTTTATTCAAAACCACCATGAATTAATCTACCAAAATATATTTCCTCATAAAAATAGGAGGCCTGTATGAGTGCATTACACATAAACGTGCTATTTTCTTTGCTTAAGATTCACATCAATCAGGGTCCACCTCTACAATGTGACTTTTTTTTATCTAGTGTCATTCGGTTCACCTTGGGCTCTGTTTCTGACTTCTGTGAAACACTCCACAGAGGCATTGTTAGTACAGAAAGTACATATAATTTTCAATGTGCTTTAATGTTCTTTAAAGAGAAAAAAGTGAGTTGGCTAATTGGATCTTACCTACTGATCTAATCTGTGTGGTTAGGCACAAATTGGCCATTAATATAGTCAAATGGACAATAGAAATTTTTGATTCGTTGTCAGGAAGTAGACACCAGCTAGCTGGACTGTCTGTTGGTTGAGTGCCAGGCTAAAGTTGAATCACTCAGTAGGCAAATATCATCATTACAATAACAGAGGTCACTGGGCTGAAAAGACCCAGTTTGTTATTGTCACCTATCATCAGACTTCACATTTGCTAATTGGATCCTGGATTTACTTCAGTGGACAGATGTCTAGTCTGATATGGTAAGCCTAGATCAAGCCTTTGAATAACATCATCTATGGTATGCCTGGATCGTGACGTTGAGCAACATCATCGTGGTGCTGAGGTAAGTTTCTCAAGAGTCAGGTACCAATTAAAAAGGGGTGGTTGATGCGAAAATATGGGCAAGGGTATTGCTGAATGCCCGAAGGACCATTTTTAAAAAAACTTTTGTTTGAGGATTAAACTTTCTAAGTTATTTTTGCAATTCCTCATTTCACTCTCGGTTTCTTCGCCATCCTCTACTGTCGCTCTGTGACTTCACACTCCAGTCTTGGAGAACAGGCGGTGAACTCTCTATAAATCTCTGTACCAGAAGGACTTTCCTACTGGCAAGAATACCACAGGCTGAAGAAGTCCATGGCCATACTGGGTGTGGTGATAGTGAAAGCAACAAGGTTGTAGAGAGTCCTAGATCAAAGGTTGAAACTGAGCCATGAATAAGCCTGAAATGTGTAGCACTGGAACTGAGCTCAGGCCACTCAGAGTGGGGAAAACTCAGTGAACGCACACATGGAAAATGAAGCAGAAGACTCATTTGGAATTAGGCAGTCAGCCCAGAGAGTTTACATGGAAGAAAGAGGTCAAGGCAGGGCAGTGAATTAAACTTAGCAGACAGGAAGACCTCAGAGCAGGAGAGATGATGATTCAATGTCCATATAGCAGCTGGGAATAAGGACATCTACAGAACTGACAGGTAGGGTAAAGCATTGTCACTGGGTCTAGTTACAGTGACAGTGACCCCGGCTAAGAAATGCCTTGCAAGATCTCAGCATAAGGAAATATTTACTGCAAACCATGGGTTCTCTGCCTTGCAGATAGAAATAACCAGAAGTATAGTTGTAGTGCTAGACATGTCCCCCAAGGCCAAGTATGAAGAAAGCCTGATCCAATGGCTTCTGCTTGCTGGCTGGGTTGACTGTACATACATTTCTCTACATTTTTTCCATCCCAAACCTTTCTGAAGTTGTACCTACCCCCGAGTGGACGTCACAAATACATATGATATGCTGGTTGCATAGTGCTATGACTGAAAGTTTGAACCTTGGCTGTTAGAGATTTTTACTGTCATTATACCCTTCCTCCCATTTTTTGGCTTGATAGCATCTCAAGATTTTTTTGTTTTTTGTTTTCTATCCACATTTCCATTTTTGTATGTGTCCCCCAGGGCATTTTAACACATTTAATTTCAGGATATGCAATTCTCACTAAGAGATACAGAAGAAAGAAAGCAGCAGAGGAATAAAGGAATTGATCTTAATTCTCATCTTCTAAGTTTTCAGTGCCCCATCTCAGAATTTCATTCCTTCTTGTTCTTTTGCTTTTATAGAAAGTACTTGGTGTAAAGCTGCATGTGTGCAAGTTTAGGAGACAGTTCATCAGCAAATCAAATGAATCCAAGAAGAAGAACATCTATGTGTACACACTATAATTGGTGTTAATTGTCAACCTGACAGAATCTAGCATCACCTGGGAGGGGGTTCTTGGGGCATGCATTTGGGGAGCATCTTGACAGCCTTAACTGTGGTGAGGAGACTCACTTGATGTGGGTATGGCCATTCCATGGTTGGGAAACTGGACCGTGTCCGTGGAAAAATGGAAGCCAACAGGAGCATGCGTTCATCTCTCTCCACTTCCTGACTATAGATGCAATGTGCCCAGCTAGCTCCTGCTGCCCTGCCTTCCTCACCATAATGAACTATACCCTGAAACTGTAAGAAAAAAACAAACCCTTCCTTCCTTAAGTTGTTTGCATCAGGGTCTTTTATCACAGCAGCATGAAAAGTTAATATGCACATATATACACATATATGTTCATATTCAGAGGACAAAAACCCTAAGAAGACTGGCATTCCTCCAGGCTACTGTTTGCTAGCTTGGTGACTACTCCATGACATGCTGTGGCTCAGTTTCCTTTGCTGTAAATAGAGAAGTTGTTATGCTTTGTAAGTGAATTATATACCCCACAGGCTCATGGTTGAAGACTTGGTTCCCAAGAAGTCAGTCATCGTGGATTGGGTCTTGAAGGTAATATCTACTTTGTCCTCTAGCCTAAGCTTTCTGCTTCCCTCCAGCTGCCACAGGCCCCACCACCATTAACTCCACTTTTCTTCCCCCATCGTTATGGACTAAAACTGTGAGCTAAAATAAATCTTAACCAATGAAGACAGTAGTACTGACTTGTGCATCAAGGCTTGCCTTGTACAGATTTAATGATATCCTGGATTTTTGAGAAAGAAGTTTAGAAGCTCAAAAGTTCAATAAAAATGTTAGGGGTTTTTTTGTTTGTTTGTTTCTGTTTTTGTTTTTTATTCTGTCTACTTTCTCAATTCCATCAAAGCAGAAGGGCAGGATCAAAAGTCAAAGCAAACCAGTTCTGGCAGCAAGGGACATGCCATTTTAGAAAGACAAAACATGTCCTCTATAACATTAAACTCTTACCCAATTCCTCATTAGCTTTGTGAACAAGTAGAAAGGGGACAGAAGCATTGTGGCAGTTATCCAGTTTATTAAATTAATTATCCAGATATTTGGACAAATGCAATTACAAACCCTTCCTTTTTTGTTCCTATCTGGACTCTCCACTCTCTTCTGGCACATAAACATTTCTAAGGGTACAATCCTTGTGTGAACAGCTGCCTTGTGGAGAACAACAGTTCTAAGAGGTTTCTTCAATTTGCTCTTTGTGATGCTGACTTTGTTACTGGCTCCTGTGACAGCCAGCTTCAACTGTTAAGGGTTGTGACCCAAATGGAACCCCCAAATGATGTTGGAATCTAAGGCCAGAATGATCCCAGCTAACTCATAAATAATGAGCCCAAGGAGCCAGGTCACACTTTATCACCAAGAGAGTAACACCTTTTAATTGGTTAACACAACAAATAGAGAGATGGCCGCTTTCTGAATCAGGCTTCTGATTTGCTCACCTATTAGGTGGGTTTGAGAAAACAAAACTCTTTCTTCACTTAATTTAGAAGCTGTGATTTTGATTGGGAAGTGGAGGGTCACATACAAAGATGCCAGAGAAAGCAAGTGAAACAGAAGGAGGCTTCAGGCTGATGAAAACTGAATTTATTAGGAAGTTCCCTTAAAAGTGTGTGTGTGTGTGTGTGTGTGTGTGTGTGTGTGTGTGTGTGTGTGTGTGTGTGTGTGTGTGTGTGTGTGTGTGTGTGTGTGTGTGTGTGTGTGTGTGTGTGTGTGTGTGTGTGTGTGTGTGTGTGTGTGTGTGTGTGTGTGTGTGTGTGTGTGTAACTGAATGAAAATAACTTCATCAGTTTAACATTAAGAGGAAAACTTCAATCTTATGAAAATCAAAGGAAGACTAGAAATCCCACTTCTTAGGATGCATGTGAAAGATATGGGTTTGTAGACTTTAATTCTGAAGAATGCAAATGTGCACTTCATGGAGTCCTTCCTCAAACTTGTTTCCTTGGTCCAGTTACCTTACTGCGTCAACAAGGCTGAACAAATAAATGGGGTAGCTGAAAATATTGCTTTCACTTCTAAAGGAAACCCCTGAAATTACAGGCATTAGAACAGTATTACATTTCAAAGTACAGCATGATCAAGGAGGTGACTGTGAACTTCTGGGCTCTGGTTACAATTTAAGAGTCTCTTTTGCAATTTGGACCCAGTTCCATACTGTAGCTGCTGTCCATGGTGGCAAGAAACAAAACTGACACATTATTATCAACTCCAGTCCATTCTTCATTCTGATTTCTTAGGTTCCTCCCAAGGTTCCTTCCAATTTCACAGTTCCATCCAGGCCTCTACATTTTGTTTAGTTGGTTCCTCTGGATTGTCACACTGTCTCAGACTTTGGAGATTTGTGATGATCTTAACAGATTTGAAGAGTACTGCTTGGGTTTTTGTAAAAGCTTCTACAGTTTGTGTTTGTCTGACAGTTTTCTCATAGTTAGACTGGGGTTACGAGGTTTGCAGAGGATGGCTATCAAGTGAAGCACTGCTCATACCAAGGGTACGTGCTGTTAATGGTGGTGTTAACCTTGACCATGCCAGGCAAGAGAGTGCTTGCTAGCTCTCTCCACTGTACTTATCCGTTTTCTTACCCTCCTGCTGTACGCTTTGGAAGTCACTGTGTATATCCCACACATGAGGTACGGGGGTGTATCTCCATACATCTTCTGAAGTATTTCATATTTTGTTTCTTCTTATCTACTTACATGTTTGATCATTAACTATGTCACTATGTCCTTGTGTTCCTCAAATTCTTGCAGCTTTGTCCATCGAGTGCTCTGTTAGCTGGCTCTTATTTTTATTTTTTATATGTATGAATGTTTGGCCTGCATATAGAGGGGTACCCATGAGTGCAATGCCCACAGAGGCCAGAAGAGGGTGTCAGAGCCCCTGGAACTGGGGTTACAGATGGTTGTTAGCCTCCATGTGGGTGCTGAGAACTGATCTGGGTCCTCTTAAGTGCTGAGCTATCTTTCTGTCCCTCTCATTGATTTTTGAGCACTTTCTTCCTCCTCAGAACTATAGAACCTTCCAGACCAGGGTCAGGTTTACCTGCTGTAGTTTTCATAGTAATCTCTCTCTCTCTCTCTCTCTCTCTCTCTCCTTTTGATCCCCAGCTGGGCTGAAACTCACTATGGAGACCAGGCTGGCCTCAATCGCAACAGAGATCCACCTGTCTCTGCCTCCTAAGTGCTAGGATTAAAGATGTGCTCCAGCACACCCAGCCTCTATTTTTTTTTTAATGCCCATTTTTCTTTTACCACTTTCTCCCTATCCCTCCATATCATATTAGGAACTCAGTTATTTCCCCCTGGTTCTTTAGTAATCTCTTGAGTGCTTTCAAAGTCTGCCTCACAGATGCCTGTAGAGTGGACACACTTCGTCACACTGAGTCAGTTCTTTCACATCTCTCACTTTTTCACTGCTACTGCAATCTACATGTTTTACTCCCTGAACCAATGAATGTCAATAATAAATCACAAAGAAAAGTATATCATGGGTGTGAAGAGAAGGGAGCTCAAACTATCTCTGGAGTGACATATTATTTTTAATTAATGCTGCTCCCATTTTCTCACTTTTCCAGACACATTAATGCAACAAGAATCATGTCGGCATCTGTGGAAGCAAATGGAGAGAACAGCAGTTAAAGGGAGGGGGTGCATGCCCCCACCCCCAGTCTGGTACACTCGGGAGCAGTTCACAATGCACATGCGGATCATCAAATCATGGAAACCGAGAGTTGGAGCCCTTACTGCTGCAGGGACATATTTCCGTGACTGGCAGTGATTCTTATTTTCCATCACTCTGGGAGACTTTGAAGAAGACTCTTTGCTGATTGATTCCCTGCAATCCCACACTAGGCCAGAATACAGGGAGCACAGGATGAACCAAATAGTGCTCCATACCCAAGCTCTGCTTCTCTTCCAGAGAGACAGGCTACAAAGGACAAATCCCCTCTGTTTGTACTTCAACTCAGCCCTTCCTTCTTCACCTGCATCTCTTTGGAATATTGTCTCTCTTCTGCCCTTAAGAAAACAAGACATTTGCTTTCAGTTTGACTCAGCCAATAGTTCTTGAAGGCCAAGTACTTGTCAGCATCTATGGTTAGCACTGGAGATACTTCAAGAGACAATTTACAGCTTCAGGACAATCCCAAAACAACAGCAGACTATGCATTATTGGTAATCTGCAGAATGATATGTATTTGCTGTGTTATTTGGATAGACTCTGGCTTGTTTATCTTTTAGAACTGACTCTGGTGGCACATGCCTGTCATCTCAGCAGTTGGGAGGCAAAAGCAGGAGGATTATAAATTCAAGGCCAGTCTGAGTTACACAGTGATTTCAAGGTCATCTTGGGCTACACAGAAGTTCAAGATCAGCCTATGCTATGTAGGAAGATCTTGCTTGTCTCAACAAAACAACAAAATATTTATCTTTTGTTTAGACATGTTATTCATTTATTACCTCTTAATTTCACAAACAATATAGGTGGATCTCTATGAGTTCAGAGCCAACCTGTCTACATAGCGAGTTCCAGGCCAGCTGGGACAACAGGGAGATCCTGTCTCAAAAGGAACAAACAAACAAAGAAAAAAAAACAAAAAAAGAAAAAGAAAACATTGCAAATGTAGACGAAGATTAAATGAGCATACTATCCTCTACTCTCTACCCTAAACCCATCAAGGCCCCTCTCCTTCCCAAATCCTGAGGCAAATGCTGTTTTGAGGGTTTTTTTTTTAGTCTGTCTTCCTAGTTAAAAGTCATATTACAGAATAGATTCTCAATTTTCAGGGCTGCCTAATTCAAAACAGTATAGCCGACAGTCACTGCCTTGCTTTGTCCTTCTTCCCTTCTCATCTGCCTGTCACTGAGCCGGCCAGAGTTGGTGATAAAATTCCAGGCAGTGCTTAGAATGTTGATGAGCCAAGGTGGTTCATGTTAAAATGGAATCATTGGCAATTTAGAGAAAGGCCGAGGCTGGACGGAGCATGTAAAAGTCCTCACTAATTAATCTAGACTAGATCAGGTCAAGGGAATCAGACCCCAGAAATGAGCAAGGATGTAAGCATCACCAAAAGAAGTCGTTGGGAGATGAGTGCAAAACTGAGGACAACATTCAAGCTGAAGTTTGGGCTCGGACAAGGAAGACCCTGGTTCTTAGCCCTGGTGACATTCCTGAAAGAAAGGGCAGGCTGGACAACTGGCAGCTGAGTGCATCATGATCAAAAGACAGCATTTCTTACAAAGCAGTTCTTCTAAGAGCTGCTGCTGTGGGTATTTCTGTTGACCTTTGTGACAGCACAACCCAGAAGCCACTGTTGTAGCCCTGAAAGACTTGAAGCTTTCCTTCCATAGTGCTCTTCAAGGTTTTCTGTATTGGTATCAGAGATTCCTGGAGGACTCAGCAGGTTGGAGAAGGGGAGTGTTTATTTGCCAGAGGGAGCTCGTCCTTTCCTGGAAAACCTGGAGAAGATTTTTATTTTAAGCTTTCATGTTATTTTCTTGTTTGTCCTATGCACGTGCCCTTCTCCCTCATAGACTCAGAGCATTAATCCCTGGGGATGAGATGGGGCTGGTTTGATAGGGAGCTAGGGAGCGAAAGCATAAAGTCTGTTTTGATAGGGAAGTAGAGAAGAACTTCTGACCTTCAAAATCGTGCACTGTGTACACAACAGGGTGGAGAGCCAGGCATTGTGGGAAAGGAGCCCAGTCCTAATTCCTCAGCTCCCTTTTCATGGATCCTGGGAAATGCACAGCCCATAAAGCACTAAGTGCAGGAGGCCTGAGCAAAAGGAAAGACCTTAAAGCAAGTCTCACCTGAGTGTGGGGTAGTTGAAGGCAGAGACAAGGGAAATGGAGGACGAGGAAAGAGAAGAGATGACTAAAAACATGCAATCCTATTCCACCTTCCAGGACATATCAATCTATTGTTAAAAGTTAACAGAGGCATGACAAAACTTCACGATGTTTGGAGGCAAGTGTTTATGGGAATAGAAATGCAGAAAAGACATTATCAGACTGACTACCAAAACAGAATCGTTACAGTTTGTCTATGCTAAAGGTAGAGCAGTTTGTTAGCTGTCTCTGATTAGTTGAGTTTAAGTTATATTTTCTTTAATATTAACATTTATGGGAAAAAGCCAAAGTTAAGTTTTGCTTGTTTTCAAATCAAGCAAAGTTTAAGTCACCTTTGAGGTCTAAATGGTTTTGTATGCTGAGAGATTCTTCCTGCCTGGTGTCCATTTTTTTTCACTTTACTAGTATCTAACTATATGCCCATATACACAGTATAAATAGATGAGAGAGAGAGAGAGAGAGAAAGAGAGAGAGAGAGAGAGAGAGAGAGAGAGAGAGAGAGAGAGAGAGAGAACATAGTTACGATGTGCATGTTATAACACTCTGCAATAGGAGGCATCCATGTGATTAGGCAGTGGAGGCTTTGACTGGTCCTGTGCAAGTCTGACTTGCTCACCTGAGCTGCCGAGAGAGAGAGAGAGAGAGAGAGAGAGAGAGAGAGAGAGAGAGAGAGAGAGAGAGAGAGAACATAGTTACGATGTGCATGTTATAACACTCTGCAATAGGAGGCATCCATGTGATTAGGCAGTGGAGGCTTTGACTGGTCCTGTGCAAGTCTGACTTGCTCACCTGAGCTGCCTTACATTCTTTCTTTGATGGAAGCCATTTAGTTCCCTTATATACACTGCAAGGAAAGTGTGACCACACAGCAGATACTGAGAGGTGGAAAGTTTGGGTATGGGAGGGGCAGAGGGAGGACATATCAAAGACAGTAGACAGCATATCCCCAACCAGGACAGAAAGGCCAGATTACTGGAGATGGACTCTGGGTCCTGAACCAGGCAAGAAAGAGAAGTCCAGAGAGTTGCAACCTCAAGCATCAGCATGAAACACTAGTAATGAATCTGGTGAGAGGCTCGTACCCACTAAGCCATCACATCCACTAAGAGGCAACCCAGGGCTAAGGCTCCCTTCCTTCTATCCAGAAGGTCCCTTAAGCCTGGTCTACCAGGACAACATCTGGAGAGAACAAGGAGATAAGGAAAGGAATTACAAAACCTAGATCTCTGAGAGATTCTAAAAGCTGCAGCAACCATTAAAGGGTGGACTGAATTTTAAATTTGCTTGACAAAGTCATAATTCCACTTTTCCCCAGTTACTCCCAGTGCTGCTTAGAGGAAGGACAGAATGGCACCGGACAATGAAGAAACTGCATTTTTTCTCCAACGCCTCAGTTGCCATATGATGAGGTTGGTCATTTCATCATGCCGGAACTGAAAAATGTCTTATATTGCGCTTAAGAAGAGTCTAGCATGCCCTGGAAGGGTGTTTTATTTCCTTGGGGAGTGGAGGGACAAAAGAGGGACTCTGCCAGTTCTGCCAGCACTAAAGAGAACACGGGATCAGATCTTCAAGTCCCACGAGCTGCTGTCTTATGTGATTTCCTGGGGCTGCTCTAGAGTACATCATTTGTAGAGGCCCGGGATACACTTCATCTTAGTTGACTGGGCTTGCCCTCCCATTCTACAGGCAAGGGGCCAAGGTGAGAGAAGTAAGCCTCACAGTGGGTGTGGATAGGAACCCCCAGCACTGAGAACCACTCCATCCCTGGTTAGTGCAGCATCCTCCACTCCTGAGCACCATGGAACCTCTCTGCACTCAAGCCCAAGGAACATGCTGTGGGTTCTGGAGCAAACACAGCCACCTCTAGTGCTTAGACTTTTCTCTCTCTCACAGAAGCAGCGTCAAAGGACCTTTGCTTGGTCTTCCTTGCATTTTCTATCTATGCCACCTTGCAAATGCACAGGGAATCACACTTCCCTCATACATCTGCCTTCAGGAAGAAGGAGCTGCAGAGGGTCCTGGCTCCTTCTCTGAGAGCACTATACTCCTTGGGTGTTCACCAGGCTCACATTCTGAACAACTCTTTCTGTGTATTGAGTGCTTCAACTCTGCAGGGTGGCTCTGTCAGCAGCCAGGCCCTCAAATCTCTCTTTGGCATTGTAGAAGGAGAAAGAGAGAGCACCTCCTTCCTTTCAACAAGGCTCCTGCAGAGCTACTGCTGGTAATGGAGACGAAAGGAGACTGAGATGGCTCACAGCGGAAGCTGCTGCCGCTCCTGCCTTCCTTTCATGATCTGCCAAGGAGGCAGGATGCTTCTGCCTGAGCTAACTTGATAATCACAGGGCACAAGAGGGGAGAGTCCTGCTCTGAGAAGCTGCCTCCTGCACAGCCTTCCCAGATCCCAGGCTTGGGAAAGAAAGGACTCCAGAGGCTAGGCTTCTTCTCAAGGCAACAGCCAGCTCAAATCATTCTGGAAACAAAAAGAGCACTGCTGGGCTCTGATCACAGGCTCCCAGTTCTGGAGATAGCAGATGGGCTCAAAGCTTCACTGGAGTCTCTAGACAGCATGAAGGATGGAAGACCATCCTGGTTCCACATAATGTTCTTTGCAATAATTACACTTTTAAATCACAGATGAAAGTTGTGTGTGTTCACTTTGTGAATCTCAAAACGTAGTCCCTTTTTACCTATAGCAGCTGAAGTTGAAATAGGCCATCAGGATGGTCCATGTTTGCCACATCACATCATCAAAACTTTGATGGGGGACTGGAGAGGTTTCTCAGTAGTTAAGTGCTCTTGTTACTCTTACAGAGGACCCACATTGGGCAGCTCAGGGCCATTTGTAGCTCCATTTCCAGGGAATCTCATGCCTTCTTCTGGCCTCCTTGGGTACCCTACACACAAATGCAAGGATACACAGAAATAAAAATAAAATCTTTAAAAAAATGGAAGAGTTTGAGCACTATCTAAAAGGAGGTTGGAAGAACTGTGTGGAGGCAAAGGAGGGAAAGATACCGTTGGTTGGAGAATTGGGAAAACCTTCCACTTGTAAGTGATAAACTAACAAGAAAGTTGTATGATTCCAGATTATAGCCCACTGGCCAAATTCAGACAGAGAAATGTTCTCACTCCAGGGGAGCAAAAGGGGCTGGAGCCAAGAGCCTTTCACCTGTGTTCTTCGCCCTGTTTAAGTAAATCACTTCACTTTTCTGATACAAGTTTCAGTATCTTTAGTCTTTTAAATGAATATGTTTCTAATCCAATGTTCTGTTTCTATAGTTACTTTTCCTATGGACACATTTGAAAAGTACATATGAACATTATATATACTATATTCCTTGCCACCTCCTCCCCAGATGGCGAACTTGGATAAGTTGGACCTTGTACTAGTTAGGTTTTGTTAACTTGACAAGCTAGATTCACCTGGGAAGAAGGAACCTCAACAGAGGAATTTCTTCCATTAGTCTGCCCTGTGGGCCTGACTGTGAGGTATTTTCTTAATTGCTGATTGATGCAGGAGGACCCAGCCCACTGTGGGTGGTGCTATCCCTCGTCAGGTGAGCCTGGGCTGTATACCTGTATAAGAATGTAGCTGAGTAAACCAGGGGAGCAAGCTGGTAAGCAGCATCCTCAGTGGTCTCTGCTTTAGTTCTTCCCTCTGGGTTCCTATCTTGAGCTCCCGTCCTAGCTTCCCTGACGGAAGGACTATACCATAAGCCGAAATAAGCCCTTTCCTCCCAAAGTTGTTTTTGGTCAGTTTTATCACAGCAAAAAAAGCAAGTAGGACAGACCTCATAAAAATTAACTTGTTCTCTGTATAAATAACTGTTAAGAGATTGACATGAAAAGCTACAGATTAGAAGAATAGGTTTGCAAACTGTGTGTCTAATCAAAGGCTCTGTATATCTAAAATGCATAAAGAACATTCAAGATGGAACAGTTAAAAAACAAAACAGTAAAAGGAGTAGGTACTACATATAAACAACTACCTCATTAAAGGGAATATAAAGATGGAAAACGGCATATGAAAATATATTAAACAGCATTAGTCACCAGGGAAGTGAAAGTCAAACCACAGTGGGATGTCAGTCCCCTCAAATCAGGACTGCAGAAACAGAGGGGAGTGGCCACACTGACCCAGGAGGAGGCACAGGTGTTGGATCCCTCTTGTACTGTGAATGAGGCAGTCATTCTGGAAAAAGTTGGGACTTTCCTAGAAAAGTAACCACATGACTAGCAACTGCACTCTCAGACATCCATCCCAGGGGGATATGGACTTAGGGTCACACATTTGAACATGAACATTCACAGTAGCTTTAAAGAGGAAAACTATATACCCATGCCTTTGGTGTGACTTTTGTGTGTATCCAGTATTGTTTCATAACTATTTTATACTTTAGGACACCTTATAGTAATTTTTATAATGGATACTTGATAAGGGCTATACTGAAAGAGGAATTAAGACTAAAGTGGGGGAGCACAAAGGCTACAGGAGTCATCTTGAGAAATGATTGCTACAGTTATAGTAAAACATCTGTTTGCAGTTATCTTGTTTGCTAGAGGCTTGCAAAATCTTGATTCACAAAGGATGTTCTAACCTCAGTCCTGTGCATCTGCTTCAGTAAGCATGCTTGACTCCTTAACCACAGAAGGAAGTTCCTCTAGGTAGTCTTAGGACATATAAGCATCTGACCTGCTAATAACATAGACTGTAATTCAGATCCACCAATTCTGTAGCAGTTGAGAAATGATTTCAGTAAAATAAAAACCATAAGTCCCCAGGACTTGAGACCCAGTACTTCAGAGTACTAGCTCTTCTGGGTCCTCTGGCATAAATAAATAAGCATGAGTTCTCCAACTCTCTGTGTAGTGCTTATTTCCTTGCTGAACACGATTTTCTACAGCAGCTTCACCTGTAAAAACCCACAATTTGAAAGAAAAAGAAGTCTTTCCATGATGAATGGTTAAGCAGTGGCATAGTTGCATCATAGAATACAATTCAGCAATAGAAAGAAATAAACATGATATAAAAGAAGTTGGATGGATCTTAAACTCTGAAAGTTACATGCTTCATGTATCAGTCAGTTTCTCCTTACTACAACAAAGTACCTGAGACAATTCACCTGTAGACAAAAGTTTGTTAAACTCACAGTTTGGAGGTTTGAATCTGAGTTTGGGCAGCCCACAGGTTTGATAAAGGCAGTAGACAGTAGTGAGGGGAGCACCCACTTGGCTGAATGGTCACCTCAAAAGCTAGGAAGTAGGGGAGAATAAAGAGTAGAAAGAGGTAGAGAGGGGGGAGAGAGGAGGGAGAAAGGGGGAGACAGAAGGAGAGAAAGAGAGAGAGAAAGAGAATGGGATGGAGAAAAGAAAGACAGGGAGAGCTTAGTCCCTTGAGGGAACACCCCCAATGACCTCAGGACCTCCCACTAGATACACTTCTTAAAGGCACACAGCATCTCTCAGTGGCTCTACCCTGGGGACCGAATTTTACAGAGAGACATTTAGGTTTACCCATCTAAACCACAGCATTGTATTATTTTATTATACAAAGGTTCTCAAAATAACAAAAATGTACATGAACAGAGAACTGACTCGTGGCTGCCAAGGTTCCAGAACTGAAGTGAGAGCAAGAAGGAAGTGGATGTGATTATTAAAGGACAGTGTAAGAGCCCCTCGTGCTGATGCAACTGTGCTGTATCTTCTGCTGTGGTAGATACACAGACCCACAGATGATGAAAATGCGCAGAACCAAATGCATACGCCTAGTCCAGGATGAAAGCTGATGAAGTATGATGACTGTGGATAGACTTCATGGATGTCAGCTTTCTTTCAGTGACACTGTACTATTTGAGGAAACCAGGAAAAGAGTATATAAGCAATATTTCCATGTAAGGCCTGAATTCCCTAAAGAAAATGTCATAATTTAGCTAAATAATTGTCACAATAAAAGTTCTGAATGGGAGAAATGTCCACAAAATATAGTCAAAGACAAATGATCGCCTGGGAAAATAACTACAAATCAATCACAGATTATGGGTTAATTTTCCCATGACATAGAATGAGCTCCTCTGGTTCAGTAGAAACACCAACAAAAGGGGCTGGAGAGATGGCTCAGCAGTTAAGAGCACAGGCTGCTCCTGCAGAGTACCTGGGTTCAGTTCCCAGAACCTACATGGAGGCTAACAACTGTCTGTAATTCCAGTCCAAGGGGATCTGATGCCCTCTTCCGACCTCTGCATGTGTTGTAAAACATGGATGCACTTACATGCATGCAGGCAATACTCTCATACACATAAAATAAAAATAATAAATAAAAGATTGTTCATTGGAAAGGATAAAATAGACTTAAATGTCTCATTTCAATTGTAAGTGGAAGTTTTAACTAAACCATTATAAAACATTTTCCCCGTTTTCTTCCCTTCCCCTTCCCCTTTCCCCTTCCTTTCCCTTCCCTTCCCTTCCCTTCCCTTCCCTTCCCCTTCCCCTTCCCCCTCCCCTTCCTCCTCCCCCTCCCCCCTTCCCATCCCATTCCTTTTATTCTGTGCTGGGATATAAGTCAGGGCCTCCTGCAAGTACTCTGTCACTGAGTGACACCCTCAAGATCATAACTATTTTTCTAAGCACTCAGACTGAAAATGATTTTTTTTAAACTTTGGAAACACCAAACTCTTGAATGTATAGGGAAAGAGGCAGCCTTGTAGATTGATGGATCAAATTTAAGTGGCATAACTTCATCTAGAGAACAACTAGAAATCTCTCAAAATCACAAATGTGCAATTCCCAGCAATTCCATTTCTGGAAGCTTATTCCACATGTAAATTCATACATATGCAAACTGACACACAGATGAGATTATTTAATGAGCCACTTGTTTGAGCAGCAAAACAAACAACATGCATGCAAATCCGTTGGAGAGCAGTTAGGAAATAATACTGTTAGTATAAGAAAGTTTTGTTGGAAGTTGATATGAATTTATCTTCATGAACAGTGAAAACAGCCAGTTTAGGACAGCACACATCCTCAGCCACCATTTGGATAACAATGGTAACAGGCATATCCTCATCCTTCCTTGTAAATGCTTAAAATATATGCTAAAGATATAGAAGAGATGGGCTGATGAGATGACTCAGTGGGTAAGGACACTGTTGCTCAGGCCTAGTGACCCCAGCTCAATCCCTTGAACCCATCTAAAGGTGGAAGGAGAGAACCAGTTCCACAAATTTGTCATCTGGCCTCCACATAAGTACACAGGTACACACACAATAATAATAAATATTTTTAAAGGGATGGCTCAGCAGGTAAAAGTGCTTGCTGCCCTGTTAGAAATGCATTTGAGGGTGGGGGGGGAACCTAGAGAGATGGCTGCTCTAGCAGAGGATGAGGTTCAGGTTTCATTACCCACATGGCGGCTAACAACTGTCTGTAGCTCCAGTTCCAAAGGATCCAACACCTTCTTCTGGCTTCTGTGGGTATTGCATACAGATGATGCACTTACATACATGTAGGCAAAACACTCATACACATAAAATAAATTGAATTTTTTTTTTAAAAAAAAGAAATATGTTTTGGGGGCTCAAGTAAATGACTACACAATTCAAAGTACTTTGGTAAGCTAAAAAGTTTTCTTTCAGCAGAAGGGAGAATAGCCGTTGCAACTCCAGCAAGTGAGCACACGCAGTGGGGTGTCCTGCTGGACTTTTATTCCCTATGCAGAAGGGTCTTGTGCCTCATTCTGAGTGGTCAAAGCTCAGCCTCACATTCTTACTCAGCTAATTCAAAGTGATGAAGTTGAAAAGCTGAATGCAATTTTCAGCGCTGAGTGCAACTTTGAACACGTACTTAAGTTCAAGAAGTGCTGGCCTTGAGGAATTTGAACTTCCGCCAAATGGCTTCTTTAAAGTTGTTTTACATGAAGTTTTGTCTCATTTAACACTTTGATAGAAAAGACAATACATTTGTTTTACATTTTCATGACACAATGCAAACTTGGCTACATGAGTTTGATCACCAGAACCCCTGAAAAAGTAGGATAGACCCGACTCTACCAATTTGTTCTCTGATTTCCATAAATGCATCTTCACACACACACACACACACACACACACACACACACACACACAATGCACACATACACAATAATAATAAATAAAAATTTAAGGTAAAAGAATATTTTTAAATGGGTGAATGATATGCTTCTGGAAAGAGAAATTTTTGTACTGAGTGTCAAGGATAGGCAGTGAGATTATTTTCTTTCTATGCACATCTTATCCTGATATTTATATGTTATGCTGTGTATCTTAATAGTGCATTCAAAAATAAATAACTGAGCTGAGGGTATAGCTCAGTGGTAAGGAGTGCAAGGCCCTAGGTTTGATCCCTAGTACCACCAAAATTAAATAAAATAATTAAATTAAATTGAAAGTAGCTATTTAAAAAGAGAGACACTAAAATATAAGAGAAAACCACACTGCAGAGGAGAGAAAGTTGAACCCTTGTGTTTGGCAGGTGTGGGAATGAGATGATGACGGTGACATTAGGGGGAGCACTTGAGGCAGAGTGGAAAGCGATGCAGTCAGGACACCTAGAGCCAGCCATGATACTTTTTTCCCACACTTGACCCCTGAACTACACCGATAAGAAAACCAAAAGGTCATGCTTAAGTGCCCCTACTTTATACTGCCCTCTTGTTTCATTTTTTAATGATAAAATTACTCCTACATGACCTATTTCATTAACTGCATTTATGAAACAACTCCTATTAATTTCTTATTACCAGTGGAGTGTCTAAGAAGCCCAAGGCAACTTCAAGAAAAATGCTTCCAAAACCCCAGGGCTGCTTCATCCTCTCTGTAAGGCAATCCAACTCCAGTGGCGGTTTGCAGCTCCTCTGCCTAGATCACCAGGTGCTGCAAGGCCACAGACAAACCCCTGCCCAGCATCTGAGACTTCACCATGATGTTCAGGTACCAATGTTACTACCGTGAGCAAGGCAGATGGCAAGTCGACAGCTTACTGCTGCTTGCTCTGCCCATTCTCTCTTCAATATCTCTTCTCCTCTACGAGACTCTGAAACTACTTGCCATTCAAAGTGACTTCTTCCTGAACTGTCTTCAGACAACCTGTTATGTTTTCTGCTCTGAATGCAAATGAAATTCCAAAGGATATAGTAAATGAAAGATTATCATATCCACTTCCAGTGCTGGGGGAAAAGCCAGCTGGGTAGACACCTCTCTATCTCTTTCATGTGTTTAAAGTCAGTAATGCCATTTCATGATCTTGTTCTAGTCTTTGAGCA
Organism: Nannospalax galili; assembly: GCF_000622305.1. NCBI lineage: Eukaryota > Metazoa > Chordata > Mammalia > Rodentia > Spalacidae > Nannospalax > Nannospalax galili. The sequence continues at coordinate 4,767,005 of NW_008357929.1, forward strand.
GCTTTGCAATTACTATGGCCTAAGTGAGAGACTGCGACACTCAGATATAGTCAAACAAGACAAGGAAATTCTGGCCCTGGAGGTCCATGGAAAGGAGTGTGTGCATGGGCAGCAGGATTAAACACACAAATCATGCTAGAGTTTCAACTCATTTGCCTAATATATTTGAAAATGACTGAATTTATTGCAAACTAAGATTTAGGAAGCTCAGCTTTCAGGATGACAAATTATCGTTTGTCTGCACATATTTCACTATTTTGCATAATTAATTCCTCCCCATAGTACACAAGCATTTCCATCTACAACTAAACCTGTCTAGCTCTCATTCCCTTCCGGTTAGCAACATGTAAATGGTGTTGATTCAGAAGATGCATATTCTTCTCCAAAGCATCTCCTGGGACATGACTGGGGTTGTCAATGCAGTCATTATGAGATGCCTACGATCCTGTTTCTAAAATCTCATCCATTTTAAAAAATTAGAAAAGGAAAGGTTGAGTCAGTCACAGGAAACAAACGCAGTGCTGATGAAATGGGTTTTCCTGATTCAGATTACCTAGGTGTATCAGCTAGCATTGCAAAGGACAGGGGAGAAAGAAACTAATTAAGATTGGATTTAACAATAGAGAAAATTAGTGCCTCATTTGCCTGAAAAATCCACAGGTAGTCTTAGCTTTAGGTTTATGTATTTTATTGAGCAGGTCAACACCATCACCATATATAGTTGCTTCCCTAAGTCTGATTCTTCATTCTAAAATGACTTGCAGAAGTTTCAAGGACTACACAGTTTATACCAAGAAAGGGACATCCATCATCTCGGTTCCCAGGAAAAGCCAAGAGTATTAGTCTAACTGAATTGTCTACCATTGCATACCCAACACTGAACCCAGTAGTATGGCCAGGCAGAGAAAATGTACAAATGTCCACGTGCCCTACCTAGAAAACTAGAGTGGAATCAGCTTTTCTAGAATGGCATACTTCTCCAATCAAGACTGAGAATTGTTATGAGGAGAGAACTATCTGGGGGGAACAAGAATGCAAACAAAAATACTTGCAAAGTCAAAAAGGATGAATCAGCACTAAAGAAAAATCTAGATTATGCCGACTATTTTTTTTCTTTCTTTCTTATTTGAGCCAGGGTCTCCCTGTAGCCCCACCTAGCATGAGACTCACCACTATGTAAACCAGGCTGGCCTTGAACTCCTAAAGATCCACCTGCCCCTGCCTCCTGAGTGCTGGGATCAAAGGCACGTGCCACCACACCTAGCACAGGCTATATTTCTTTAAAAATACTTATACTGCAGTTTATTTTTCTTCACATATATGCATTAACTGAAATTAGGCCTACAAAGTGCTGACAGGTAGTTCCTTGAGTGAACAGATTTTGATTGATTGGCAATTAGCCACTCAATTAGATGTACTTTATATATATATATATATCAGGCACACGCAACCACCCGCTTCTGAAGTGTAGCTCAATTTTGTGTGTTTGAAATCAGGAAGTCACTGTAGGAATGAAGGGGGTACCGGTCAATTAAAGGCTTGAATGGAGTAATGTAGAAGTGACCAGCTTACACATCTTTCTTCACAGAAGAGAGGGGAGCAAGGAGAGTGGAGGGCCTGGCTAACAAGCCTGGATCTCTAACAGTCCTTGAGGTTTTCTTAGCATGCTATTGTCTTTAGCAATGTGAACATAAACACACAATGAATGCATTTATAATTGTTGAGCAAAAGAAGGATGACAGCCTCTTCACTTGGATGATATTATAAGCTCAGCCTGAGCAGAAATTTTAAGGATGCATTTGATTATCTTTCTCCTTGCTCAGGGTAGACTTGGTTAATCAATCAATACTTACTTCTCTGCTAAGCCTAGAAATGACTTCCCAGTCTTTCTTAACAAAGCTCTCCAGGGAGCCCTACCCATTGATCAGACTTAGAAATGGAGATAAAACCATCTGACATACACATTTCAGCTGATCCTTTCCCATTTTCCTTTCCTGGGATGTTTCTCCTCAGGACACAATACATTTGATGGTTCATTCATTCTCTGGGCTGAACTGTGTCCTCTGTAAATCTTTTTTCCTAAGGTAATTGTCTCTCCTTGTAGCTCTCAGATGCCTCCTATGGGACCTTTTTTTTTTTTCAAGGTCTATTTTTAAATTTTAAAAATTACCCTCATGCAACAGAGGGTGATGAACACAGAAGGCCACAACTAGTCAAGGTGTAGAGAATAAGACTACAGAGTGGGTGTTCCAGGATAGGACTCCTATCTTAAACCTTACCCAGTCAAGGCACAGGGACTATTACGGAAGAGGGGGCGGAAAGATTGTAAGAGCCACGGGTGGTGCATGGCCATAAGGAAACAGAGTCTTAAGGCTCCTGAGAACTTGCTCATATGAACTTACATGCAAACCCAAACAGACAAAAATCCAGCATAGAACTGGGGAAATGGGCAGGAGGCCCCAACTTTAGCCTAGGAGCCACTGGCAGCTGATCACTGCTGGGTGAGGGAGAGTTGTTCTTCTTTAAGGGAGTGATGCTAGATAGGCTGAACAGGCTCCAGTGGATGAACTCACACTGAGAGACATCTGGGTACACAAACTTGACTCAATAGGCCTTAATATATATGACATAATGCATGAAATTCAGTGGCAGGACATTTCAAAGACAACAGAATGTTAACCATTAGTTCTTTATTAGTCTTAAAATATAAAAACTGGTCTTCTTTAAGGGAATGATGTTAGATATAGGCTGAACGCTCCAGTGGATGAACTCACACTGAGAGACATCTGGGTAAACAAACTTGATTCGATAGGCCTTAACATAGAAGACAGAATATGTGAAATCCTGTGGGTAGGCTATGGGGGTGGTACAGATAGGGGAGGTCTAAATATGATTAATATGTATGAAATCCTCAAAAATTCAGTTAAAAATATAAATTTTAAAATGATTACATCTCATTTATTTTGTGTGTGTGTGCACATATGTGTATATGTATGTGCCATGACACGTAGGCAGAAGTCAAAGGACAACTTGAGGGAGTCAGTTCTCTCCCTCTACCGTGTGGGTCCTGAGGATTGAACTCAGGTCTTCAGGCTTAGCAGCAAGCACCTTTACCCACTGGGCCATCTCACTGACCCTCCAAGGATTACTTTAAGAATGCCCATTTGTCCTTTAAATTCTCCTTCTTAGTTGTGTAGAACTGCCAGTGATGAATTAATTAGCTCTTCTTTTTAGCATCTACCCATTCATTCCTCTTTTGGGGGGGAGAAGTTATTCTAGTTTATTTTCTATTACTGTGATAAAACACTCTGACCAAAAGCAACTTGAATCAGAGTTCATCCTTGAGAGAAGCCTAGCGCACAAACTCAAAGCAGGAACCTGGAGGCACACAGACCACAGAGGAATGCTGCTTACCGGCCTGCTCCTTTGCTCTGTGTTCTGTCTGCTTTCTTATACAACCCAGGACCACCAGCCCAGGGTGGCACCACCCACAATGCACTAGGCCCTCCTGAATCAATTAACAATTAAGAAAATACCTCGAAGACAAATCCACAGGTCACTCCTATAGAGGTAATTCCCCAATTGAGAGTCCCCCTCCCCAAGTGTGTCAAATTGACAGTGAAGCTATCCAGCACCAGGTGAAGGTCCTTGAACTCTTCTCCGCCTAACAGAACTGGCCACAGGTGCAGAATATTTCCTCTCATAGATCCTCCTCATATTAAATAAGTATACCCATATTTCCACATGGGGTGAAGTTTACTATATTTACTATGTGCCTGTCATTGCTTGGCATGGAGTCAGTGTTCCACCCACAACATTCGCTAAGGTGGGAGTCCTTATTAAAAATGCCATTTCCAGATCTTACTCTAGACTCATGAATTCGAATTTCTCATTTGATTAAGTGATTTCCCAAGGTGATTTGGAAATCTATTCAAGTTTGGAAGTACCTGGTATAAGAGAAAGAGATTTAGAGGAAGCTGGTGGTGAACTTATCCAGACAAGATCCTTCAACGTTTTTATCAATGGTATCTCCTGAGCTCTGTTGATTTTGTGGTGGGACTATCTGATCCTTCTTAAGCCATCACAGACTCACACCTTTGGTTCTTCTCTTCAGAAAGTCAGCAGAGAACATGGCCAGGCTAAAGGAATGTTTGTGTCAGGTAGCAGCCCAACACAGCTACTCAGACATCACTGAAAATAATACAAGACCAGATAATGTTGTATTTGCCAGAAAGCTCTCAGAAAGAAACATATGTGTTGGAATGAATAACCTGATGATTTGCTTGTGGGGGAAATATCCACAAAGTTTATCCAAACTGTAACAAAAATTACAGTGATGATAGTAATGGTCTAGGGTCTTCTAAAACACTAGAAGTGTAAATCCCAAAGCTTTGGTTTTTCTTCATGGGGTGTTTTAGGCTCAGTCCAGAGCTGAATGACCTGGATGTGAAAACTAAGTCTCTTATACCCATAGCCCTCCTTAACTGCTTAACCACATATGATCAGTTATTCTTCTAAATAAATGGATCAACAGACACGCAAATTATATCAGCTTTAAGAGACACAAACCTTAAAAAAATTATTAGCTGTTTGAAAATTTCATACTATGTATTTTGCCCATATTCACGCCCTTCCTCCAACTCCTTCCACATCCCACCTCCCACCCATTTCCTTACCCACCTAATTTTGTGTCCTCTTTTTTGGTTGTTGTTTCTTAAACCTATCCAGTTTGTGCTTTCCATATACTCTTGGGTGTGGGGCCATCCACTGGGGTGTGGTCAACTTACCAGGGACTACACTTTTAAAGAAAACTGACTCTCCTTCTCCTAGCAGCTATCAAGAAGAGACACCAATATTTTAACCCTCCCAGGAATGTGGGTATTTCCAGTCCTGTCAAAACTGTCTGATTCTTTGCTTTTGCATTGATTAATTTTCTACTGGGTCCCTATCACCTTCTCTCAAATGTTAGCCTCACAGACTTTTAGAGACCACAGGATTAGTGCATTAAAAATAGAAAGAGAACCAATTAAGCCCCTAAACTCTAAATAAGGGTTATTTGCATTTCTGAGGGAACTCTGACAAGCATGACAAGCAACCAGAGCTAATGAAAGTCTTCTTGCTTCACCCAGAAAAGTCATGTCAGGCCATTCCCTGGCATCTCTCCCCTAGCCAGGGCCTTTGAACCCAGCATAGACTGGCTGGAGCACATGTCTGATTTCTTCCCCGCAGCCTCCAAAGGCTTATCCCTTGTCTTCAGCCTATTCAAGCAAAATGACAGTTAATATTCTGGTCCTTCCTTGCCCCAGAGGACTTGCAATATGCAACACGGACTCCAGTTTCCTAGACATTGAGGACTTGGCTCTAGGACTTTCACATTGGGTGTATGCCATTCTTCCCTCCCCACTGTCTGATGCTGTCTTTTCTCTGCTCAAGCCTGTATGTGATATACATGGTCAGATTAGACTCCATTAGAAAATGCACTACTTTCTCCTAGAAATTTTCATTGTAGTACACTTTTGGATGGATTTCCCCTAGTTAATTATTTTTATGAAAAGTTAGTAAGTGGAACAATCTTTACCTACCAAGCTCTCCTAAAACTTTCTAAAACCCAAATGGAAGTGAAATAAAATACACAATAAGTCCTCTTACATTTTGCTCTGTCTTAGACTATAATAGGTTTCTGATTCAAGATAACAGTCTGAGCTGACTGTACACCACTACCTCAGTTTCCTTCCAGGTTTTCTTAAAATCAGACAGACAGATAGACACACACACACACACACACACACACACACACACACACACAGAGAGACAGAGCAGGGTGAGGGAATAGGTCTATTAGTAACTCTTAAATTTTGAGGGCTCTATAGAAGATGTCTAATTTTCTCTGATTGACAGAGGAAAAGTAGAAGAAATGGCAGTCCAGGTATCAGAGCCAAGCACAGAGCCTTTCAGAAATCAAAGGAGGTCCAAGTTGAAGTCATATAATGCAAGGATGAACCTAGCAGTCATCTTCAAGTTTTTATTGAAAGATTGTATTTTTATCTTATCAGTGGGTTCTTATCACTTAAATAGGGCTGAGGATAGCTTCCTTTTTATTCTGGAGACAGTAGCTTGAGAAGACTTTATAATGAAAGTGGCTGTTCTCTTATAGTAAAAACATGAATAATCAGTTATTATTGCTTTCAAAGTTTTCACTCTAAAAGGTGATGCTTAGGACAACTTTTACCTCAACTCTTACCTTTCTGTAGGTTGACTGGACGCAGCTTGATGGTTTTCTCTTTTTCACATACATGCAGACAGATGGGATTGGGCTGGTGGAGTCAGCTGAAGCCTTGATCATTACATGCCTAGGGGCACACTATCCAAATAGCTAGGAAGTCTGGGATCTATCTGTCCTCTCCATACAAGTCTCCCTACAGCTGCTTGGGCTTCCTCACACTATGAGTAGCTCTGGATACTCAAATGTTTTACAGGCCAAGTGAATTTCCTTAGAGTGAGTGTTCTAAGAGACAGGTAGTGATAGTACGACTTCAGCTGAATTCTAAATCAAAGCAGTCGCAGAGCCCCCACAGTCTCAAGGAAAGAGGCATCAACTGCTGCTACCTTTCAGTGAGCAAAGCCAATAAATGCTTTTCCAAGTCTGTCATTTAAGCTTAGGAGCTTCAGAAGAAGGTGTTGAGAACAGCAAGAAAAACAGCAAAACTGACACTCATAGGAGCTTCCCTCCCAATAGCTTGGCTCTAACAAGCTTGGGGATCACCAGCCCATTTTCTTGTAACTGGTCCCCACATACTGTAAGTCATTTTGATTTGCTGTCTGAGAGCTCATAGTTGGTCTTTCTCTTTAAGGAAGAGGCCTGTTGTGGAAGAAACATACGCAATTGATGAGAGGCTGGTCATCAGCTATATTTGCATGTTATTTCGTTTAGACAAGCACTTGCTAAGAAAGATTGCAAGGCATGGAAAAAATCAAGTTCCAGGAACAAGAAAGGGAAGGATCAATAGAAAGGGATCTCAGAGAAGAAAAACATGACCTGTAGGGTGAAGATGAAAACTACTTAAAAATATTCAAACTTCTTGGCTTGAAAAGATACTGTATAAGATCAATGTCTTTTGAAAAAGCATCATCTAAGAATCTTTAAATTAATAAGAAATTTAATAAGAAAGAGTTTTGAAATTAAGCCACTATAGAATTAAGCTTTTACTGGATAGGTTGAGAAACAAACTGGACAAGAAGATGATAGAGTTGTTGATTCAAAATAAGGTCAGACAGCTCAGAACTTGGAGCACAAAGTATGGGGAAATGTACAGTCGGAAAACAGCGTGGCACTAGTAACAAACCTCAGAGGCCGTGGGTGATCTAAATATACCTAATAGGAGGAAACAGGAAAGTTTTAAAAACTAAAAAGAATTAGAGAAATTTGGGGTAACAATAAATTCTTATAACTGATCGTAGACTTTTAAAACCATGTGTGTACTGAGAATAAAGTAAGCTGGATAAGAAAATGCTTTACTTAGAGACCTACCCTGCAGAAATTTCCTAATTTATAGCATAAAATGAATGTCCTTGAAGCTTCTGGAGATTAAAAAAGAAGAAGTATCATGCAGGGAAAGAGCAGTAGACCAGCAGTCATTTCTGGTCTGCAGTTCTGGGTTCTGGGCAGAAAAGAAACGATTTTGAATTCTTTACCCAGCCAATCTATCAACAAAATTTAAAAAAACAAAACTAAAAACAAAAATCCTCATGGCAACTATGGATCCAACACGTGTGTATTTGCATTTCCTATATATGAAGGGCCTGTTTAGCAAAGTCCTCCCATAGCAAAGAACAAACCCAGTAAGGCTGGTACAGACACAGAGCATTTGATTGAGTATCAGAAGTAGAGGAAGAACAGAAGGCTGCAAAGAGAATACCTTAGGCCAGATTATTTGGGGATTGTGAAGAAAAGACTGGCAAGTGTGAGTACCCAAGAAGTTTAGGGTATTTCTATAAGAAATAGAAAAATGGGCCAACATCACAAATGGACAAGTCATGAAAGAAAGAAGTGGAGGAGCAGATAAACAATGATATTCCCTGCTTTGTCCCATAAGACTGTGCCCCTTATATGTTCAGTCTGAGACGAAAGGTTCCATTCTCCAGGTACTGGATATGTGTGTGATGAAGGGAGAGAGTGATCAGGAATGCTGGGAAGCCCTGTCTTTTCCTAAGAGGCAATAATAATAATAATAATAATAATAATAATAATGTAATAATAGTAATAATGAGGGAATGGCATTATTAGTGGGCAGGGAATATTTTTTTCAACATGTTTTATGTGTGATACTAGGAAAAGAAAAATTAGACTAAGAAGAATTTTTAAGAAACTTGATTTTTGTTTGCCTGCATTTACTAATGATCACATTTTCCTTACATCCTGAAGTCATAAGTATTATGACTTCCTGCAAGATCTGACTTAGCAGTCAGCACTCTGTTAACTTGATTTTTCCATCTGTGCCTTTAGCCATGTAATAACCCCGAAGGTCTCCATTTTATGTATGCTCAACTGGTCGATCATCTGGTCATAGGACCATCCCCAGGAAGGCGGGGTTATGCTAAATAAATGGGTGGAATACCTAGTGCATTAATGAGATAGCGACCTTTTTCCTGCTTGTAATCCTGCCTATGGGGGCAGAACTTCCTAGCTACAGCCATGTAGTCTGTGAGTTGTGAAATTTTCAGGGAAGCATAATTTCCCTTTTTCTGCTTCATGCCTTTCTTACTGAACGTGCTTCCTTTAAGGCTGCCCCTAGCATCTTGTATTCCAGTACTTTCTCTAAAGCTTCCTTCTCCCAGACATGTGGCTGCCAATCAGCCACGTGTCTGACCTCTTCCTCAAGGCAGCTGCCAAGATTATCAGCTCACCTGCCCTGAGGATTTCTTTTTCTTTAAAATTCTAATAAAACTGTAAATGCTTAATTCAGCTGATTCAGAACTTTTTGAGTCTGGGTCGTCTTTCCCAGTGGTCCCAAACTCCACAACAGTGTTTTCCTTGAGGAGGGCAGGGTAGAAAGCCTGACCAGGAGCCAAAGAGGAGGAAGGAGCTCCCCACAAGGCTTAGGTATAAATGCTTAATTCAGCTGATGTGGAACTTTTTGAGTCTGGGTAGTCTTCCCCAGTGGTCCTAAACTTGGTAACAACCACACTCTCATTTCCTTGGCGCCCAGTTGGAGCAAAGAGTGTAACTTTCTCCTTATTTTTGGTTCAGAACTCAAGGTTGGTTCAAGGTTTTAATTAATATTCCATTTTAAACCCTCAGTCTCTCTTAATCAGCTTTGAGGGCTCAGGGCTTTGGACTGGGAGGGGTCTACTTTTTTCACTCTTCTCTTATAGGAACATGACCTCACTCTGTTCTGTCATTTCCTCACTAAATTTCCAGGCTTCATTTCTCTAGGGAGGAGTGAGAGGAACAGTGGAGATAACCTCATCTAACTGTCAGTGCTCCTCACCATCCTGGTCCCTTTGAGCTCCTCTCATTCCATCTGTTTCTATTGATCTCCAGAGATGGAGCTGCACTTGTGCAGGTAAGTGTCATCACTTTCCTGAGTGTTCTAGTTACTTGTCTGTTGCTGCTGTAATAAAACACCGATCAAAACCTACTTGGGAGGAAAGGGTTTATTTAATCTTATGCTTCCAGGGTGCAATCCATCTTTGAGGGACGTGAGGCAGGAAGTCAGGACGGGAACCTGGAGGCAGGAACTGAAGCACCAACCAGAGAGGAATGCTGCTTACCTGCTTACTCTTCTGACCTGTCAGCAGCCTGCTTCCTTTTTAAAATTTTTTTTCAATATATTTTTTAATGCGCATGTTATGTCACAATACAATTGCATAAGTACAAAAAGCCCAGGGAAATCTCAAATAAGTAGTTTTAATTTTCTCCAGAAATAAATCAATATGGTTTTTGTTTTGTTTTGTTTGCTATTTTTATTGAATTTTTGTGTATTTCATAAAATACATCTTAATCATATTTAGACCCCTCCCCTATCTGTACCCCCATAACATCTCTGCAAGATTTCATGCATTCTGTCATATATGTTAGTCAAGTTTGTGCCCTAGGATTTCCTTTGGTGTGCGTTCATCCACTGGAACCTGGTAAACTTATTTCATGTCATTCCCTTAAAGACCAACTCTCCCTCATTCAGCAGTGACCAGTTGCAAATAGTGCCTCAGCTAAGGTGGGGGCTCCTTACCCATTTCCTCACTTCAGTGCAGGGTTTTTGCCTGGTTGAGTTTGCACGAGTAGTGTGCATGCTGTCACTGCTGCTGTGAGTTCACATGGGCAAGTTCCCAGCTGCCTGGAAAACTGTTTCCTTGTCACTCTCCACCCCGTAGGCTGTTTTCTTATACAATCGAGGACCACCTGCCCAGGACTGGCACAACCCACAGTGGACTGGGACCTCCCACATCACTCCATAATCAAGAAAACACCTCACAGACATGCCCAAAGATCAATCCCATATAGGAAATTCCCCAGTTGAGGTTCCCTCTTCTCAGACATGTCCAGTTGTAATGTTCAGCTTTATAACAGGTAGTGCAAAACTGTTATAACTACAAAACATAGACTCCTTACTTGGGCCCACAAGTAACTGAAAGTTGAACTTAAAAAGCCTACTATATCTGCCTTATTTTGTATGTCTCCTTATTTTGTATGTCCCAATGTCCTGTTTTATACCTCTAGAAGGTTCCTAAACCTATAGCCACCATGGATTCCAGGGACAAGAAGACCAATGGACAAACATCTTTGTGACAAGAAACTAAAGCTACCCAAGTATCAGTGAGCTGACAGACCACCCATCAAATAGGCACAGCTTTTTATGATGGTGAAAGTGCACCCCAGAGCAGGAATTTAGGGAGCCAGATTTTTTCCTGTTTTAAATTTTTTAGATTAGCATACAAAGAGTTTCCTTATGGAATTTCAGTATAATATATCTCATTATACTTTATTCTCATTTTCCCCCCTCCATTGCCCTTGCCCATGCCTCCTGTCCCTTTAAGCAATACGGATTTCTTCAAACCACCTTGCAGAATTGAACCACCTGATCACTAACCAGACCACGTCTTGAGCAAGACTGCTTCATTACGCACACTTCTTCCCCTTGTCAATTTCTCATTTTATTTAAACCTAAGATCCCCGTGATGGACTTGGGGTTCATTGAAACCCTTTACCTGTATTTCCCAGTATGGCCACATTAATTACATCTGCCTTCTCTTCTATTTATCATTAATTAGAGCCACTGGGATTGGCAGTCCTAAAATGCTGGTAACTGCCCTGCAGGTTTTCATCACTACGGTCCTCCTCTGCCTTTGAGGGGAATCAGCATTTGCACCCTGCTGAGGTACATCTCTATCTCCTGCCTACTCTTCCAACTTCCATGATCCTGCAAGTGATGTCCTGGGTATGACCAAGTTCCTCTTCTCCCTCTTGGATGACCCTGGGAGACTGGGATGCTCCTCTCCCAGTCTCTGCCTGGCACCTTCTGCTACCTGCCGAAGTCTGTGCCTTTAGAAATCTCAGAGAAGGGGCTATCTGTCAAATGCTTAGTCCACTCCAACAGCATGGTCTGACTCTCCCAAGAATTATGACATGGTGTTCTGTTCTGAGGGTGCCACCAGTGTAGCCTGTGGAATTTCTAATAACTAGCTCCAGCATGGCATATCCATCCCTCCTTTTAGCTGGAATTCAAAATTTCTCTTCCAGATGTTCCCTGCCTCTCACTTGATTTTGTTGAGTTTGGTGTTTTGAAGGATGGAAGTACAAGCTTCTACACCAATGTAGACATGCCTCACAGACTCCATGTAGAAGGACCTCAACTTACGATAGTTCAACTTAAGATTTTTCACCTTTATGATGGTGCAAAAGTAAAAGGTATTTAGTAGGAACCTTATTTCATATTTTGAATGCACTCTTCTCCCACGCTAGTGATGTGTGGGAATAACTGCCTCACAATGCTGGACATCGGTAGCCGTCACAACTCTCATGATCCACAGCTGCCCTGTGATCAAGCTGTTAGGCCAGGATGCTTGGGAGGTGAGGTCTATTCACTACATTTTCTACTTATGATAGTCACCACATCCTCAACGTAAGATTGGCTTAGCTAGACATACCCCCATTGCCCACCGAGCAGTAGCTGTGCTTTAAGCTTCTGATGATGTTCCTGCCCATCCCTTCTTGATGATTGCTATATACTCATGCCCTTCAGGAAAGTAAAGCTTCCCAGCTTCCCCCTATACCCCCAAATGTCTAAAGCAAAGAGTTTAGTTCCACTCCCACTCTGGCCCTATTTGCCGGTCTTACCAGCAGTTGCCCCTTGGCCTTATGGATGATTGCTAAGGCAGTCTGTAGCTCTGTAGAAAAGCAAAGCCCAAGCCTGCATGTGAAATGTGAGGATACTTTCTTGACGATGGCCATTCATATATCAAAAATGGTTTCATTCCAACTTCTTTTGAATGTCTTTACATTTGAAGACAAGAGCATTAATTAACATATGATTTGATTCAAAAACGTAAACACAAATCATAACAAAAGTCTAACCTTTAAAGGGTTTACATTTAAAATCTCAGAGAGAAAGCAAGTGATTATTTTATTGATGCATTCTTTTTACTCTCAAAACCTGCAGGTGTTAAATTAGCTGCAAGAATTTCTCTAGGCTTCCAAGTCTGCAGTAGAAACATGCTAATGAGGACTGAAGGAAATTAATGGAATAGAGTCCAGGAGGCCAAGAGAAAAGTTCAGCACTGCTTCCTACGTGGGAAATTGTCAGAGAAGCAGCTTTAATTTACCACAAGCCAGGAGATTTTGAGTAAAATAAAAAAAGCTGTGTGTATCTACATCCTTAAGCATTCCCTTATAAACACACAGGTCTAAAATCTTCTGAAGGTAACATCAGTGTCAAAGGATCTAGTGCCAGATGGGAAGGGGGGGGAGATCTCAACAGCATCCCTTCTTTACCTACACCCCACAAGATTGCATAACAAGAAGAGTGACATAGTCTTTGAATTCTGACTTCAGCAGAAGAGATGGGTCTAATGCCAGGTTCTCAACAAGCAAAACAACCACAGTTTACTTGGGTCAAATGTCTTGTTTTACACATGAAAAACAAACAAACTAACAACAACAAAAAAAAACCAAAAAAACTGAGACCCAGAGAAATTAAAGATGGTGCCAACACAAACCCTTAGGTTTGTGACAGTGTTGAGTCTTGAATTCATGCCTAGGTACCAAATGTGCTAAGCCAGATCAATGATGACAAAGTCACTGATGGGGTATTATGTGGGCACTCATACTGACCCAGTGATATCAATAACCAGAGGCTGCTTTGAGGGTGACCTGAAGTCTGTGATCCATGCCTTTATTTGTATCCCATTAAAGTGGGTCTAATAAATATCTATTGAATGCCTGTAACATTAAACCCTGTCACTGACCTCAAAGAATTCATGAGGGAGACAAATGGCCGATACGCAAACAAATAAATGTAAGCTGAGGTGATAAATGCTGGGCAAAGTGCTAAGGGAACAGTGACAGGACGGCAGTTAATTCTGCCCCGGCACAGGACAGTGAGGAGGCATTCAGGAAAGAGTGGGAAAGAACGGATGGTGATTTTGCTTCTAGTGGAGATGTGTTCCCATTTGAATTGGCACATGAAAGATATCTGTCAAAAAAAAAAAAAAAAAAAAGGAAAAGGGGGAAATCATGAAAAAAAATAGGTCCCCTATTTTGTTTCTGGGGGAAATGTTTTCCCATTTGAAATGGCAAAAAAAAAATAATTTAAAAAAAAAAAAAAAAAAAACAGGAAAAGTGGGAAATCATGAACAAAAATAGGTCCCCTAAAATGCTCAATGAGTCTGTGTGAATGATGGGTAAAAGTCTTGAAAACCTGGCTAGAGTTCAGCTAGGTTTATAAACCTTCTGCAGTACATTAAAGATTTCTTTATCCTGCCACAGATAGAGCAATAAAGGGGGGAGGGTGTGTCCTGGGTAGGATTGGAACAGGTTTCTGTTTTGGAAAATGGTATCATGGGTAGTTCTAAGGATGGATGTGTTGGAAGAATAGAGTCTAGAAGCAGGAAAATCATAAAACAACAGTGATGATATACCAGGAAACAATGCCTGGCTAGGGCTGTGCCTGAGTAGTAGAAGAGAGCGAGGCTAGGAGTGAGCTGGAGTCAGAACTCACAGAATTCTGTGCTGACTGCATGTGACAGCTGGCAACTCTAGCTCCTGCCCAGAGCACAGCTGACAATGTTCACGATGATAGCGATGATAGTGAAGCTAATGTAGCTCCTCTTCTTCCCAACATGCCAGTCATAACCGCTGGTCTCCTTTCTAACACCTAACTCCTTTCTACCTTCCATTATTATGTAACTAGACTTTTATCCTCCATAGCTAGTTAAGAACTGAATTGTATTCTTTTCCATCAAAATTCACACAGGCTGGAATCTTAACCCAGCAACCCAGAATGTGGCTTTGTTCAAACATAGGGTCTTGATGGAGGTAACTGAGCAAATTGAGATCCTACATAAAAAGGGAGAAACTGGCAGCTACATGACCATACAGGAAGAGTACCAGGTGAAGAAGGCAGAGACCAAGGAGATGCCTCTTCCAACATAGAAATATAAAAGGTAGCCCACAAGTCACTAGAAGCTAAGAGAGAGACATCTCCTTTACAGCCCTCAGAAGGAACCAGTACAACTGACACCTTCAATTTCAGTCTCTAGCAGTGTGAGATAACACGTCTCTGCTTCATTATGGCAGTCCTGGGAAAGTAAGACAGGTTTCCATTCAAGCAATTCCTGTGAGAGGCCTTCACTGACCACATAGCCTGCAGGAGGGGCTCCCCTGTCACAACACCTTGTCTTCTTATCTTCACAGTGTTTAATGTTACTTAAATTATGCTTCTGATATATAAGTTTAGCTGTTTGATACATGCCCTCCACCTTCTACCCCAACCACACCCTGTCCTGCCACCCTTAGAATTCTATGACACTGAGGAATTTATTGATCTTTGCTTTATCCTTAGATTTTTTCAGAAGAATCTGGCAATAGTAGACAATCAGAAAATATATTATCAAATGTATTAAAAATGGTTTGGATAACTTTAATGTCAATTACAACCTAAGTGTTAATATTTTTCATGTTGCTTAAGATGTTTGAGAAGCCCATCTTCTTGGGCAGAGTCATTTGCAGGTTCCCTCACTCAAATGTCTGAAATAATTTGAAGAGTTGAAGTATCTACCAGGATGCCTGCTGGACCTCTCCTGTTACTCTAGCTAGGTACTGCCTAGGTGGTCCAGGTGAATTCCCACCATGCAATACTCTCGTTTATCTTGGATAACTGTATGCCCGAGACCAGAAGTCCCTCTGAAGGTGGGCTGTTGGAACTGATTGGACATAAGATGGCTACCAGAGTGACTACCAGAAACTTTTAGCATCATTATAGTCTTATATGCACCCCCACCCAATGCCATGACAATTGACAACTGACATGGTTTGAAAGAGCCATGAGAGGAATGAAGAGGCAGAGCTAAAAGTCCCAGAAAGTCCCCATTCCCAGAAGAAACATGAACATTCCTGCCTGTTATTAGCTTATCCCTTCTCCTCATTTCTTTTGCTCACTATCTATAACTTCCCAACCACTTAGGGTTGAGAAGTTTGTGATTTTTTTTCTCCCATTTCTCCTCTTTTTGGCCAAAACTAAAAGTCTCATACACTGCTCAAATAGTCCTTGGTCTTGTTACTGATTACACAGGTCTGACAGGGAGAAAGGACACACTTTGGGGATAAACACTAGTAAAAGCCCAGCTAGCATAGGTGGATTTCTATGGAGATTTAGAAATCCAAGGAGGAGGTTTCAGAGGAGAAAATGAAACAGCATTGCTTTTATGAGCATTGGAAGTCACAGAATGTCATTTCCATACTTGGGCAGTGAAAACAGCAATATCTGCATCCAGATTCAAGGAGTGGGGACACAGACCCTTCTTCTTGATGGTTGGTATGATCACAGAGATCACTAACAGACGAGGATTTGCTATGGGAGAAGCTTTGTATCTGTATTTACAAAACAGAGTCGCCACCAATTCTTATTCAAAATCTGGTTCTTGGGTCTTGATATAAGAGATTCTGATTCTTGTATTAGAAGACCTTTCAGAGGTCCTGGGAAACTATAGCTTTAGCAAACATTTCAGGTGTCTTTGATGCTGAGATACATGACTTCCTTATGTGAGAACCCTGCTCCAACACTGGTTTAACATCTCCTCGTGGCCAACACTCCATTTTAAACACACAAGCCAGTTTATTACTACATTCTCCCCAAGAAAGGAAAATGTGGAGAATAAGACGTCAGATGCCAGGGTTCCCTGCTCTATGAAAAACAAGTTCTTCATAAAACAGTGTCTAGTGGTAAGAATTACTATATTTACATATAATTTAAAAATAGGATTTGGGGAACTTACAGAAAGAAAAGAAATCATGAACCAAATTCTAAGCTTCCACAAAGACAACAGCTCTAAGTTCTGCCTAATGAAATACCTAGCATTCTCCATCCTGAATGGTGACTTTGTTGTCGATCCTTTCTGGGTCTTATAGACTTTCTTGGCTGTATTCTTATGCTATCTGTAATCTTGGAAATGCTTTTAAAATCCCTCCAGTTGACATTTTTTTAAAGAAACAGCAACCTCTTCTCACCTGGGCTCTTGACTTGCCTTTGGTTTTCTTTTTTATTGTTCTCTGATCCATATCCTTCTTTCTTTCAGCTGGTGTCAAAACACCACATGCTGATATGATCATCCATTATAGCCACTAGGATTAGCTTATTCTGAATTTGGATTTTCTTACATTTCTTTTTTTTACAAACAAATCCCAAATCACTTTCAAGCCTTTGTGAGAAATTGCGAGGTGTGAATCATTTTAAAAATAAGAATAAGTCTGTCAATTCCCCCAAAGGTTAGAATCAGACTTATTTTCAGACATTGTCCTTCAGCAGATTATACATATGGCTGTAATGCCAACATTCTGAATCTTTAACATACTCTAAATGTAGCAGAAGTGAGGGTTTTGAGACATTTCCTGAGTTGGGAAGGGCCAGGGTGTTTTGGGCCATGTATGTACAAACAATAAAAGAAACTGTTAAGGAACTAAATCAGATCCGAATTGCTCTTCAGGTCAGAGCTAGGCAAGAACAGGGACCAGACTGACTCTGAGACATGCAAAGCATCAGGAATCAGCATACCCTTAAAGGGTTAGGTAAGGTAGGAGCTGAGCTAATGGCTATCGAGAGAGTTCAGCAGAGCCCTTGATGATTGAATAACAAATTACAGGAGCAGGAAAGTCACAAGAGGGTCCCCCATGAACAAGCTACCTTTGAGTCCATAGTCCACCAGTCTTTAGGAAGCAGTCCCCCAAATGGAGCACAGTGAAGAGCGGTGATGCCCAGCAGAGATGCTCAGAGCAAGGTGGGAGAATGTGCTCGGAACCCTGTCTCCGAAAGGCAGGCTCAGAGCATTTGAACTGTGCTGCCCTGAACACATTTCCAGCTGGCTAGACTCACAGCCTAGATGCTTCCCTAGAGTAAGGGTCGCTGTGAAGGCAAGACGCTGTGCACACACAGGGGAGGAATCCTCATGGGTTCTGGAGCAGAGAGTAGGTTGGGAAGAAGAGCATTTCTGAGTCATCTGCAGGATGCTGCCCTTTACAAAGTTAATTAGGACTTCAGTTGTTTATGATAATGATCGTAATCATGATTACTTTAGAGAACTTATCGCTCTGCAAGGAATACTTTCTGCAAATCCATGCTGTTGTCTTCTTTATTGTTGCAGCTTTCTTCATCCTTTCTGCTACTCCTATTGAACAAATCCTCACTCGCTGGCCACCTTCTCCTTTTCCATTTCCTCCTCTTCTTTACTGGTTAGAGTAACTAAATCATGTGGAGTTAGAGGAGCAGAAGGAAGCCTATGGAGACCACCTGGTCTACTTGTGTCTACCTGAGCCAACTATATCCAAAGAGCGGTAACAGCTGCAATCACTGTCTGACTTGTGACAGACCCGAGACAGACACTAGGACTCCTGGGGCCATCTCAAGCTGTCTGTTGCTTCATATGGCTGTTTCTTCCACTGCTGTTTTCATGGCCTGCAGTCCTAAGTCCTTCTTTCTGCCTCACAGAAAGATGAGTAGGCTCCCGAGAGCTCCCCAGACAACAAAAGTGATGTGTTTGTGGTGTGAAGAGCTTGTAAGTGGCAAGAACTGCAGGCCAGAAACAGCCATCTGAAGCCCCAGTAGGCATCCTGCCCAAACCTGCCCCAACAGAGACACCACACCTCCCTCCCTCTCCAGCACAGTGCTCAGAGGGTCATTCTGACTTGCAAAGTGAAAATTGCTTGTTTGGTGGTAGCTCACTCCAGGAGCCACTGAATCCCAACTGTCAGTTACCGACATTATTGCACATAGCAACTTTTCTACTGCAAATGAAGCTGCAAATGAAATGCTGGTTTCCAGCAGGGCGCCCCCAGCTGTGTGTGAATTGTTGGCAGGCATGCACACTTGCAATCATTCCTAATCATTTTTTTTTCTTACTTTTGCATAGGTCCTTGTTATATTTCGGATTCCGAATAAAAATCACCAACACCACTTAATTGAAAGCAGCAAGATAAAGTTTTATTACGGCCGACTGGGCTGTCTATGTCGGGAATAGAAGCAGCCTCGAATACCAGTTGGCCAGAATATTTATAGGACTACAGAAAGCAGAACAAGTGGGCCAATCAGGTTTATACAACACAGCAAAATTTGAACATAGCGAATTTTGAATTTACCAATCAACTATTGATCATTGTGTGGACACAGGCTTGGGTAAGTGAAGCAGGTTTACAGGAGCAAGATAAGCGTTTAGTCAATTGCCGGCCTAGATTACAATGCCCTGTGGCATGTGATCAGGCCATTTCTCAGAATTCAAAGTTGCTTCTCCCTTCTGGGTATCTTTCATAAATAGGGTGAAAAGCACTTCTCCTGAAATGGCTACTTTGGGCAAAATGGAGTAACTTAGGCTAGGTTAGTTTAGCTGAGATAGTTCAGTCCTGGTTGATGCTGGGGAGTCTCCTGGAACTCATGTTGTACAGACCAAAGTCATGGAAATCCCAGCATCTGCTGTTTCTTCTCAGTGTGGTGCACGTGTTATGATGATTGAATCCTAAAGTGCTTGAGCCAAAATGAACCTCAGTGGTCGTCTCCTGCCCCACTCCTCAGATTGCCCATGATGAAACTCAGACCTGGCAAATTAGGATCCAATCATTAATTAGTGAATAAGTTAGGAAATGACAACTTAGGAACAGGGAAGATGGGAAAGAGGAGGTGGTATTTGTTGAACTATTACTGATATACCAGACTTAAAATGTGTGATCCTATTTTATTTTCAAGTGAAAGCTTTTACAAAGAAGAGAACTAGAACACTAGAACTCTGTGTGGTAGGGAAAGGGCTATGTTATCTCTCTCTGAAGCCATGCAAGTGACTTTTCTATGAATAACACTTGAAGTCCATGGCATATCAGCTTTGAAGTAAGTAGCTATGAGTCTGCATAGATACAGAGTGGGGAACAATGCTAATGGTTCACACAGCTTGTGGTACTCAGAACAAGAGGGGTGATGATGCTGGGGATCACATGTTTGATTCTGTTTCACAGCCTGGTAAAATTTAGGACATGCACAAGCAGTTTTGAAATCACACAGAAATGAGAAAGTAAGACAGTGGGGCATGCACTTCATTCCCTGCCCTGCTCTGCCCAGCAAAGGCTTCTTTATTCTCTTGCCCTGAATTGTCTTCCTCAGCCAACTAAGATGTCTTTCCTATGAGCATTATACTAATTGTTGGACAAAGTTTCCTAAGGTCCCTCACATCCCAACCTACTAGCTCAGTGGAGAAATTCAACTCAGCTTTCGTTTTATACCTGTTTGTTTCTACTCTAATAGTTGTGTGGCTAAAGCTGGTGAGAGATTCAGTTGGGTTTTCCAAATAGGAAATTAGTCTCAAACCAGTCTTGTGGGCTGTGTCTACCTGAAGCCCTTTTCAAAGACAGGAAGATTCCAGTGATGGTATCATAATTTCTACCACCATTTCTCTGATAAGTGGTGTTCTTAGGTCACAAAAACAATCTTATTTTTAAGATCCCTTAATTCTTTGTATTTGTGATTCATTATTAGTTTTGTTGAGTCTACTCATTATTATCTTGTCATTATCTATCACTCTATATTTAGTACTTGCACAGTTTTTTAGAATCAACCTAATAATATTTGTTTATGTGATTATTTTGATAGCATCAGTCTTTCCCTTACCAAAATGTAAGGTAGGATATCCCAAATTTTTCACCACTAAACTCCAAGCTCCTAAAACAGTTCTTGTTATCAGTAGATATTTGGTGAATGAATGAAATAATACTGTACTTTTTATCTGACAAATTGTGAAGACTAGCAAACTTCAAGTTTTACAACTGTTTTAGAATGGTGAAATGTTTAGTGCTCTTTTTAGGTATTTGGTCTTTGGTTTGAACATGCTTTGTTCTCTCCAAAACTCATTTTCAAAATTAATGCCCAGTATGTGATTTTAAGAGGTGAGGCCTTTAAGAGGTGGTTAGGACTCAGTCCTCAAAAATGAATGAATTTATTTTAAAAAATAACACATCAATGAGTGTGCTGGATAGCTTCAAGTTGCCAACTTAACATACCTGAGAAGAAGAAACCTTTATTAGGGAATTTCCTCTATTAGATTGGCCTGTGGCCATGTCTTTGAGGCATTTTATTTTATTGTGGGTGATGTGGGAGGGCCTATCCCACTGTGCATGGTGCCACCCCTAGACAAGCAGTACAGTTGGGCGTGGACCAGAGAAACTAGTCAGCTAGTGAAACAGGAAGAAAAAGGGTCCCCTACAGGGTTCTTAGTCTCATTCATAAAAGAATTTAAGAATGGACCCAAAAGGAAGCTTTTATAATTTTATTAGAATCTTAAAGAAAAAATCCTCAGGGCAGATAAGCTGGTGATCTTGGCAGTTGCCTTGAGGAGGCAAATGGTGGGAAGAAGGAAAGAAAGCCATGAAGCCATGCAGGTTAGAGCCTGCATGGAGGTCAGACACGTGGCTGATTGGCTGTTAAATGGCTGGGAAAGGGACGCTTTAGAGAAAAAGTAAAGAAATACAAAACACTAGGGGCAGCCCAAAGCCTTAAAGAAAGTATGTTTAGTAAGAAAAGCATGAAGAAAAGGGAAAATTACCCCTTTCAGAAAGAAAGAAAGAAAGAAAGAAAGAAAGAAAGAAAGAAAGAAAGAAAGAAAGAAAGAAAGAAAGAAAGAACTTACAGAGACCTACATGACTGTGGCTGATCCGGAGTTTCTGTGGAGGTCTGGGCTAGTTTCAGGCAGGAAAAATTCGCTGCCTCATTAATGCACCTGGTATTCTGCCCATCTGTTTAGCTTAACTTAAGGTGAACCTGCCTTCCTAGGAGTGGCTCTATCACCATGTAATTGATCAGTGAGACTGGAAAAGTGGGTCCTCCAACAGATAGACTAGGCATTTTATAGTCTGGATCAGTTAAATTTATGGGGTTTTTCCTACTCTAATACTAGTAGCATTCCTTTACGGTCCCTGCTTCAGCTCCTGCCTCCAGGTACACATGGAATAAAGATGGGTTGGCCTCTCATCCGAACTTCTTCAAAAGTTCTTTTTGTTATTGAGTGTGTCTCTTCCTTTGAATTCCTGGCTCAGCTTCTCTTGATAGTGGACTGTGAGCTGTAAGTCAAGTAAACCCTTTCCTCACAAGTTTCGTTTGGTTTTATCACAGTGTTTTATCATAGCTATAGAAAGTTAACTAGGACAATGGGTTAATGTGCCTTCTTTAGAGTGTGTCTCTTATGAAAGACTGGTATCCCTGCGTTTTGCTGTGTGATACTCTGCACTGCCTCAGGGCTGTGCCAACAAGAAGGCTGTCACCAGATATGAACCCTTGACCTTGGACTAGAACTTGTGCCCAAATAAACCTCTTTGTTTACTGTTTACCCAGTCTAGAGTTTTGTGTTATGAGCAACACAGAATGGACTAAAGAAGCCTTTAGTTCTACATTCTTTTTCTTAAAATTATTTACTAGACATCAGCACCTGGCATAGGAAACTTAGGAGATCTGGACCCCAGATTCCATGAAGCTTTTCTGGTGCCCTGTCAGAGCTGTTTTACCATCAGGCCCACTGTTTCCCTGCTTATAAATGTGTTGGAATCAATGAGCCTCTTTTTCATTTCCTGTCTCATTCTCTAAATTTCACCGGAAACTAGGAGCCACATCAGACCAAGACAACAGTGATGTGATAGACCCTCCTCAGATGTGGTATTACTATTTTTGCTAAGGTGTTCTGCCATATAGACATGGAATGAAGATGGGTTGGCCTCTCATCTGAACGTCTTCAAAAGTTCTTTTTGTTAGTGAGTGTGTCTCTTCCTTTGAGCCTCACTCTTCACCATAGATGACAGGCAGCTCTGATGCCCAGGTGTTTGGCATTCACAGTTGGTCCTGGCTTACCCATCTCTGGGATGCTCCCAGGTTTTTGTGCAGAGTCCTCTGGAAATGGTGTGCTGTCACTAGCGTTCCACATTAAGCTGCTCACGTTATGTGTGTGGGCAGAGAAAAGCTAGGATGGGTGAGACTGAGAGTTGTACGAAAGTTAGAACACTGCTTCTCAAAGTGTCTTCCTGGAAATGTTTGACCCGTGAGTCCGTCAATTTGTTTGTCATTGATGGTGAAGTCTGGGAAATGCTGCCTGACAAAGCCAGCCACTTCCTAGAAATCCCCAGGGCTCTCAGCGTATTGGAGTGTCTGAATATTGACACAACAAACAAACCTCTTCAATTTCAAGTAACCCTGTTTCAGAAATATATTTGACCACAAAAGCCTATTTTTTTCCTCACTACTCTCATTCACAATTCACAAAATTCTCCTCTGTCACACATTTATGGGAAATACTGAGATCCTATAGGATGGGAAACGGCCAAAGGTAGCCCAGGAACCTGAGCTTAAAATGCACTCAGGTTTCACTTTCTGTGGTTCCCCATCCCCCCATAGGGTCCAGACTCTTTTTCATTGTTCTCTTTCAGCACCAAACTGGACCCTACTCCCCAATAGCTCACTATATCCAAATAAGAATTATAATGGATGCTAAGTTGGTATCTTAGCATCAAGCTGTTAATTGAACAGCACAAATCTCAGGAGAGGACTCTGTCAACACCCAGGTGAACAGACTAACACATCCAGGGAACTGAAGTATCTGTTTGTGAAATATACTGCTGAAAAAAAAAGACAAGAAAGGTACTGTCAAGTCAAAGAGAAGGTGACCATAGGAAGATGTTGCATATCCGAATCAAGGTTGGATCATTACAAAATGATTTTGGCCTTCTCCATAGAGTATGGAAGTCATTATTTTCTAGTACCTCATAAAATATATACCTACAGAAAGTGTTCTAAATGAAAAGAAAGCAGGATATGGTGAAAGAGGAGATGGAAGAAGACAACGATGAAAGTGATATTTTAATAACATTTGAAGACCAGAACCGGTCCTGTAAGGAAAAAACAAAAACAAAACCAGAAATATACAAGTGACATATGGAACAAATTGGAGAAACTTTCCAAAAAATAATCCCTATTAGAGACATTGCAGCTGTTGAGAGCAGAGAATGCAAAATGAACATGAAATTATTATTCTTAAAGTAGAAGATATACAACTTAAAGCAATAATCCAACATCTTTTAGAGGAAACTCTTCCTGAGATGAAGGCTTTTGCATATATAGTTAAATATTCCCTGCATGGTAAAATTTTGTAGCCCTTCTTCTGAAGGACCTGAAAATATTAATAGTAACATAGAATTCTACTTTTTAGATGTCACCACTGTTAACATTTTGGTCCATCCTTTTAGACTTTCTTTTTGCTGTAGCCTGTATGGTCATGTTAGGATATAGAAAGGAGAATCAGAAAATTCTATTCTGTGAAAGGATATGAAAATTAAGGATTTCATCTATTCTTGGGCCACTAAAAAAAAGTAGGTTTTGTGCTCTGGCAAGGTGATCATGGCAATAAACATTAGGGTGGGATATTCTTTTTTTTAATTTTCTTAAAAATATTTTAGTTATTATTTTTATTTTATGTGTTATGCATGTAGGTAAGTGCACCCATCTCATGCAATGCCTGTGGAGGTCAGAAGAGGCTGTTAGATCCCCTGGAACTGGAGTTACGGACAGTTGTTAGCTGCCATATGGGTGCTGGGATTTGAACCGGGTCTTCTGCAAGAACAGTCAATGTTCTTAATCGTTGAGCCATCTCTCCAGCACAGGGTAGGAGATTCTTAAATGATAAGATGCTTCATGGGTTGGGGACCTTGGTCTACTAACTTTCCTCCTTTGTGTAGAAACTTTTTTTCAAAGATAAACTTTGATGTATTGAGTTTTGTTTTAGAAAGTACGGGCTTGAAATATTTTCCCATTTTTCTTCATAAAAGAGAAACACAAGGTAACCTCTTACTTGACAAATTGTGGGTTGAATTATCTGTAGGGAGTTTGTGACTGTTTCCTTGGTTGTCTTTAGGAAAAACAGTAATAATTCCATGTGTGCCATGGTTCTGAAATCTACTTGTCTTAAGGAGAGAGGTAGGACCTAATGAACAAGACTCTCCCACTCTGGCTGTCTCCATGGTACCATTAGCTACACCACTAACCATCACTCCACTGCTTTATCTCCGTAATTAACATTGTTGCATAGAAATAGCAAGTATGTAAGAAACCAGAGGAGAGAGCTTAGGTACTAATGAGCACATCAATTATAATAATGACAAATCTACTGTCATTCCAACCATTGATCTTCAAATCACTCAGCTGTTAATTGCAAATGAGGAGAGGAAGGAAAACTCTCCTTTAATCCTTCCACCCATTTAATTACCATTAACTTTAAGGTATAAGACTTTTGAGGCTGCACGTTGTGCATATTTTTGCATAATTTGACCATATGTTATTGTTTAAATTGCATATACTTATTTAAAATTTCACCTATTTTTCTGACTTGCAAAGGAGATTTCTGTGGTAGATAATTTTACAGAGTACAGAAGACCCAAAAAGAAGAAATATTTAAAACCATTCACATTCTCAGCAATCGAGCATAACATTGCCAGTGTTTAGTGCGTATTCTAAATTACTGAAGATCTTTATTGTCTTTCCCTATTGCAACAGCTTTAGACACATTGTAAAAAAACTCAAACTGTACAAAAATAAGTAAAGCAGAAAGCAATGTACTCCATCATCACACTGTCCTCAAGATGAGCACTACATGAGTTTTCTGCATAGTTGCTCCAGTTCTTAAGCCCTGACAAAAGTTTTTAAATTATTTTACAAAATTGAATTTATTATATGCTTTCTTTCTGCCTTATTTTTATGTTGAACAATTTGATATGACAGTACTATGGTTTATTTTCAAGTTTCCATGTTTACATTCCTTTTCATTTTTCTATTAGGAGCAAACCAGCAAGGAATACTTTTATCTATGTCTTTCCACACTATGGAGGAATCATAACATCAAAAGGATACAAGTGCAAGTATGAGAAAATGGACATGTTACATCTGAAAATGTATTGCCGTTGAAACGGTATGCAGTAGCTCTCCTTATACCAACAACGTACGGAATTGCTTATTTGGGTGATATTTAAATTCCTTAATATTTGGGAGGTTAAAAATATTCATTTCCACTAACTTGTACATCCACTACTCTGTCATTCATGGGAGCCTGCTCTCTTGACTTTGAAGAGAGAATTCACTCTTGATTTTTTTTTTCCTTTCATCCTATGTCTTACTATTTTATAGCTTTATTTACATGTGTACAATAGATATGCAAATAGTGGCATATATGATCTAAAATTTAATGAGTTTGGGGGCTGGAGAGATGGCTCAATGGTTAAAAGTACTGGCTGTTCTTACAGAAGACCTGGGTTTGAATCCCAGAACTCACATGGCAGCTAACAGCTGTCTGTAACTCCAGTTCCAGGGGATCTGACACCCTCTTCTTTCTTCCAAGGGCACTGCACAATACGCACATGATGTGCACTTATACACATGCAGGCATGACACATATGCACATAAAAATAAATAAATAAAAATTTAGTAATTTAATGAGTTTGGACGTATATGTACAACCATGACACCATCACTGCCATAAAAATAATAAATGTGTTTGTCACCTCCAAAAGTTTCCTTGTGCTCCTTGGATTTTTTCTTTTTGGAGGCTAAGAATATTTAATATGAGATCTACCCTCAACAAAACTTTAAGGATATAATAATGTCATTTTAACTATAGAAACTACCATGGGCAGCAGATTTCTGGAACTTATTCATCGTGTATAATATTAACCCATTTTATTACAGCATCCCACCTCCAGCTCTTGGTAATAGCTCTTCTGTTATCTGCCTCTGTAAGTTTAACTACTTTTTCTATCCTCTCTCTCTCTCTCTCTCTCTCTCTCTCTCTCTCTCATCTCTATCTCTCTCTTCTCTATCTCTCTCTTATCTATCTATCTACAATCAATTGATTACAGTACTGGGGATGGAACATAAGGCCTACATGTGCTAGGCAGGCACTTTTCCACTGAGCTGTATTCCCAGCCCAGTTGGCTACTTGAGATACCTCACATAAGAATATCATAACATTATTGGTCTTTGTGTGATTGACTTATTTCACTTAGCTTAATGTCTTCAAGGGTCACCTATGCTGTCACAACTCAATGATTCCCTTCCTCTTCTAAAATGCTGAATAATCTGTTTATGAATGTCATGTTGTCTTTGCCCATTCATCTTTTGATAGGCATTGGGGTTGTCTCCGCATCTTGGCTATTGTAAATAATGCAGCAATGAACATGGAAAGGTACAAATACTACCTTGAGATCCTGATTTTGATGCCATTCAGTAAATACTCAGTAGTAAGATTGCTGGATCAAAAACTGGATGTGTGGGGCTGGAGCGATGGCTCAGCAGTCAAGAGCACTGGCTGCTTTTGTGGAGGACCTGGGTTGGGTTCCCAGTACCCACATGGCAGCTAACAACTGCTTTTAACTCCAGTTTCGATCTGATGCCCTCTTCTGGCCTTCATGAGCATTTGTATGCACATTGTACACTTAAATACATGCAGGCAAAACACATAAAATAAAAATTAAAAAAATTAAAAATGGGAATGTATGAATACGATCAAAATGCATTGTATGCATGTTTGCAAGTCTCAAAGAATTAATAAAAATAATATTAAAGTATAATAACTGAAGACTCTTATTAGTTTAGGCTCCTTTTATTTCACGAAGGGAAAAGCTGTGAGCTTTTTTATACTTACCTCCATTTTCACTTACCCTATATATTGCTGTTATTCTCTTTTTTTATCTGGGGAAGACTTTCTTGTTTTTTGCTTTTGCTTTTTTCTTTCTTGTAGGAGCACTTTACACAGCATATATATCAACTTTAGTGTAAGTTTTAAGTAAACAAAATTTCCACTCAGGTTCCTTGATAATGAAAATACCAGCATACTGCTATAAGGAACTTTTTTTTTGTGGGTCTTTTTGAGACAGGGTCTCCCTGTAGCCCCAGCTGTCCTGGAACTCACTATGTAGACCAGGCTGGCCTTGAACTCACAGAGATATGCCTCCTGAGTGCTGGGATTAAAGGTATGCGCCACCACACCCGGCCCTAGAGAACATTTTTTAAAAACAAAAATATAGACTTTTGATTTAATCGTTTTCCTGGGGTGACAAATGTGTAAATACCTTATCCATTCCTAATAAATGGCATAGAAAACAATATCAGATCTCATTTGAAATGATCAACAAACTTGACAAGAATTGTGAGGTGGACAGTATGGCATGAGAAAACACACTTTGTGGAAAAATATATGAACATAACTTTTTAAAGAGAGTTCTGCAGAGCCAAGTTGTCCCCATGACTAATACATCTTCCTGGACATAGTAAGACTTGGATTCTTAATTTCCCAACCACACTGATTGAGATGGTGCTTTCAATGTTATAGCAAGACCAATGGTGGGAGATGGAGAGAGGACCCTGCCTGCCTGCCTGCCTCAGTGTTAGGCAATGGCAAAACTTCAATTTTCTGTTAGTGGCAGACTTTGTGTTTCTGATCAAAGTGAATATATTAGAAAAGGTGTGTGTGGGCGGTGGTGCCTGCAGCTCAGTGGTAGAACATGTGTTTAGCATGTGCAAGCTTTTAGTTCAGTCTCTAGTACTGCCCTCTGCTCAGTTGTTCTGGAAAAAGAAGACATGCCTTTCTGCATGTTTTAAAAGACAAATTCACCTGTACCATCATCTTGGTGATCTGTCAAGATTGTTTGCAATCCTAGATCAGCAGCCGTGAGACTCACATCGAGTTCCCTCTAATGCCAGACACAGATTTAACTACTGAACTTGGGGTGCTATAAATGCTCATTAAATACACACACACACACACACACACACACACACACACACATACACACGCATGTACACTCAGGAGGTAGTCCTGTAGAAGAGGTTGGGATTTTCAGGGGATATTAAATAGAGTTTTTTAAAATTCTTTGAGAGACAGGATGAAGCATACATGTGCCCCTGTGTGCATGCACTATCACTGACCTTTAATGGCAACATAAAACATGTTCAGAAAAGTACACAACTATACCTAGCAATTTTCACGAACTGCTTATAACCATGTGTCCTAGTTTGCTTTCTATTGCTGAGATAAAACATGCTGACCAAAAACAACTTGGGGAGAAAATAATTTATCATCTACACTTCCAAGCGACAGTCCATCTTTGGGGGAAGTCAGGCAAGAAGAACTCGGGGCAGGAACCTGGAGGCAGGAACTGAAGCAGAGACTGCAGAGGACCTGCTTACTGGCTTGCTCCTCTGGTCTGGACTCAGCCTGCTTCTTATGCAACTCAGGCCCAATGGCTCAGGTTGGGTAGCACCACCTGCAGTGGGCTGGGCCCTTCTATGTCGACTTGCAATTAAGAGAATGCCTCACAGACACCACCACAGGCCAATCCAATGGAGGAAATTCCCCAACTGAGGTTCTCTTTTCCCTGGTATGTCAAGTTGACAAAGAAGCCAACCATGACACCATGTAACTAGCACTCAACTTAAGAACCAGACTGCCACCTGTACCCCAAAAGCCTACTTTCTCTCCATTTTCCTGATTTCTAATGCTATAAATTAATTTTTCCCTGTTTGGGTCTTTATATAGGTGTGTTCTTTTAATGTGGTCTGACTTCTTTAACACAACATTAATCTTGTGGGACATATTTGGCTATGTTGTATAGTTGAAGTGTGTTCATTTTCATTGCTGTATAATAGGCCATGTAATTGTGCCATATTTATTTCTATTCAATGACTGTTCAGCATTTGAGAAGTATTCAGTTATGGCCCTCTACATGTTTTCTGATATGTATATGCACACCTAGGAGTAGAATTTTTGTATCAAAGTGTATGTACATATCCATCTATAGTATAGCCATATAATTTTCCAAAGTGATTCCACTTACGACACTCTTACCAGCAGTGTATGGGGTGGGGGGGTGGTTCATGTGGGTCACAGTTTATTGTTTTAATCTTCTTATGTAAAAAATTCTGATGTGTGTATGGAGGTGTCACTAAATCATACTTCTCTGATAACTAATGAAATTAAGAAGCCTAAGACTGGGTTTTGGTGGATTTTTTTTTTTTTTTTTTTTTTGCCATTACAGATCATCTTTATGAAATAGTGGCTCAAACATTTTTCCTTAGAGATCATTTCAGAAGAGAAGGTGCCAGATAAGAGCCAGAGGTGGTGGATGACCACAGGGGAGAGTTTTACAAACAGCTGGTCAGTTACTCATAGAAATTCACAGCAATGGTGATGGCATGCACAGGTTCCACATAAGCTGGTACCAAACAAAATCCCACCGTGGACATGGGGAAGTGGGAAAGAAACCCCAACCCTACCTGATAAGCTATTGGAAACTGATGGCTTCTGGGAGAGGGAGACTCAATCTTGTTTAAGGGTGAGATTCTTGGTAAGTTAACCAAGATTCAATGGACATTATACACACGCACACACACACACACACACACACACACACACACAAACACATATATGTATGCATATAATATACATAGAAAGAGAACATGAAATTGGGTAGGAGGGGATCTAAATTTCTTCAAAATGTATGAAATTTAAAAAAATTCTATAAAAGTAAACAAAAATAAAAATAGATAATTAAAGTTTTTTCCCTATAAATGACTTTTAAAGATTTTTTTTAAAAATGTGTTTTGTAGTGGGACATGGTGGCACATGACTTTAATCCCAGCACTTGGGAGGCAGAAGCAGGAGGCAGGTGGATCTCTGTGAGTTTTAGGCCAGCCTGGTCTATATAATAAGCTCCAAGCCATCTGGGGCTATAGGGAGACCCTGTCTCAAAAAAGAATATATACAATACATATATATACAAAGAATGTGTGTGTGTGTGTGTGTTGTGTGTGAGTTTATGTGCACCGTGTATATACAGAGACTTCAAATGCCACGAAAGGGCATAAATCCTCTGGCAATGGATTCACAAGCAGTCGTGAGCTGCCATATGGGTGCTGGAAACTGAACCACTATTAACTGAACAGTAAGCACTATTAACTGCTGAGCCATCTCTCCAGGCCCAGAAATAATTTTTTTTTAAGGAGAAGTTTTTCTACACATCTGTTTGCCATTTACAAAGAGTTTATATTGGGGTTGGAGAGGTAGCTCAGCGGTTAAGAACACTGGTTGTTCTTGCAGAAGCCCCGGGTTTGAATCTAAGCACTATTAACTGCTGAGCCATCTCTCCAGGCCCAGAAATAATTTTTTTTTAAGGAGAAGTTTTTCTACACATCTGTTTGCCATTTACAAAGAGTTTATATTGGGGTTGGAGAGGTAGCTCAGCGGTTAAGAACACTGGTTGTTCTTGCAGAAGCCCCGGGTTTGAATCCCAGCACCCACATGACAGCTAACTGTCTGTACCTCCAGTCCCAGGGGATCCAACAGCCTCTTCTGACCTCTGTGGGCATTGCATGGCATGGGTGCACTTACCCACATGCAGGCATAACACTCATACACATAAAATAAAAATTTAAAAAATAAAATTAAAAAAAAAGTTTATATTTACTTTTTAA
>NW_008357929.1:4799455-4805882 GCF_000622305.1 Nannospalax galili
AATAAAAATTTAAAAAATAAAATTAAAAAAAAAGTTTATATTTACTTTTTAAACTAGTTTCACAACCATGGAACCACAGGGAAAGAGGTGAAGACATTCATTTCACAAATTCCAAAGTACAGCAAATGAAGATGATCCTTTGTGATCCTCACTGTTGATTTTCAACTTGACAGAATCTGGACTCACCAGGGAGATGGGCCTCTGGGCATGCCAGGAGATGGGGAGGACTGTCCTGATTGTGATTTCATTGAGGTGGGAAGACCCACCCTTGTGAGTGGGACTGTTCCCTGGGTAGGGGATCACACCAAGATAAGAAACTAAGACAACCTTCCAGGCTTTCATTTTTATAAGTGAACCCCAGTCTTCTGGCCTTCCAACAACTGATTGTAGTCTATCACATTGCTAGTCAATGATCACTTACTATGAAACACCAACTGTGACTGCCAGGGTCTGGCTGGATCCCGAGCATTCAAGGACAATTAAAATAGGAAGGACTTTGAAAGTGCTGCTTACCATTAGCATCTATTGACTAAATTCGTAATTATAATCTATGATAAGGGGAAACAGTACTCATGTATCAATCTGTCATACCTGGAGAGTGTTATCTCAGAAAAATTAGGACATGGCTTAGGACCCAAAGATTAGAGCTACATCATTTCTGGTCATTCCAATTAGGTTCAAATTCTAGCTGTGCCACAAAGTAACCTGTGATCCTAGGACACTCATCTCAACTTTCTGTACTTAATTTTCTGTTCTTCCCCTTCCATTTCTCCCTTCTTCCTCCCTTATTCTCCTGCCTCTCCCTTCCTTCCTTTCATCTTTCTCTTTCTAAAATGAGATAACTAAAGTTCCTAATTCATATTATTGTCAGGATGATTCAATGAATTGATATATTAAATGCTCAATTGAGCATCTGCCATATGATAAGCACTCTGTTATATACATCAATCAATCACTAACTAGAAATATCTGATTATTATAGTCTGGTCTCTACCAGCAGTGACCACAGATTCTTGGATGAAATTCTCAGAGTCTCAGGACCATGTGTTAATCCTTTTTCTTTCTTTTCCTTTCTTTATCTTCCCTATGTCTCTATATCTTTCCTTTTCATTTCAAATTTTCATTCTGCCTGCAACTGCCTGACAGACCAGGAAGTAGGTTCATTTTAATAAAACATCCCCAGGGATGTTATATTCTGCCTCTGTATTTCCCCAAGCTTGTATTACTATTGGCTGATGGAAATGATTTAAAGTGAGTAACCTTATAAAAATTTATATTCATTTTATATCTGTCCAAAATTTCTCAAAGACTCTGAGACTGTCGCAATAGAGTATTAGCCAGTTTTAATGCATCTCTAACATTTTCTACCACCATTTTTTTAAATAAGAATACCAAAGGCCCAATTGTTGAATCTGTACCAGGAAATGAATATCTCAGTGATTTCTGTCTTAGTCCATATATTAGTTACTTTTCTGTTGCAGTGATAAAACAACATGATTAAGGAAACTTATAGACAGAAGAGTTTATTTAACTTATGGTCCCAGAGGGATTAGAGTCTGTTAAGGTGGGGAAGGGTGACGGCGGAAGTGGCCAGACCAGAAAGCCAACTGCTCACATCTCAAGCAGGCATAGGAAGCAGAGGGAGACTGGAAATCTGGCAAGGCTCAAAAACTCTTAAAGCCGGCCCCCAGTGACATGCTTTCTCTGTTGTGGCCATATCTCCTAAAGCCTCCCAAAACAGAGTCACCAACTGGGGACAAAATTTCCAAATACTCGGAGCCTGTGGAAAACATTCTCATTCAAACCACCACAGTCTAGTTGCTGTTGATAGAGTAAAGTACCACAGTAGTTTGTGACCAGGTAGTTTGTGAAGGATAGCAGCTTATTTAGCTCATGTTCTGGGGTCTGGGAAGTCCCATAACATGATGTTGATGGGGACCATGTGCTGTTCATGAGGTAGTAGAAATCAGAAGGAAAACTGGACACACAAGGAAGAAGCCATACATGAGACTCAATCTTCCTTTATGCCTGCTCTCACAGTAACTGATCCAGTTGTGAGAGAAGAAATGCAGTGCCCTAAGACTAGGAACTAGTTTCTCTTAAAGTCCTTAATCCCCGTCCCCCAAAGACACTGTTTTCCAACACTGCCACACTGCCAGTCACATTTCAGTAAACTTCAATGGTAACAAATCATCTCCAACCTGCAGCAGTATCTAATAGCAGTGTCTTGTGCATTCATGAATGTCTGCTTTTTATATATGATACTCATTTCCATTTAAGAAAATAAAGTTGCTTTATTTAAATCTAGCCTATGAGATGGTTAAGATAACACTATAAAACACAATGGTTCACTAAAAATGATGGGGTTGGGAATAGGGTAGAAGTCCTTGTATTGGACTCGTCTTTATCAGGTGTACCATTGGGTAGAACAGCATTCATGACCAACTGCAGGAGAACTTTGTTCTCTGAAGAAGGAGCACCATGCCTTTGGAGGAAAAATCAAACAGAAATCAAACAAACTTCAGTTTAAGAATTAAACACTTGATTTGAGTGGTTTCTCTACTTACTTGCAATTCAACTTTGAGGAAATTATTAATCTCTTCGGTTTCCATTGTATCATCCGCTGATCCAGTGTTCTTCTTCCTCTATGAATAAGATAATGCATGTGATTTAACTTCTGGCTCACAGTAGACATTCAGTAAATTCAGTCCATTTATTATGATGCTATAGGTTGGGGGGTTCTTATTTTTCAAGTCCTAGTCATTTTTTCCAAAAGTCTCAAGTTTGGGCTTAAACACCGACAAGGGCACCTAGACATAACACTAAGTCAAGCTTGTAGTAGTTGCTATTGGATGGCTGGGAATCTTGTAATAATTTCCTCAAAACATTGGTTAATTGGTTAGAAGACCTCAGATGCTGAAATTCCCAGGGGAGCACATCTGCATATCTGTTTAGTAACAGATTCCAAAGAAGTCTTTAAAGTTATGAAAAAAGACACAGCATGCTATTGTGTCTAGCTAAGCTCCCTTTTTTTTTGTTAGTGTGTGTGTGTGTGTGTGTGTGTGTGTTGTAAAATGTGTTTTGATTTGATTTGGGAAAGGAGAATTCTGAATAATAGGAAATATGGCTAATCTGTGGATGTTCCCTCTATTCTGCCTTCTTTGCATACCCCTTTGAAGTCAGTCACTCTGCTGTGTGGAGTCATGGTCTCCATGGTGCCTCTGTTGTCACTCTTTTGGCAAGGAATGGCAAGCATTGCCCACTCTCTGTGTTCCACAGAGGGAATTCCCACTCTGTTGCATTATATGAAGAATGTAGGGAACGCTTGCCGCTCTTCCCTAGCCTCTCAGTTTAATCACGGGAGAAAGAGGAGGGATGGCTGACTGGCTGATATGCTTAGAAGAAGAAATCAAGCATGCTTGGCTCAGTCTCGCCTCTCTTCTGCATTAAGCCAGAAGCACACTCGCTCTGCTTCCCTGTGTCCATACTTCAGCCTATGAGACAGTCTCAATTCCTGTGGTTGACAATCTATGACTGGGACTGGGAGATCTAATGAAGGAAATAGTAGGAAGATCTTTCCAGGCTTGCAGCCTAGGCAGTTAGACATGGGGCTCCCTATGTCTTAGGGGAAGGCTATTAAAGAAGAAATGAAATAATGGGGGCAGGGGCTGGAGAGATGACTCAATGGTTGTGAACACTGGCTGTTCTTGCAGAGAACTTGGGTTCAATTCCCTCTACCCACATGATGACTAACAACCACGTGTAACTCCACTTCCAGGGACTCCAATGCCCCCTTCTGGCCTCCTCTGGCATTGCATGCACATGGTGCATTTACATATATGCAGGCAAAACACTCATACATATAAAATAAATAACTTTAAAAAGAGAAATAATAAGACCAGAGTTTTTAACTTACAGACTTCTAAATCCAGTATTTATGACCAATAGTTTTGGAAGTATGTGAAAATACTTTACTTATCCATAGATCAGTAAAGATACTAGGTAAGAGTCCACACATATAGGAGGCTAGCCACTAATATGAGAAACCTGCACCCAAATGAGTACCAGTCACAGGATGGTATGTGAAAGTTTTATGTGGCTTTAAAACACTCCCTACTAGCCAAGTGAGCAGACAAATTTCCATTTCTTTGACATCTAGCAAGAATTTTCACAGGTAATTGCCAGGACAATATCTGTAGACTAAAAGTCACATATACCTGCATTTTTTGCTACAGCTCACCCCCCTCTTACCATTTGGATAGTCTTCCTCAAATGGCTCAGGATGCTAAGAAGCTCTTTAAGGTGGAGGAGATGGATATTCTGCAGACAAATATAGAGATAGTTGTAGTATAGAGACAAAACAGTACATCATGATTAAAAGGAGACTTAATTGGACCAACTTGCTTCATCTTTACTATGCTAGAAATTAAACTGTTACCCCACTGTGCTGGATAGCTTTAGTGTCAACTTGACACACCTGGGTTGAGGGATCCTCAGTTGAGGAATTGCCTCTATTGGACTGGCCTGTGGCCATGTCTAAGGGGCATCTTCTTGATGAGTGATGTGGGAGGGCCCAGCCCACTGTGGGCCTGTGTTGCATAAGAAAGCAGGCTGAGCAGGGGCCAGAAGAGCAAGCCAGTAAGCAACATTCCTCCATGGCCTGTACTCCAGCTCCTGCTTCCAGGTTCCTGCCCTGAGTTCCTACCTTGGGCTCCCTGTCATCAGGGAGATATAAACTGAATAAACCCTTTCCTCCCCAATAATAAACTGCAACCTGGGAAATGTAAACTGAATAAACCCTTTCCTCCCCAAGTTGGTATTGGTCAGAGTGTTTTGTCACAGCAATGAAGAACAAACTAGAACACCCACCTTGTTGTGCTTCTCAGCATCCCATCAATCAGATACACTTTAACCCTTGTTAAAGATACATGTTTGCAGAACTTAATTGAGTTTATCTGAAATTCAATAGTGCTTGCCACTAACATCAATTAGTATTAGTATTTTAGTATTGATCATACTTTGACACTGTCTAAGCCAACTCTATGCAGGGCTCAAATAACAGATGTACCCAGATCTTTGTTACCAGTTGCTGAGGCTTCAATGTTACAAATATAATCAATTTTTTTTAAAAAAAGAACTCAAACTTTAGAAATCCTCCCCAGTCAAGACTGAGATGTTGGTGGGTAGTGATAAAGAACCTTCGTCTCTCAGATTCCAGTATATTGGGATAAGTTGAAAGTCATGGACATGTTAATAGAGCCAAGTAATTCAGGTATTAAAATCTCGAACTTTGAAATTTGACAAATGTAGATGATGCCATTTGCTGCTTAAAGGACTTTGAGGAAGTTAGTAATTCCCCTATCCCTCGTCTTCATTTGTACAATGGGAATATTAAAGTTTTCATAACTGAGTGTTGTTCAGAAAGACAATGAAATGATGTCTATAAAAGACTTAGAAAAGGTTCTGTCATAGAGAAAGAAATTAATACATGTTAGTTACTATTTTGGAGAGTTAAGCTACATTGTAACTTTTAACATCATTACTGATTCAATTGCATCTACAAAGGCTTGTGGGGCTTCCTTTCAGACTCTAGAAAACAAGAGGGTGTGGTGAGCTATAAAAAGACTGCCTCAAGAATCGGAATCTTGACACATAAATCCAAGCACCTCCCTTGAGGAGCACAGCAGTCTAGACTATGCTTGGCAAGGTCCTGGCCATTGCTAATCATTGTCTTAGAGCCACTGCCATCTTGGAAAGCTAACCAGACGAGGTGGCATAGTCCACGGAGCACTCTGGCACTTGACTGAAAAGAGATCAGTGACCTGTGGCCAACAGGGAGCTTCTGGCAAGCAGCAGACTAAAGAAATAGCTTGAGTCATTTCAGGCTCGTTAACACCATCTGCTGTACCATCTAGACTTGGTCAGCTGGAGAGGACTCCTAGGTTATTGGCACCTTGGGGACCTTTTAGGAAGTTATTGTCCTGCTGTTACAGTATCGATGGTCTATGGGAAGGACCTCCAGGAAGTGATGCCCATTACATACGTGAATAGGAATTGCACTCATTTCTGTGTTATAATTTAAGGCCTGTCACAATGACTCCCCATCCCCAAAATCCCTATTTCACCCAATACCTTATCACCCAGACACTGTGTCTGCTCATACCTGTTCCATAATTCCAAAAATTCTGTCATTAATTCTGTTGTTGCAGTTGGCATTATCAGTTTAGGGGCATTGAGTTCATTTTCTCAACCAACTAAAGAATTAAAAGGCAGGAAAAAATCTCAGACCAGCAGAGAGCAACAATCAAGCAAACTTTTAATGAAAGATAAAGAATCCCATCCATACATGTAAAGAATCAGACCCATACATGTAAAGAATCATATACACACACACACACACACACACACACACACACACACACACACA
>NW_008357929.1:4805952-4838635 GCF_000622305.1 Nannospalax galili
GGCAGGACCTAGAAACCAAAATCCCACACTCCTCAGGGGAGAATCTAGGTTTTAAGGATTTTAGTGGTTTCTCCCCCTGATTTTGGATTGGTCAGTTTAAACAAAGAAGACTGATAGGTCACATCTCCAAGCTTAGAGATCCAGGACTATGAAACTCTGAGTAAGCTAGCTGAAGGGGCCCTGTTGGCGTTACAAAATAACACCTTCTTGCCAGACAAAGAAGCAGGAAGTGTGCCATGTTTAATACTTCTTAGTAAGCCTGTCTGCTTATTAGGAATTTAGTCCCTTATACTATGAAAGGATAAAGAAAGGAGCCTTGCTCTCAGAGGCTGCCTTGAAGCAACTGTGATACAACTTCTTGACTCCTCCAACTCCTGGGAGTTGGAAAACATGTAATCTTTCTCTATGCACACCTTCTCTCTTCCAAGTTCTTGTTCATTCATTATTCATTCATTCATTCATTCATTCATTCATTTTCTAGGTGCCTACAGTGTGCTAGGCTCTGCTAAGGGGGATATAATTGTGAACAGCACAAGCTCAGAGAATCTACATGTTCTAGTACAGAGCCTGAAATATATAAATTTTAATAAGATCAGTTCTGGCCATATATGAGGCAGTGGAGGACTGACTGGGCCAAGCCAGTTCCATTGGCACAAACTTCCTCTGTTCAACTCAGTGACTTTCCTTGCTAGCTGTATGGCCCCGGAGAAGTCATTGAACAGCCACAGAATGGATCCTGATTTTCAAAATGGGAATTGTAATAGCCCTCTTTTATGGAGCATTTGAGATGAGTCTTATGAGTGTCACATGAAGAACTTGGTGGAGAATATTTTAATTGCAGGGAAAGATAAGTACAGATGTCTTATGATGGAAATAATCTAAAAGGACTCTGGTTAGTGGAAGTTCCTGTGTCTGCACACCGGGGGTATTCTTGTTGGGTTTCTGTTGCTGTGATAAACCACTCTGA
Source organism: Nannospalax galili (assembly GCF_000622305.1). Taxonomy (NCBI): domain Eukaryota; kingdom Metazoa; phylum Chordata; class Mammalia; order Rodentia; family Spalacidae; genus Nannospalax; species Nannospalax galili. The sequence goes on from NW_008357929.1 coordinate 4,806,920, forward strand.
CCAAAAGCAACTTGGAGAGTGAAGAGTTTATTTCATTGTATGGGTTACAGTCCATTATCCAGGGAAGCCAAGGCAAGATTCAAGACAGGGGCTTGAAGCAGAAACTGTGGAGAAATGCTGCTTACTGGCTTGTTCCCGGGTTCATATTCAGCTACCTTTCTTATACAGCCCAGTCCTACCTGCCCAGGAATAAGACTGCCCATAGGCCCCTTCTACATCAATTAGCAATCCAGACAACTACTCACAGATATGCCTGTAAGCCAATTGGTTGAGGCAATCCCCTAATTGAGACTTCCTCAGATAACTCTGGGCTGTGTCAAGTTGACAGCTGAAGCTAACTAGGATAAGGGGTAGTGATGATAACAATATGGTTGAGTGGCAGAAGGGCCCCCAGTCATGGTGACCTTAGATACTATGTTGAGAATTCTGGATTTATTCTAATTGATTAGGTTTTGACTTCCTGAACTCAAAGCCTGTCCTTGATCTTTCACCTATGGAAATCTCAATCAGATTTCAAATACTTTCCTTTATTCACTGTTGGGGATTGATTGAGCCCTGTTCACTATAGAGTCATCCAGCAAGATGTGTTGTACAAAAGACAATAAATATCCTCTGAATGATGGATGGATGGATGAGTGAGCAATTAAAATTGACTTGAGGCCTGTAGCAGATTTCTGAATTGAAGAGAATAATAGATAGCTAAAGTAGATTTTACTTGGACCAAAAGAAATCCAGAAAAACAAGGGAAAATAGGGCTATCAGAGAACAGAACTTTGTGCTTTTTTTTTTTTTTTGAGACAGGTCCTCCCTGTAGCCCCAGGTAGCCCCAGGTGGCCTAGAGCTCACTATATAGACCAGGCTGGCCATGGACTCACAGAGATCTGCCTGCTTCTGCCTCCCAAGTGCTGGGATTAAAGGTGTGTGCCACCACGCCCAGCAGAAATTTGTGCTTTTGACAGATGAAAGACTTTTTTTTTTTAGTTCTAGCTGGAGCTATTACGTGAACTTTGGAAAAAAAATCATGATGTTTCTCTTATCCAGATGTTTGATTCCAACAGCCTCCATCTTGTTAATGTCTACAAAACAAAACAAAACAACCAAGAAAAACAGGTCCTTCCAAACCCCATTCCAAACTTCAAAAAAATGGATGGTAGAGGGAAACTGTCTTTACCTGAAGTAATGATTCTAAAACTCGTAGAACACAGAATGAGATTGTCTTCTGCCCATTAAATACCTTTCTCCCTTCTCTTCCATCTTTTCTATATATTTACTAAAACACAGAGCCAATCTCAGGAAATAAGGGGTGGGATGTGCCCCATTTCCCCAGGGGCTTGCATTCCTTTTGGCCCATGTGCCCCTGCCCTCCTCAGGCTCTGTCTCCCTTCTTTATCGTAGTAAGAGAAGTCATTAGATCCTGAAACCAAAGTTTCAGGATTCAAAATCTCTCTGTTCCAATTAGTCATTTCCCTCCCTCAAACATCAGATGCCATTATGGAATCATGAATGATGCCACAGAAGCCTGGGGATCTGACTGAAGTTTTGGCTCTGGACTCTGATCCATATGCTTTTGGGCAGGTCCAATGTTTTCTTTGGCCTTCAAATCTCTGCATCTGTAAGCATCAGGTACTGCCTTGTGCAATATTCTGTGACTTTGGGCAGAACTTTTCAAAGTGGTAACTTAGCTAATCTTGCCTCCTCACATGCTATAGCATTTGATATAACCAGCAGAAGCCACATCTGCCAGCCTGTTAAAACACCTGCCGGGAGAGAGCTTTAAAGATTTTAACAAAAAAAAAAAAAAAAAAAAACAGGCCTTTTTCATTTCTCTGATGAAGACACTGACTTGAAAGCTGGGAGGAGGCAACGATGTGCCATTTGATGGCATTCGGAACATTAAAGGCGGGTAAGCTGGTGTTTGGAACAATCTCTTAGGTCAAATCTAATTTTATCTGAGCTGATGTTTCCAAACTCTGGTAATTGCTCCCAGTATAACCACTGACTCCTTGTTATAAGTTTGCAAATGCAACTGCCACAGAGGCCTCCAGAGGCAGGTCCAGCAGACAACTTTTGTTTTCGTACCTGTCAGGACTAGGGCACTAAGGAGCTGGCTTTAATTTTGAGACCTGTAGCCAAGGCTATAGAAAGAACACTGGCTCTGGACTCTGACCTCTTCCTCCAAAGTGTGTTTCTACTACAGAAACACAGAGGGCCTGCTTCTGAAGAACTCTCCCAACTGGACTGGGTGTTTTTATGTCCTGGCTTCCTGAAGACTTTATTACTAAAGACAGGTGGAGAGAAGGTTGGGGTGTAGAGAGTGGGGTGCTATCTGAGCTAGGGAAAGTAAAAGGAAAATTACAAGGGAAACAACATCAAAATAGCTTTTCAAGAGATAAAAGGTCATCAAGTGAGAAAGGCTGAACCACAATTCTAGTTGCTGCCTGAAGTCTGAGCCTTAGTCACCTCCACCCCAGGCAGCAGGTGTCTGGAATGACAGGAGTAGGAGACCCAACAATTTCATGGTGCCCCAGTTTCAAGGTACACAATGAGAAGTTATTAGACTCTTGTATGGATGTTTCTGCCTTGTTTATCCATGTTTCCATCTCCCATCAATCTCATAGCTCTTATTGCTTTTCAGCTTCCAATGTCTCCTATCAGCCCCTACTTTCTCTGTCTGAGCCTGTGTCTCCTAAATTATAATTCCCAAGACCTTAAAAAGACCTATTTTACTTTTACAGTCTTTGAGTCTGAGTTGGTTGGTGGAATTTAGGAAAGGCAAAGTCAGGAGTTGGAAGCACAAGATGGTGCAAGGATTCTGCATACAGCCACTTTACTGACTTGGAATTGCAGGAGGATAATGCAGTTGGGCAGTAAAGACCCTGTGTTGGAAACAGACTTTCTTGTAGTCAACAAGGGAGTTTGAATGGAAAAATACATCTGTAAGGAAAAACACAGCCAGAGTCCTGGGTAACCCCTTTAACTGAGTCCATCCCCCAACCTTTGCCAGACACAAAAAAAAACAAGGCTGCTATTGGCTAAACATAACAGAAGGGCATCTACACTTTGGAAGACATTCTAATTCCAGGTGATGGTGGTTTTTGTATTCCCATCAGTATCGGCAGGTCCTTCTCGTTTGGAAACAAACATAGTGGCAACCCTCCTTCCAGCTTTTCTTCTTGTGCACATTCCAGAGTTCTTTGGAGAACTTTGTGACTCTTGCCTGGCACCTGGCTGGTTGAGGTAAAACAACACAATCCATATGGGAACTGCAAGGATAATGTCTTAAACTGTCTCTGGGCTGATGGCAGGAAATGCTTGCAAGCAGTCAGTGTTTTCCCAACAAGCAATATTTAGATGTTATTGAATGTGAATTAACTTTATATATTTCTTTTGATAGTTAAAGAAAAAGATTCTCATACACTCCCCATTGCTGTCAGATGACAGAAGGTGAACGAAAAGTCCGAGTTGGGACTTTTGAACTTTTAAATTTATCATTTGTATGGTAAAAGCTACACCAGAGCTCATAACCTTGAATACCATAGATCCTTAGTCAAAGAAACAGATACCTGAAAAGACAAAAATAAAATAAATGTTGTGAGTTTCAGGAAACTTGTTTAGAATATCAAGTGGGGCTGCCTGAAGGAAGAGGGCATATTTTGTTTAGAAACAATAGATTATGTAGAGAAGTCCAAAGAAGAACTAACTCCTGCTCCATAGAATGTAAAAACAAGCATGTTCGAAGAGAGCAAAATTCTTGAAGCTTCCAAACTAAGGAGAACTTGCACACTGCACACAGCTTGGTGGTAATGACAGGAGAGAATGACAGGAAGTCATGCAGAATCAGGAGCCATAGTGATTGGTTTTTTTGTCAACTTGACACAAACCAGAGTCACTTTGAAAGGGAGAACCTAAATTAAGGAATTTCCTCCATCAGATTGTCTTATGGCCATGTCTGTGGGGCATATTCTTGATTAATGATTGATGTGGGAGAGTCCAGTCCACTGTGGTCCTGACCTGTATAAGAAAGCTAGCTAGCTGAGCAAGCCATAAGGATCAAGCAAGCAACAGCATTCCTCCGTGGCTTCCGCTCCACGATCCTGCCTCACTGGAGTTCCTGTCCTGTTTGAGTTCCTGCCCTGACTTCCCTCAAGAATGGACTGCAACCTCTAAGATGAAATAAATTGTTCCCTCCCAAGGTTGCTTTTGGTTAGTGTTTTATCACAGCAACAGAAATAAAACTAGAAGAGGAGCAGATATCCAAGGCTTGAGGCGATCAACTACGCCTTGCTTCAGCTGCACTACCACCTGCCTCTGCTCATGACAGTTGGGTACGTGCTCCAAACTCCATCCTCCATTTCACAAACTAAAATCATTCTCAGGTCGGGAAGTATGATGAGGGATGAAGGGAAGCTTTAAAATCAATGGATAATTTACCTAAATGAGATTACATTTGAAAACAGTAGCAAATGGGTTGCCTTGAATCAAGATTAAATTTTCTGACATTTATGAGCATGGGGTTTTGACACCTACACCCAAGTTATTTTAAAGGAGTTTTGTCTTTAACTCTGATTTTTTTGGCTATACTAATTATTACTATTTTTTAAGACTTATTGTTTCTTTACAGGTATGTGTGTGTATGTGCATACGTATGTAGGTACCTGTACAATACAGCAGAGGACACATTGGACCTTCTGGAACTAGAGTTACAGGTGGTTGTGAGGCACCCAATGGGAGTTCTGAGAACTGAACTTCAGTCCTCTGCAAGAATATCTCTTAACCGCTCAGTCATCTCTCCAGACCCCAGTTATTCCTATCTCGTTGCCAGTGGTGGGCATAGCCAGGTTTTGCTGGAATCCATGGATATGTGGATCACTGCTCTGAGATGCTGTGACCATCCTCAAAAGGGAATCTGGCTGAAGAGACTGGGCAGAGCTGAGGCTGTTCTTGAAGCCGTAACCGTGTATTCATTATTTCCTTTTTAATTTTTTACTTTCTTCAAGTTAATGTTAGTATTAATACCAGTAACTAGTGTTTACTGAGAATCTACTATTTTTAAATCATTGTACTAGGTGCTCAAGTAGTTTTATTTAGGCCACACTATACTTGGTGGAAGCTGATGTTATCTAAGGTTTTATGAATGAGTAAAGTGACAAATGTGGAATTTAAACTCATACTTGAAATCCCTTTTCATATATGAACCAGTTTAATCAACTTAAACGGAAGAGCATGTACACCAAACAAAATGGTTTTCAGGGTCCTCCCTGGATCCTTCTAATTGTTAGGAATTTAATAAATATTGCCATTTATTTTTGTGCTCACCATCTCATTTCTTCCTGTTTGAGAGATTTCTGTTTTGGGGTTTGGGTGGGACAACTATTTGTACTGGCGTTAGGTGAACACCACCAAACATCACTTGTGATGGGCTGACATTCAAGGGCAAAAGTTCAGCAGCTTTCCTGACCAACTCTCCTCCCATTACCTCACAGAACAACACTGAGACCCATCCAAGGCCTGCAGAATCATCAAGGGGTTGTGCAGCAGGAAAGGGAGCTCCTGGTGGTGCTTGCATTTTACAGAACAAATTCAAGAATGATTTCACACACAGCAAATAAACATTATGAACCTGGAAACTCACTCTAGGCTTGACTGGGCCAAACATACAGGGTACTGCTGCGAAATGCCAGCTGGATGGCCACCTGGAGACCCGGGCAAGTGAAGATCATGTATAAACTCTTCCCTTGGAGAGAGGGTGAGACCTCAGTCTCGGCTAGCTCATTGCAAGGTAACCGAGTTTCATGGATCATTCATTAGGTAATATTGCTGTCTCTCCAAATCCACGGGCTTTGCAGATATTAAGTCTTTCTGTTAGGAGAAATGATGGGTTCATATATAAAACATGAAGAAAGAAAGGATTATTCAACCTCCATTTCTATCCATTTCCTGGTACAAGAAAAGATGATGTGCAGCCTTAGGCAACATCTCTAACGCAGTTCTTGCCCATTCAGGTGATTTCAATTCAAGCAATGAGATCCATTCATTTCCAGCTCCTGAACAGGGCCTGCTCCAAATAAAGCCATTTGCCCACTGGCTTCTGGCTGTCAGACTCAACACAGGCAAGCAGAGGTATGCGTTGATGAATGACAATGGTCTGCTTGAAGATTAAGATCATCATGAAGGAAGCTGTGTCCCCTCCTTTCTTGTTCCTCATAGCCCAGGTGTTGTGACTTGAATGCACAATGTCCCCCAGAGGCTGAGGTATTTGAACACTCCTTTCCCCTGCTAATGGTGCTGTTTTGAAGGTTGTAGCCCCTTCAGGAAGTGCATCTTCAGTGGACAATGTGGGTCATTATGAGTAGACCTGAGGTTTTATAGCTGGCCCTACTTCCTATCTGCTCTCTGCTTCCTGACTATGGGCACAATGTGACCAGCTGCCTTATACTCCTGCCACCATGCCTTCCTGCCATAAGGGAGTACATCTCTCCTTAAACTGTGAGCCAAAATAAACTCTTCCTTCCTTAAGTTGTTTTTTTATCACAGCAGTGAGAAAAGTAGCTAATACTTGAAATATCCCCTGGTGGGTATCATAGCCCCTCATTTGACACTTCACTCTGCTATGTCCCACCCAGCAAGAGTTACAAAAGACAGACTCCAGTCAGGATTACAGGGACCCAAGTACACTGCTGGCTGCCAGCCACCAGTTCAAAGTCTGGCTTGCAATATTCACATACCCTGCTCTAGCAACCTGAGTGCCACCCAGGAGCTGAGCTAGTATAGAGACCCACATTTGTGGCTGGTCTTTTAGTCTAGTCTTCCCACTGGTATGTCCCCATCCTGTCACTGTGGATTGCTAATTGGTATGTTGAAACATTTATTAAGGGTGACAGCATTATAATCCAGTTGCAGCTCTTTGGGCTTTAGTTCCTAGCAAGCTGAGTGAGGTGTGGGTCTAATCTTGCTAATGGACTTTTTAAAAATTACTATAGTTTTGTGTTCCTCATTCTAAGTCGCTTCTATGTCTGACTTTCTTCGCTCAGCATGTTTTTGACATACATCCAAGATTTTTGTATGAACATACTACAAACCATTAATCCTCTTGTTAACGGATATATTTTCCATCTGGGGGTGATTCTGAATAAGACTGTTATGAACACTCTTGTATATTTTTGTGGACATATGCTTTTGTTTGGGGTTCATAACTAGGCATGGAGTTTCTGAGACATGTTAGATGTATGAGTAATTTTAGTGAGCTCATTTTCTGCTAAACTTTGGTAGAATAGTAATGTTTCTATAGCTTATATAGGGCAGAAAGTACCTACACTTTCTGTCTCTCGGACGATTTGACAGTTTGGGCCTACAAAGCACCTGACAATAGGCAGATTAGTAAGAAAAAGTGTATAAATTTAAGATGTAAGCACATGAGAATCACACAAAATATGAGATTCAAGGAGGGTCAGATCATTGAAGGTTAAGGGTCCTGTTCATTGAAAGGAGGGAAGTGGGGGTGTAGGCAACTTTACAGGAAGAGGGATGAGTTTTAAAGATGAACGTGTCTGAAGAAGAGACTACGGCCTCTTTGGATATTCACCTGGGCTCTGAGTGTGGCAAACTCTTAATCTCTCCTCCTGCAAGTCAGTCCTTCAGAACACCTGAGCTTTCTGTAGATTGGGAACTTCACAGTGAGTCCCTTTTCATGCATTAGAAGGAGGGGGAGGGAAAGAGGAGGGACAGTGGAAGTGGGCGCTGAAGAATGTTCCCTTTCCATCACAGCATTCAGCTTTGCTGAAATGTCATACTAGGGGTGTGATTTTACAGCCCCAACAGTTGTAACAAAGAGTTCTTAAGATCATAGCATCGGCTTCTTGATTGTGAAAATTTTCATTTTCTAATTTAAAACGTTTGAGAATTTCATACATGAATACTGTGTTTACATCATTTCTACTCCTTTCTCTCACACCTCCAACTCCTTCTGTGCCCCTACTCCCTCTTCATTCATGACTATATATATATATAAAACCTACTGAGTTAATTTTGTATTGTTCAAGGCTGACCACTTGGAATTGAACCTGTCAGGGAGCTCATCCCTCTCTTACCATCCATTGATTGCCTGTAGCTCTTCATTCAGGGTGGGGTCCTGTGAAATTTCCTTTAACCAGTCTGGCACATTTGGTAGCATCATCTTGCCGATCTTGTTTAGGGAACCACACTGTTAAAATTTCACGGGTGTGGCTTCTGGGTTATGCCTGGAAGACACTGTCATGAAAGGTGTCCTGGTTTCTGGTGCTTACAATCTTTCTACTGCCTCTTCGGCAGTGTTCCCTGAATCTTAGGAGTAGGGATTGTATTATAGATCCGCCAATTGGGATTGGGCTCCCCAAGTTTATTCAGTGCATTTTGACCAGCTGTGAATCTCTGTTGTTGCCTCCATATGCTGCAAAAGAAGCTTCCCTGATGATGGCGAAAGCTATGGTTATCTGTGAGCATAAGAATAAGTATTTAAAATATAGTGAGAAATTATATTGCTTTAAGAAAATGGCAGTAGTAAGTTCTCTAGGGTCTATGACCTCTCCAGCCATTGGTAGTTGGCTCGGTTTACAGCATCAGGCATGAATTCTCTCCTATTGAGGGGACCTTAAGTTCAATTAGACAGCTGTTCATTACCTCCAAGATAAAAGTGCCACTATTGCACCACTGGAAATGTTTTGCCAGGCTGGTCATTGTTGTGGTTCATAGGCCTTATAGTTGGATAGGACTATTGATTGCTTTCCTCCCTTGGCAACTTGCATAGCACCTTCCAATACTATGAGAGCTCTAAAGAGGGAGATCGTAGGATAGAAGTGCTATGAAGGCAGGAAGGGGAAACATGGGGGAGGTGAGATTTTTAACTGGAGAGGGATGAGGGAAGGTGATGCAGAGGAAAAGGGAGGGGGGGAGGAAGGAGAGAGAAATAACACTAAGGACGTTTGAAAAAGCCTTAGGGAAACATATCTTTATAAACTTACCATATATATCTATATGGAGTAATATTACATGGGTGATAATGCTCCCTTCAAGAACCATAGACTATTTAACTAAACCCCCAGTGCCATGCACAGGAAACCTTCCCTCAAAATATTGGTCAGGGGGATCCAAGACCCTACTAAAACAATATAGGCTATTGCTGTTGTCCCCCGCCCCAAACCTGAAGGTAAAGATCCTACTGAAGATACCACATACTTCAGACACAGGACTTGGAGGAACCAAGCTGGAAATGACCTGGAAGCCTCCTCCCTAAAGATTAGTTCTCATTGTATTGGAAGGCATCATGCAGTTTTTTTTCATTTTTTAATGAGTATCATGAATGTCAAATAGTCTGCTAAACTTAGAAGACACAGAGTTGAAAATATTTAGTTTTCTTTTGGAGGCTATTCGTATCTAGAAAGAGGTACAAGACATCTATATGTAAAAATGTTTAAAAAAATACAAGGCGACCTGTGCCTGGGTCTGGCAAATGGAGATAGGATGTTCCTAAGTTCAGAGAGTACATGTTTTCTGAGCTTTGGTGCATCTGTATAAGGTTTACCAAAGACATAAGGCTGGAGATGCACCTTGAAGAAGGACTTGCTTTCATCAAGGGCTCATTCAGTAGGTACACAGAACCCAAACTCCATAAATGTAATATGTTCACTAAACTTATAATTAGAAAAAAACTGTAATAACTTGGAAAATGACATATACCATTAAGTGGAAAGGACTGCTGTGATTATGTCTGTGCGAACTCTGCTTATGAATACAATCACAGGAAAGTGGAAAAGTAAAATGAAATATGTTTTGTGGTGCAATTCTAGGTAACTTTAATGTTCCATTTTCTCATGTACTCTTTTGGGGTATAATTTTTTGATTACTATTATTGTGTGTGTATTTGATATGTGTGTGGGTACTTGTGCCACAGCACATATTTGGAGGTCAGAGGACAACTTTGTAGAGTTGCCTCACCTTTACCCACTGAGCCATCTTGCTGGCCCCAACAACAGCTTTTCAAAGCAACAGAAGTTGGGAAGGAGGTGAGCGCTTCTGTCGATTTTGACACAGGCTGAACAATGTGGGAGAAGTTTATTTGTGTGCTAGTTTCTGCACTTGAATTTGGTGAATAACTGTGCTCAGACACTACCAGTAACCCAGAAACCAGGGCTGTTCTGATTGAATGTGCCAGACAGGAGTAGCTTAAGCAGGGTGCCTAGCCCTTGGTTTAGGCAAAGATATCTGTAGTTCTTCAAGCCTTTTCTGTTTGAGAAAAGTAGGCAGAGAGGGACTTAGGGACTCAGGCTGGGAGGTCTTGGGGAGACTAGCTGTACGAGGCCAACTTCCTCTTGACCTTATCCAGCAATACCTATTCAGAATAATTTTCTCCAAAATCCCAGGAGCACAGGAAGCTGCTTAACCAGCTGCCACTGATACTGCTTTCATTTCTCCTTTAATGGACTCAAACCTGGGCTAACACAGATGTGGAGTTCCTCCCTCTTCTAGCATCCCTTGGTTCAGTGACTGGCCACAGTCAATGCAACCCAGCAGGGTCCCCAGCATGGGAGCAGTTCAAACAGGAGCGCCCAGCTGCCATCCAGATCAAAGAGATAAGCAACTTGTTTCCAAATGAATTATTGGTCCCAGCAGGCTGTAAGGCACTCTCATTTTTCTTATGGGGAGCAACCTTGGAAAGGTCTCTAGAGGGGCAGGAGGGCATGGAAATTCAAGAGATCTCAGTATTTAGGTTGCCTGGGTTTCCCTGACTAACATACCTGATCAGAGTTCCAAAGGAATATCATCCAGCCTTTCTCAATGGATTTTTCTGTCCCTAGGCCCAACCTGTGATTAAAAATGAGGGTGCATTAAGGTGACCTGGATACCCTGTGTTGTTGGTTTCTCCTTTCTCCCTGCTTCCTGGAACTTTCCCCAAAGTTCACTGTTCATTCTCAGCTCCCCAGAGTGTTCATAGACAGCCCTCTTAAACCCTTCTGCCCTGAGCCTCTCATTGGTGTTTGTGGTCATGACAGCTTGGCTGAAGCCCTACCCCATTGTAGCCGAGGCTGCTGGGCTGCTGGGATGGATTTCCACTCAGACACTGTTGCTCTGTCCTGCAGGCTGTTTCTTGGTTTGTCCTTAGCTGCAGAGCCCCCAAAGCAGTGGTTTCTCTGTGACACTGCTTTCCAACTGTCGACAAGGAAAGTGTGACTCCTGCCAGACATCCTCCCCACTCCCAGCTCAGTCTCTCTGTTATTTGAGTACCAAACCCACTTTGATCATATCCTGAATAATGAAAAACAGGGAAGGAGTCACTTCTGTGTTCGCATCCAGTGGACTGCTCTGAGTCCTGCCTCCTGTTGTAAAGCCTCGAAGGAAGGTCATTCTGGCTCCTAGATCCTGCTATGTTATGAATCTAGTTTGTCCTCTCTGAAATTCCTGTTGGAATTTAATCCCCACTGGGAAGCATTAATTGGGTGGGAGCTTTAATCCAATGATGGTGTTTAGAGATGAGCCTGGAACTCGCTATGGAGACCTGGCTGGCCTTGATCTCACAGATATCTGACTGACTCTGCCTCCCAAGTGTGGGGCTTAAAGGCATGCACCACCACACCCAGCCAAAGAGATGAGATCTTTTATAAGGTCTCAGGCTGTGCCTCATGACTGAATCTGGTGACTTTGTTAGAAGAGGGAGAGACACCACAGGACACCCATGTGTGCTCCCTGTCTCTTATCATATGATACACTGGACCATCTCAGGACTCAGTCCTTGACCTTGGCCAGAACCAGGCATCAAATTAAACCCTTCATGACTTACTCATTTACAGAGCTGTGTCATTAACAGCAGAACTTAAATGAAAACAAGCTCATTTCAAGCAGTTTATGCTAAGAAATACCTAAGTAACACACACACACACACACACACACACACACACACAAAACCTGCTTCACTGTCTGCAAGGCTCAGTCACAATTCCCTTGAATTCAGACCTTCCCCCAAGAGTAGGTTATGGACAAGAGGATGGGATGCACCATGTCACCATCACCACCAAATAAACCACTCCCTCCTCTTCATGGTGCTCCACCAGGTACTACAGAACACGGCGTCCCGGAGTATACACTGCTCTTATTAAGTATCAACTTTCAGCTCATATTTGGTTGAGACCAATGGCATTCTGAGTTCATTTCCTGCGTTCCAGAGAATTGCAAGTGGAACACAGTGTACATTAGAGAATGTCTCTGTCTCTGTGTTTTGTGTGGTTTAACATATATCCAAGATTTGTTTTCATCAAGTATGGAAATATATGCAGACACTGAAATGACTGTTATGAAGGAGAAATGGGTTTTATACTTACAGTCTACAGAACTAGGAGGCAGGGTATGTCATACAGGGTGCCATAAGGAAACACTGGAGTTGATCAGGAAATAGAGTGCAAGGGAAAATGTGAGAGAAGTTTGTGCTGTCCATGGGAAGGAACAGGTAAGGCAGAGAAACCAAAGGTAGAATTAATTAGTTTGAACAGCTTAGAAAAACTCTGGTACATAGAAGCAGACCCTTGTCTGGTACCCCTGGCATCTCCATAGAATGATTAGGGTAAGTGAATGGTGGCTTGGAGGCAGCTGGAGGGCATGGCTATGGACTGGTGGAGTTGTTTATGAAAGTCACACTTATAAGTGCACTATCTATTATCTTTAGGGCAGACCCAGTCCTAGGAGGGGAGTCATTCCAGGAACAAGGCTTCAGATGTCAGAGTTCCAGAATAGGAAAAAAAATACTATAATCTGTCAGTTTTATTATTGTAATTATCCACTATTGAAGAGCTTTATGTCTTGACTCTATAGCATACAAATCTAAGGTTCCAAGGGAGTAAAAACTAAGATGAAAACTGAGCATAGTGACTTATGCCTTGTTCTGGCTTGCTTCTTCATTGCTATGACAGAATACTCTGACCACTACCAATTTGGGGAGGAAAGGGTTTATTTAGCTTACATCTCCCAGGTCGCAGTTCATCAGGGAGCCCAAGGTAGGAACTCAGGGCAGAAACCTGGAGGCAGGAGCTGGAGCACAGGCCATGGAGGAATGCTGCTTACTGGCTTGCTTTCCTGGTCCCTGCTCAGCCTGCTTTCTTATGCAACACAGGCCCACCTGCCCAGGGGTGGCACCACCCACAGTGGGCTGGACCCTCCCACTTCACTCATCAAGAAGATGCCCCTCAGACATGGCCACAGGCCAGTCCAATGGAGGCAATTCCCCAATTGGGGCTCCCTCAACCCAGGTGTGTCAAGTTCACCCTAAAGCTATCCAGCACAATTGACCCCTTGTCAACTTGACACACAAACATCACTATTAAACCATAACTTTCCAATTTTTGCCCCTAAGATATAATGTTAATATCACAACATAAGACAGTACACCTTAAAAACCCCACAATCCTTAAAAAAAAATCCAAACACTTAAAAGTCCATAGTCTCTTTTAAAAGTCTCTTAATTGTGGGTGGACATCTGTAAAATCCAAAACAAGTACTGTCTTATTTCAAAGGGAAGAATTGGGCACACCTAAGCAAAACCAAAGTCCAGGAAAGTAGCTTGAGGCTGGACATCTGTCTGGGATTCACTCACGATCTTCTGGGCTCCATAGGGTTCTGGCAGCTCCACTTCTCTGACTCTGTTGTCCACAGCACACACACAGCTCATTTCACAGACACAGGCCAGCTCCATTCCACATCTACCACTGTCCTTGGTGGTCATCCTATGGTCCCAGCATCTCCAAAAAGCTGGGGTCTCCACTGAAACTGAGGTTACACTTTCACCAATGGCTTCTTCCTGCCTCCCGGGTGCAAAGCCTCAGATTCTCTACATGACCCCTTCAATCCTGGGGTCTTAACTGCAACTGAAGCTGCACTTTCACCTATGGCCTTTCCTGGCCTCTCAGAGTGCCAAGCCTCAGCAGCTCTCTATGACCCCTTCACGCTTTCAACACCAGAACCATGCAGGGGACTCTTACACATTACCAAGTCCTGCTTCCAGCTTGAAATAGAGGTGCAGGTCCCCTCTGTGTGCTGACCCTGAGGAAATACCTCCCTTCACCACAGTGATGCTGGTCTCTTGTTACTTACAGCTGATTTCTCAGCCCCAGCTAACCAGCATCAATTGTCTCAGTAAAGCAAAGGTTTTGCTTCAGGTTCTGGTCTCTTCTTAATCACAGCTGATCCTTCAGCCCCAGCCAACCAGAACCCACAGATTCTCAATCCAAAATCTCACACAAACAGCCCTGACAGTCTCTGCTTCCATTTGAAGCTTCACAAGCCAGGCCTCCATCATCTACAACTCTTTCAGCATAATTGTTCCAAGCTCCACAGCAACAAACTGAACACACAGTGGCTTTTCCAGCCCAAAGTTCCAAACACTTCCACAGTCCTCCCAAAAATACCAAGGTCAGGTCTGTCACAGCAATACTCCACTCCTGGTACCAATATCTGTTCTGGTTTGTTTCTTCATTGCTGTGACAAATTACTCTGACCACTACCAACTTGGGGAGGAAAGGGTTTATTTAGCTTACATCTCCCAGGTTGCAGTTCATCAGGGAGCCCAAGGTAGGAACTCAGGGCAGGAACCTGGAGGCAGGAGCTGGAGCACAGGCCATGGAGGAATGCTTGCTCCCTTGGCTCCTGCTCAGCCTGCTTTCTTATGCAACACAGGCCCACCTGCCCAGGGGTGGCACCACCCACAGTGGGCTGAGCCTGCCCACATCATTCAACAATCAAGAAGATGCCCCACAGACATGGCCACAGGCCAGTCCAATAGAAGCAATCCCCCAATTGAGGCTCCCTCAACCCAGGTGTGTCAACTTGACACTAAAGCTATCCTGCACATGCCTATAGTTCTGACATTCAGGAGGACCACAGTGAGTGAGGCCTGAGCTACATAGTGAGTTTGAGGTCAGCCTTGACTACAAGGTATGACCCTCTCTTGACAAAACAATGAAACCAAACCAAACAATAGCAACAACAAAAATCTGAGAATAAGGCAAAGAGAAAAGAACGTAAGGGAGACATGACAGGAAAGAGACACCTGGAAAGGATAGCCAGGCAGAGTATGTGTGAGGAGCATGTGTGTGAGGAGGGTGTGCGGGAGGAAGATGTGTGTGAGGAGGTGAGTGTATGGAGGGTGTGTATGAGGATGGTGAGTGTGAGGAGGGTGAGTATGAGGAGGTGAGTGTGAGGAGGGTGAGTGTGAAGAGGGTATGTGGGAGGAGGGTGTGTGAGAGGAAGGCAGGCAGGATGACTGCAGGATATGTATTGAAGGTTTGTGAACTGGCATCCTTTCCTTCCTTGTCTAAACTATGGGATTACTAACCGGAAGTGAGCAACACTAATTCATGAGCCCTCCGTTAACCATAGCCTTCCCAGAATCTCTGATCTCACCATCATTTGCTTGAGTCAGTCCTCTAGGACAAGAACATTGATATAATGTGACTGTGATCACAGCTGCCTCCTTAACTCAGTTTCAAGTCAAGGTCATG
The DNA here is from genome assembly GCF_000622305.1 of Nannospalax galili. Lineage (NCBI taxonomy): Eukaryota > Metazoa > Chordata > Mammalia > Rodentia > Spalacidae > Nannospalax > Nannospalax galili. The sequence continues at coordinate 4,822,435 of NW_008357929.1, forward strand.
GATGAGTTCATTTAATTGGTGGAAATTCAATTTTAATTGCTTGTTAGTATTATGATTGGTTTTATATCATTGTCCTTTTAAATCCAACATATTTTATGCCATTTGCTTTGGGAACAATATAAAAAGCCACCATAATTCTTGCACTTGACCTCTCGAATCACCCTGGGCTCAAGAATTGTCCCAGCCTTCATTCTATTGATTCCGTATTTCTTTTGATGACTCTCATCATTTCTGGTATCAGACATTGACTTTTTCTATTATGCCTAGCTCTGTTTTAATTGACAACCTCATTTTAAACAGCCAGTTTTAAGATTTTCGATGGGATTTAGAGTGATTAGACCAAGTTCCCCACACCAAAATTGCTAGTCAGCTTTTAGTTACTATAGCAAAATGACTGACATAAGTAACATATAAAGAGAAAAGGATTATTTTGGCTCTCAGTTTTGGAGGTTTCAGTCCTTGATTAATTGGCTATTTTACTTTGGGGCCAGCAGTAAGACAGTATATCATGGCAGGGGTATGAGGGCAGAATAAGTCCATTCATCTCATGTCCAGGAAGCAAAGGGCCCCACAATTTCCTTCAAGGACACACCTCCAATGGCTTAAGGACTTCCCACTCAGCCCCATCACTTAAAAGCTATACACCTCCTTACAGCACTAACCTGCAGAACTTCGCTCTTCGGCAACCTTTAACAAGTCAACTTTTAGGAAACATTGAACATCCAAACTAGAGACAAAAAAAAAAAAAATCTCTGTTAAAGTTTCCATTGCTTATGACTCACCTAAGACTTTCAAATATTCTTCTAAACAGTATCTTCAGCCCTGTGTTAGGAGGAAGGTGTGGTACCATGCTGACTGGTTAATAAGAGACTGTCCTCTAGCCAGAGAGGTCCCAAATTCAGTGCCCTGTGTCCTTTGGATTTTGTGTAGTATGGCAGAGCTACCACAGAGGCCTCTAGTGGCAGAGAGAACAGAGGGTGGGGTGGACAAATGGATGCACAGAGGGAAGAAGGGTGACACCTAAAAATTTTTATGTGTATGAGTGTTTGCCTGTAAGGTATAAGTGCACCGGGTGCATTCAGTGCCCGTGGAAGAGGACATAAGGTCCCAAGGAACTGAAGCTACAGACAGTTGTGAGCTGCCACGTGGGTGCTGGGAACTGAACCCAGGTCCTTGCAAGAGCAGCCAGCACTCTTAACCACTGAGTCATCCCTCCAAGCCCTCTTAACCACTGAGTCATCCCTCCAAGCCCTAGAACAGAGGCTTTGAATCTTAGACTGATTACTTTGGGCTCTCTACTCAGGCATGGGGCCAATCCTGTGCACATGTAGTTTGGTTGACAGCACACCTAACACCTGTTTACTAGGTGCCTAGTAGCACTTCAACCAAAATGTCTGAAAACATCACCAAATGTCTCCTGGAGAGCAATACCAAACTTAGTTGAAAGCCACTGCCCTAAATGTCTGCTGACCTTGTCATTTTAGCAATCATGTCACTTAAGACAGTATCACTACTTCATAATAATAGTCTGTAGTCTACACATTCAAGTCTACACACAGGCACACATGGTTGAGGGCACATATAAGAATCCATCAGCATGAAAAACCCAACATCACACAGTCTAACATTTATAAACATATGTTCACATGTAAAAATGCATTTGGAGGGGCTTTTCAAGGTTACAGAATCAAAGATATGTTTTTGAAATAAAATCTTTGTTGTCAAGTGAAAAAGCACACTCACAAATTGGAGGTAACATTAGATGAGCTTTCCGTGACCTTTACTGAGTTTCATGAGCTCAGATCTTCAAAAGATCATAGGCAGAAGTAGAAATGTGTAAGTGCTAAACATAGCACAGGGAATAGAAGACGATCAAAAGAGATGAGGTGTTTCACGATACAATGACAAGAACAGGAGAGTCTAGAGACTCTCATCCCCAGACAGCCAGGTAGTTTTCAGAATGACCAATTGCTTTTGAGTACAGAGAAACATGTAACATTGCTCTTATTTTGCTGCCCGTAAAAGAAATATGCTAGGGACCTAAAAAACGTGCAAGTCGGGGTTAGGGGCATGCTTCTACAAAGGACCTGGGTTCAGTTCCCAGCACCCACATGGCAGCTAACAATTTGTGCAGGGGATCTGATGCCCTCTTCTGGCCTCTGTGGGGATTGCATGCACAGGGGCAGGCAGAACCACTCATACACATAAACTAAAAATAAATTTAAAAAAAAAAGAAAAGAAAAAGAAAAGAGAAAAAGCAAGCTTCTGTTCTAGAGGTAGGGAGATTGGCATACTGTTAATTGAACAGAGGTCATTGGACACCTATAATATGCAAGACTCTAATTTAGTCATGGACACCTATAATATGCATGACTAGTGTTTCATTTTCAGTTTATTTACAATATAGTAAGGGAGTATATGGGCCAAGTCCCAACAGGACACATTTTGTGTACACAGAACAAGACAAGCTGAGGAAGGAATTCGGCGAAGCACATGGGCTAGTGTGGTTACCTGCGCTAGAAGCAGCCAATGTGTCACCGTCCTTACACCCTACAGAGCTAAGGTATACAGTAGATAACAGAACTTGGAAGGAGAGAGGATCTCAGTGTCACTGACCTTGAGTGAGTGATGTGACCTTTAGTTGAGAGACAGAACCACATAAATTTACTGCTCAGAGAGTGAACTAGAGACCTAAATATCCTAACACGTTGCCCATCCCATAAGAATGTCTTGTGGGCTGAGACCATCAGGAGTCAGGGACCCTGGGTCTGCTTCTGTGGTGTTCTGCCTGTAATTCAGCATCCTCCTATAGAAGGCAGGATGAAGAAGACTGAAGATGAACTGGGGATGTCAAGCAAAGGTGTCTGTGTAAAATAACTCATTTAAAACAGAAATTGCTAAGTTCCATAAGGGAGACCCAAATAAAGGACTCTGGACTTTGAGAGGTGCGAGGGATTCTTTCTGGTATGGATGAGCTCCGGGGAAAGCTTAATCAGGATGTGGCATTTGAGAAGACGGCCTCAGGAAAGGAGTAGAGTAACCCACACTCCAGTCTCCATCCTGAAAGGTTACCTTATTCTCACATGTGCAGAGTGAGGACTGACTAGTTCACACATCTCCTAGGATTCCCCATCCCACCCTCTTTTTCATGGCTTCAGCTCCATCTCTGGCCTCAGGTCATTTTCTTGAGAGGTAATTTATATCTAGGATGTACTTCCTCTGCATACCCACAGAAAGGAAAATTTGACAGGACCGACTTCATCACATGTATCTGTGTCTCTTTGATAGACAGGTCTTCACAGATACCTATGTATCTATGCATACCTATCTTTCTTTCTTTCTTTCTTTCTTTCTTTCTTTCTTTCTTTCTTTCATCATCTATCTAGCTATCATCTATCTTCTATCATCTATCTTTACCATCATCTATCTTCTGTTTACCTGCCTATTATCTATCCATCCATCTTTTATCTATTCATCTATCCATTTTTCTATCTGTGTTTCTAGCTTAGCTCTTCTGTAGGACTGGAGTAATAAAGGGAAGTTATAATATAGGAGCACAAATACTTAAAATGTTTACCTAACATGACTGCCATAGCCCCAGAGGAAAACACACATAATGTGGACCTCACACGGGAGATTCCCTATGGGCTCCCTTAGTCCTGAGTTCAGTTCTGCACCTCACTGAGAAACCTCTCCTCCTGTCCTCCTGTGACTCTTCACTCATTCCAGCAGGCCTTGCTATTGTCCTACAAATACAATCCAATCAGCACCTCCCTTCCAGCTCTAGGCTATTTAAGATAATATCCCAGGGAGAGCTGATGGTAGGTTTGGTTGGGGTGGATGTCCCTCATCCCCTCCCATGCAGCTTTCCATACTACAGAGAGTTGTAAACAATCTTCATATTCTATTTATTGTTCATTGGAGAACTGAGGAATTTCTTATGATCATACAAACACACACATAGACACAGACACAGACACACAGACACCCATACACACACACACACACACACACACACACACACACACACACACACACACACACATACCCCTCCCAAGGACCAATATTAATTATCAGAGATACTACATTCTCATTCCATACAGGAGAAGAAAAGTCTTTTCCTAAAGTCCCCATAGTTTTCAATGTCTTCCATCTGTGTGCAATTAACACTTCATATAATACACCTTTGAACAATGCAAGTACCCCCATGCTTTCTGTGACCCCTAGGGCCTGTTGGAAATAAGAAATGGGCCCATTTTCCAGCTTTATGCCTCTTAAGAACTGCTCTCAGGACTACACAAAGACCTAACAGAGGCTTTGTAATTACTTCTTGAAAGAGCTAGATTAAATTCTTAGCCAAGGGCCATTCTCTTCCTGAGAGTCAGAAGGGAATGGGTAGTTTTGTTTTCCTAGCAATTTAAGATTTTAAATTGAGAGACAGGAGTTTGGGGGGTGGGGAGCTAGGACTGATGCTCAAAGTGGAGAGAACAATGTGAGCTCAAGCAGGGAGTGGCAATCATGAACACAATCTAAAACCTTGTCCAAACATGGGAAAGCAAGTAATTAGGGGGCCATCAAACAAAAGGTGATGCTTAATCAATTTCTTTGAAAATGTTTTTTCCCTAAAAAAAACTATGCATAGATGACTTAAAAGATATCAACAGAAACACCAACCCATCTTGTTCTGTGTGTGCTGTTACTTTGTCAGCTTTCTACCCGGTACTTGAGGGCAAATCCCGCCCCCCCATTCCACAGATTATCTCTGTTACATCTCTGTTATATCTCTCCTCACTTTGATCTATGAGATCAGCATTACATCCTTTCCCTTAGGTGCAGTGCTGTCTATTTTAGATTGTTAACTTCATAGTCATCTAAAATTCCTCCTCAGTAACTCCTCCCACCCCCATCTAAGTCTATCTACCCCAGTACAAGGAACTGAGAGCTGGTGGCTGGGAAAATAGAGGCGCTATGTACCAAGCTGATGTTGGGGCTCAAAAGAGGGAGGGGAATAACATGGGTCTCATAGTTTTCTGTTAGCTTTTGTTTATTCTCCAATACTGAGTAGCCAGAGAACCTGATTCTCCTTGTGTGTCAAGTTCTCAAGACACACCGTTGTCAATACTCTAAGAAGGCTGGCTCTTTCATGGTGGGAATTTACTGGTTTTTCTGACTGGGGTGTCTCTCCCCAGTGCACATTACTTTGGACTCATTTCTCAGTTTCAATGTTCTTCCTTCTCACAGGACCCGCAAAGGCTGTCTTCCCACCACACCCTGCCTCTGGGTCCTGCTGACCATGGCAGCATTCCCACAGACTGAAGGGGCTCATGATGCTCAGAACTGTGTCCCCTTATCCCTCTCAGCAAACTTACTCATCACTGGTCCATTAAAGAAGGAAAGCTCACCTCCCCCACTGAAATGCAGCAACTCCATTATTAGGGATTTTGCATTCTGTGTGTTTAGTTACCTGCAGTCAACAACTGCCTGGACATGTTAAATGAACAATTCCAGAAATAAACAGTAACATAGGTTTTAAGTTGTGCACCATTCTGAACACTGAAATGAAATTTCGTACAGTTCTTCACTGTCTTACTGGGATGGGAATCAGCTTTGCCTTAGTTTGCTTTCTGCTGCTGTGATAAACACCATGACCAAAAGAAAATTGAAGAAGGAAAGGGAAGCCAAGGCAGGAACTCAAGGCAGGAACCTGGAGGCAGAACTGAAGCAGAGACCATGGAGGAGCTCTACTTGGCTTGTTCCCCTAACCCTCTTGCTCAGCTAACTTTCTTATACTGCTCAGGCTGACTTGCCTGGGGATGGCACCTCCCACAGTGGGCTGGGCCCTCTTATATGAATTAGCAATTCAGAAAATGCCTCACAGAGATGGTCACAGGCCAATCCAAAGGATTCCTCAATTGAGGTTCCCTCCACCTAGGTGTCTCTAGTTTGTGTCAAGTTGACAAAAACCAGCCAGCACAAGCATATCCACACTGCATGCAATATTCACCCACTAGTCACTTGATCATTGACTGGCTAACAGTGTACATGTTTTCCAGCAACTCTTTCGTCACTTAAGGCCACAAAGCACAAGAGCAACGATGCTGGTGGTTTCGAGCATCAGTGACAAGGTACGAAGTGCTTCCTCTACATGAAAGGCAGAAGTTCTCAACCTAATAATACAAGGTAAGAATAAATTCTCTACTGTGAGTTGTAAGGCAAAGGAAGTCCACTTTAGTTTTGCTGTCACAACTCACACAGCAATAGTTATCACTAACGTTCAGGATTAGTGCTTAGTTGTATTAGTTACTTTTCTGTTGCTGCGATGAAACACAGTGACCAAAGGAACTTATAGAAGGAAGAGTTTATTTGAGCTAATGTTTCCAGAGAAATTAGAGTCTGTCATGGTGGGGTGGCACGGTGACAGGAGGTGCCAGAGCAGGAGTGGAAAGCCAAGGATCATGTCTTCAAGCAGGCACATGAAGCAGCACTGGATATTCAGCAAGGCTTAAGAACTCTCAGAGCCCGCCCCCAGTGACGTGCTTCCTCCAGTGTGGCCACACCTTCCTAAAGCCTCTGAAAACAGCTCCACCAACTGGGGACAAAATGTCCAAATACTTGGAGCTTTTGGGGGACATTTTCATTCAAACCACCACATTAGTTAAAACAGGAAAGACTAAAATCATGGAGCTTGGTAGGATCTGTGCTTCTGGATCTTGAGTGGAGGTCTTGGAATAGATTTTCTGCAGATAACAGGTGGAGATATTCTTATTTCAGTCAGACCTTTGCTCTTCTACCCTATTGACATGTCCTAGCAATATCTAGGTTTTCCAATCTATTAACTTAAATTTCAGTTATAATCCAAGCCCCCATTTTAGTGGACAGGGAGGCAGGTCAGGCAGTGCTCACTTTAGAGTTAAATCTTTTGGTGACTCCTTCCCTCCATGTTGGGGAGGGGAAAAAAAGATCTGCTTTTCATAAATGTGACATTCCTCCAAAATATCATCTCCTCTCCCTCTCAGCCCTTCTTTTATGTTACAGCAGAGTGTGGGGAGTAGGTAGGTAGTGCTAGGCCTGCTGAGTAACATCATTTTACATACCCTGAAGAAAGAGAAATGACAGCAGAGCTAGTGATCATTTCAAACGAGACGGTCGGATATTGTGATGGCTGATCTTCAGCTTGTGAAGCACACCTTTAATTGGCCCATGAGGACTTTTCAGAAACAGAGGAGGGCTTTGACCTAATGACTGCTTTAGTCTTCTGATGATATAGAATCCAAATAGGTCATTAAGAGTTGCTAGAAATTCAAGTTCCACAAAGTTGCTGTTCATATCTGTGAACTGCCTTGGCACTACCTACCCCTCAACCATCCATGAAACCCAGGCCCAGCTCCATTTTGCAATCTCTTGAGCTGTTTTGAACCTGTTATGAGCACTTTAATCATGTTAGTCATTCGCTTTTCATACACAATGAGTGCATGACATCATAAGTTGAAAATCTAAGGCAAAGTTTGAGAAGGGGTCCATCTGTCTTTGGATGGTGGTCACAGTAGTAATTAAATGTTGTTAGCTGTTAAAATTGGAATCGGTCACTATCCTCAGTCCATTTCAGCTGCTATAACAAAATGCTACACACTGGGGTGCTTCAGCAGCAGACTTTCATTTCTCATATTTCTGGAGGAAGTCCAAAATCATAGAGCCATGGGAAACCTGGTTCTTAATGAAAGACTTCGGGTTTAGCCATGGCTTCTGCCTTACTGATTGCTCATGTAACCTCTGTGAGATGGGGAAGGTAGGAAAGGAAGGGGAAGAGGAGAGGGAAAAGGAGAGGTAGTGCTCATGCTCTGGCATGAGCAGAGAGAGGGCTAGGGCCTAAAACCATCAAAAATTAAACAAAGAAATGGAGCTAGATTCTGTTACAGTTATATAAGTATCCGAGCAAACAAAACGCATACCATTCCTCAAAATGGCCACTGTGGAAAGCTGAACCAGGCTCTATATGAAGCAAAAACCAAAACGGAATTAAATGCACAGGATCTTATTGGGAAAATGCCTGGGTGAGAACAGCAGCAAAGAAAGATAGAGCCAGGCAAGCTGGGAGAACCACCAGACCATGATATAAGTTTGACCTTGAGAGGTCTCAGGAAGGTCACAGGAAGAGAAGGTTTGGTGGAAACATTTTAGTCTTCCTTATATTCTAAAATTGGTTTGGCAAAGTTTGGGGATGTCGTTGAGGCAAGGCTGGTCATCTAAGGAGGTCCTGCTGAGAATGAGTCTGCCCTGGTGTTCCTGCTGTACTTGGTTTTGACCTGGGAGCAGTGGCGGAGGCCTGGCCTCTGTGTGCTCAGGAAAACAGGGTCTCAGAGCTCAGCAGCTGGGCCGGGGTCCATTGCCCTTCTAGCGGTTGGAGGACTGTGAGGCACACTTTCAGAGACCCTCATACATCAAATCCAAATGACTATTTTCATTGCTAAAACTCTTTTGGTGTTTCTTTTCAGGGAAACTTCCTCAAAGGATAGTATAGAAGCAACAAAGGGCAGAAAAAAATTTGGATGGCTTTTAAAATAATTCTTTATTCTGGGCCAAAAATAGCATAACCATGCTGACCACCTATCACAAAACTTATCAGCATTCACTCACCCTGGGTTTGGACTTTTCTTTAAAAAAAAAAAAAAAGAATCTGCACCTAAATGATAAAAGCTGCCACTATTAATGGAACTTCAAGGAATATTCTGAAGGATCTGAAGGCAATTCCAAGAAGCAAGCCCACATTTTTCTGAATAGTGTAACATCATAGGAATCAGTGTGTGGCTTTCCAAGGTGACTTCATTCTCATTAACTATAGAATTCCAGGAGTAATATTAAGAAATGAAATTAGCTCCGGCTTCTGCTGCTTCTGCTGTACATGCACAAGCAGGTGGTATGTGTAAAGATTATTCACCATGAAAATGGTGAAGAGGACCTTCCAAACCTCTGAACCTCTTTTTATATTTGTACTCTTGTATATTTTTTAAATCAAAAAACATTTTCCAAATTTTATTAATATGCCCTTTAGGGCTCAAAAGCCTTCCTCCCCTACAAGTATGTGCAGTTGTGTGCACACATCCTGGTGTGTGTGTGTGTGTGTGTGTGTGTGTGTGTGTGTGCACGCGCGCTTCCATGGCATCCCCCTCCTGTCCTCAAACCTAGGTTCATATGGTTCTCCATATGGGTGCTGCTTTCCTGAACTCGTCATTTTAAATGTCTTTGGATTGTTGAATAAAAAGAAGTTAAAGGGTATATCTGCAGAAAAAGTCTGGTGAGGCAAGTCTCTGAGGCAGGGGGAAAGATGAAAGATGGACAATTTCCCACCTTCCTGGGGACGCAATCTTGAAATTTCCAGTGAAGAAGCCAAGTTTGGGGGAAAGAACTTTCTTGAAACCACTAGAGGGCATCAGTGTGCAGACAATTGTTGGATCTGGATAGGGTGCTGAACTAACTCCAGGGAGTAAGAAATGTGGCTCTCTTATTCCTGTGCCTCCAAGTCCTACTGCAATCAGAATGCTTCTTCCCTTGATTCCAAATCATCAGCACTGCCTCCTGGCATCACAGTTCTCAGCAAAGCTGTCCATATCCTTCCTCTAAATTGTGTTATGGAGATTATTGATTCTGTAAATGAAGGTGAAAGGACCTAATTATCCTAAAGAGAATAGACCAGATATACACAGAGGCCTTAGAAAGAATGCTGAACTGACTTGGTAAACTTGGACTCGGGCTCTGGATCTGTTATTATCTGTGTGATCTTGAGGAAATGCTTTACCTCTCTGAACTTATGCATCCTTTACTGTAAAATGGAGGAAGAGTCCTCTAAGTTCCACGTATTTACAAGAAAAGAAACATATATCACTAAACACCTTCACTTGTAAGGGAGAGTATGGTTCTTTCTTGTCATTATTGGGAGCAACAAGGAGGAGCAGTAAAAAGCTTTCATTCTAAAATGCTAAACCCAAAATAATATTTATAAACTCCTGGGAGTAAAACTCCAAATTAAAGACTTATTTAGGCTTCTGGTTTGGCACATTAGGAGCTTGGAAGTCACATCTCCCATCCATACCATTAGAAAAAGCAGACCACACTAAAAATTAACAACTCTTCTTAGAACCTCAGAAAGTTGCTGCCACACCTGGGAGAGGCAGACAGGAAGGTACAGAGAACACACTTTACTGGAGCAAAGCCTGCAAGCAGAAGAAAGTGTGAAGCAGTACCAGGCAGCTTCTATCCAATACATCACTCTGGCTTACAATAGAAAATGACAAGCCTAAGGGGCTAGAAGCATAGCTCAGAGGCAGGACACTTGCCTAACATGTGCAGTGCCCTGAGTTTCATCCCCAGCACTACAGGAGGAAAAATGTCAAGGCTTACTAAGAAACAAAAATACCATATAAGGAGACAGAGTAAGTCTCAGATTCAAACATGGCAGAGACAGTGGAATTAGACTGAGAATTTAGAACAACTGTGATTAACATGCTAAGGGCTCTAATGGAAAAAGCAGACAGCATGCAAGAACAGATGGGTCATAAAAGCAGAGAGATGGAAACTCCAGGAAAGAACTCGAAGTAAACGTCAGAAATGAAAAGAACCATAATAGACATTAAGAACTCAAAAGAGGATCCTAGCAGACAGCCTGAGGTGGGGGGATTGGACCTCCATCAGTGTAGTGGCTCTGATCTCAGCAGACTGCCAGAGAGTACCGAGTTCTGGCCTCCCTCTGGCAGAGGGCCTGAGAACGCAGGGGACTGCCTGAGAGCACCAGAATTCTGCCTCCATGTGGTGGTGAGCTTCCCCTAATTGCACCATACCCATCCCCCTACCTGGGTTTTTATGAGGCCTCTCCCAAGGCCCCAGGGCATATTTGGCTTTGGTAGGCTAAGGCTGAGATCCTAGCAGCAAGCTTGAGAGGGTGGGTTCGGATCTCCATTGGTGTAGAGGCTCTTATCTCAGCAGACCATAAGAGAGTGTCAAGTTCTGGCCTCCCTCTCCCTCTGGCATAGGAGCTGAGAATGCAAGGGGCTGCCTGAGAGTGCCTGAATCCTGCCTCCAAGTGGTGAAGGAAGCCTGAGTGTACCTGATTGGAACCTGAATTGGGCTTCTGTGGATACTACTGAATAGCTGATCTGAAGCCATCAGTTGTCTCCAAATTAAACCTGAGGGAACCAGAACCCTGTACCAACCAGATTTACATAACCAATAAAGAAAGGATCTAGGCACCCCTATAATACAAACAGAAGCATACTTCAACTTAATTCTCATATCAGAATCATAAACAACGAAAGAAATTCACATGCCAAAATCACAAAGAAAGAATAATAAAATGGAAAGCCAAAACAATATGTCCCCACCAAACTCCAGTAATCCTGTAGAAGAGTTCTACAGGAGAACCCCTTAGAGATAATCCTGGACACTGAATTTAAAAGAACAATCATAAACATGATCAAGGAATTCATTGAATTTAAAGAACACACGAACAAGCAAATGAAAGAGCTAAAAGAAGTAAGGACAAACTTCTGAATGAATTCACAAAAGAAATAGAAACACTGAAGAAAACACAGGCAGAAATGAAGAAGGAAGTGCAAAACTCAACAAGCCAACTTGAAACAACAGGGGAAAGCCTCACCGCTAGAATGAATGAAGTGGAAAACAGATTATCAACACTGGAGGATCAAGTTGAAGAATTGGACCACTCAAGCAAAGATTATGGAAAATTTTAAAAAGTACAGAAATGGAATATGCAAGAGATGTGGGACACCATGAAAGACCAAATCTACAGATCATAGGAAGATAGACGAAGAAGAATTTCAGGTTAATGGTGTTGACCAGATCTTAAACAGGATTGTAGAATAGAATTCCCTGAATTTAAGGAAAGACATCCCCATACAAATACAGGAAGCACATAGAACCACAAATAGGATCAGAAAAGAAACTCCCAATGATATAGCATAGTAAAAATACTAAATGTACAGAACAAAGAAAGACTACTGAAAGCAGCAAAGAAAAACAACAAGTCACATACAAAGGAAAGCCCATCAGAATAACAGCTGACTTATCAATGCAAACTATGAAAGCCAGAAGAGCCTGGACCAAGGCATTTCCAGTTCTACATGACAATAGATGCCAGCCCAGAATACTACCAAGCAAAAATGCCTATTATAGTTGAGGGGGAAAGAAAAAATCTTCCATGATACAGATAGCCTGAAAGAATACAAGTCCATAAAACTAGCCCTTCAAAGAATACTTGAAGCAATACAGAGAGCAGAGAGAGAAACAACTATACCCCTGGGGCAACAAAAGAAAATAAAGAAAGGTATAATCTAGGAAACACAAAATTAGAGAACACAAACAGCAATCAAAATGATGGCAACCAATACACATCTTTCAGTAATAACCTTAAATGTCAATGGACTGAGCTCTTCACTCAAAAGACAAAGACTAAGTGAATGGATAAAGAAACAAAATCCATTCTTTTGTTGTCTGCAAGAACCCCATCTCACCTTCAAGGACAGGCACCACCTTAAGGTAAAAAGATGGAAAAGAATATTCCAAGCAAATGACACTGAGGAAAAAGCAGGGGTTGCAATTCCAATATCTGACAAAATAGACTTCAAACTAAAACTAATCAGAAGAGATAAGGAGGGTCACTTCATTCTGATCGAAGGAACAGTTAACCAAGAAGATATTATAATCTTTAACATATATGCACCAAACACTGGTGCACCTAAATTCATAAAAAACAACACTACAGGACTTTAAGACACAGATTAACCCCAACTCAGTCATAGTAGGGGATTTCATTACCCCACTGTCTTCATTAGACAGGTCAATTGAACAAAGAATAAACAGAGAGACATCTGAATTAAATGATACCATACATTAAATGGGCATATGTGTCCCGAGGGGTACATTTTCCTCCAAGGGGTGGGGCCTGCTGTGGTGAATTAGCCACAGAAGGAGGAGCATTGGGATCTTCTTGGACAGAAGCATCAGTGCAGGGGGGGGGGGGGGGGGAATGGCCCCAGTGTCTTGCCTGGGTAGATGTGAGAGGAGGCATTTTCCCACTGGGGTGAGACTGTGGGCCCACACAGTGTGGGCGAAAGCTAATGGAGACTATGGGTGGGGCATGGAACTGATCTGGAATGGCAGACCTCTGAGGCACAGAGTGTAACCAGGTGTCGGGTGTGGGGTGCCGGGTGTTTGTCTTTGTGTTTGACTGCGCCAATTTGTCACCTGAGTTCTCTTAGGGTCCCTTGCTCTTGGCACTATTAGACAAACCATATTACACATCTTTATCTGAATTTTTCATAGTTTATGTCCTGGGTAGGGGAAACAGCCCAATTGCGGGTGTATGAAGATTTGCTAAAGGTTATAGAAAGGCTAGAAAAACTGTTACAGACCTTGGACAAAGTGGGGAACACAGAGAGGGGGCGTGGCCACTTTGCATAATAAAAGATGTGCCTCAGGCAGGGGAAGTTGAAAAGGCTAGGGAGGTCCTGGAAGACTGAGTTGCAGAGCTTGAGAGAGAAAAAAACAGGACATTTTAACTTGTGTAAGGTCCAAGGACTCCTGAGAAAAGACTGATAATGAAAAAGGAAACGACCTGAAAATCAAAGTAGCTAAAGCTGTCCCTCAGATTCAACCTTTGATACAAAAAGGAATAAAGCTAACAGTGCTGTAGCTAGGAAATACTCCACACTGGAGCTATTGAAACTAGGAGAAATTTACAAGCAAGCAATCAAAGAGCACCCAGAAGTTTCACAGCTGAGTTATATAACCACCCATCCATCCTTGCGATACAGGCTGTTCAACCTAGGCAATGCAAGGGTGAGCAGTCCTTAATGGGATGGCTGGTGGAAGGCATGAAGGACACATGGTCATCACCAAGGGGAACTCCCATAATTAACAGAGGCTCCCAAACTATACAACTGTTAAGAAAATCTACAGTACCAGGGGTCGGTTGCCCCCCTATGAGCTGTTGGTCAGAGAGAGAGATCCTAGAGGGCCTCAAATTCACAAAGGCTATTTGCCACTAATGTCAGTTGTACTAAAAAGGTCAGTAAGGCCATGTTTCTGAAGACACTATACGATGTGAGCATGGGAGGAGAAGAAGAGATGGAGCTGAGACTAAGCCAAAACCTCCATGCCACTGGATGGATGATGTTCATAGTGACAGAAGGCACTATGCAGATGTGGGGGGGAAAAGGATGCCCTATGAGTCTATTCAACAATGGACCCCATGTGCTGCACACTACGGACATGCCAAGCAATGCCTGAAAGTGCAATAATGGCTTGACGAACATACACACAACTGACAAATTTCTAATTGGATAAGGCCTGCTCCTAAGAGTGGAACACACATCTGGTGCTGTAGACCAGACCAAAGCTTTGTGTTGATAAAGGCTACAGGCCCTGGCAGGGAAGCCATTACAAGTATACTGTTTAATGATTTACATTCATTTTTGTTTAGATGTGTTTACTTCCTTCCATTTATCTTTATAGTAGAAGAAACACCACTGAGATAGATCAATGGCCACCTCTTGAAGACAAATAATGTGGAGGCCCTAGAAGTCACTATCTTGCCATGATACAAGAGAGGTCACCCTATATCTGTCATCCCCTCCAAGGCTCAGGGACCTTAGCGGAAGATTGGCAGAAAGATTGTAAGAGCCTGAGGAAGGGGTGGAGTATGTCCTGAGGGGTACTTTTTCCTCCGAGGGGTGGGGTCTGCTGTGGAGAATTGGCTGTGGAGAGTTAGCCATGGAGGGAGGAGCGTTGGGATCATCTTGGACAGAAGCTGTGGCACGGAAAAAAACACGGCCCCAGTGTCTCTCCTGTGTGGATGCAAGAGGGGCATTTACCGACCTGGGGTGAGACTGCAGGCCCACAAGGTGTTGGCAAAAACTTACAGAGACTATGGGCTGGGCACGGAGGTGATCTGGAATGGTGGGCCACTGAGCCTCAGAGCGGAATAGGGTGCTGGGTATGGGGCACTGGGTGTTTGCCTTTGTAAGTTACTCTATTTCCCTTACCTAGGACATAAACTATAAAAAATTCAGATAAAGATGTGTTATATGGTTTGTCTGACAGTGCCAGGAGCAAAGGACCCAAAGAGAACTCAGGCAACAACCTAACAGACATCTTTCAAATATTCCACCCAAGAACCAAAGAATATACTTTTAACTCGGCACCCCATGGAACTTTTTCAAAAATTGACCACATACTGGACCACAAAGCAAACCTCAACAAATGCAAAAGAATTGAAATAATTCCATGCATTCTATCAGACCACAATGCAATAAAGCTCAAAATCAACACTGGATGAAGCCCTAGTCACTACACGAACTCGTGGTGATTGAACAACACATTCCTAAGCAATGAGTGGGTCAAAGGAGAAGAAAGAAATAAAAGAATTCCTGGAATTCAATAAAAAGGACACTACAACACAACACAACCTCTGGGACACATTAAAAGAGTCTTAAAAGGGAAGTTTATAGCTCTAAGTGCCTATATTAAAAAATTAGAAAGAACCCAAATAAATGACCTAACACTGAAACTCAAGACACTGGAAAAGCAGAACAAATGAAACCCAAACCCAGCAGATGAGAAGAAATAACAAAAATCAGAGCAGAAATTAATGAAATAGAAACAAAGAAAACAATACAAAGAATCAATGAATCTAAGAGCTTGTTCTTTGAAAAGCTAAACAAGATAGACCCTTAGTCCAGTTAACCAAAAGAAAGAAAGAGCAAATCCAAATTCACAAAATCAGAGATGAAAGGGGAAACATCACAACTGACACCCAAAAGATACAGACCATTATAAGAGACTATTTTACAAACTGATATGCTACTAAATCTGAAAGCCTAAAAAAATGGATGGATACCTGAAATCATGGGAACCACCAAAGTTAAACCAAGAAGAGATCGACAGAATGTTTAAACAGACCTATAACATATAATTGAAACAGTAATACAAAGCCTCCCAACTAAAAAAAGCCCAGGCCTAGATGGACGTACAACAGAAGTCTACCAGAGGGGGGACTGGTAGTGTAGCCAAAAGCCCCATAAAAATAAATAAATCAAATATATATATATATATACATATATATATAATACAGTTAGAAATTACTGTTGATCTAGGGATGTAAAAAAAGTAGGTTTTATGTAGGCACTATAGC
>NW_008357929.1:4838658-4851270 GCF_000622305.1 Nannospalax galili
AATATATACTATATATATATAATATATACAAAATTAAAAAGACAATAGAACTTATCTTTAAGCATATTAATGCACTTGCACTTAATATACTAGTTTTTAAAAAAATTATATTGTTTATTAAAAAGTATATGCCCCGGTACCATAAATGTGTTTTCTAATGAGTGAGAGAACTTGCCATTTGTTAATAGTGGAACTCAGGCTATATTGCATCCTTTGACAGTTAAATATTGAAAATAGGAGCTGAGGAATGGTAGACAAACCTTATAATCATTCTCCAACATTGCTAAAGTACGTTACCTACTTTGTTTTTAGACAAATGTACAGTGCCTTATGGAAACTTATAGAAAACTATAAGTAAATAGAAAGCATATAAAACCCAAATAATAACCCTTAGCTCTTGCTGACAGAGATCCACCTGGCTCTGTCTGCCAAGTGCTGGGATTAAAGGCATGTGCTATAAAGGCATGCACTTTATACAGCACCTAAAGCTGTCTGTATGCTAGTGTGAAGTATTATGAAGACAAATGTTCCTGATGTGGACTCAAAGGGGAAAAGGTTTTTAAAGGAATGTTACCCACCACAGAATAGCATATTTTTTCTAATTATTTCCCTATGTGGCATACTAAAAAATCTCAAACCCATCTCAAGACTCCTAGTGTCAGGCAATCACTGAGTATCACTTCAAAGCCACAATACTGTGACCTGCATCAGTGGTGATGAGTTTTCTAATTTTGGAAATTTAGGAAGTAAAAAGATAGTTTCCTGCTTCTGTGCACCTGAAAGTCAACCCCACAATGTGGCTATGATGTCCACAATAAAATTGGTCCCTGATACAGAGCTGATGAAGAGCATGGGTTTTGATCCCTGTGAGATTCTTTCTACATTTTTCCCACTGATTTTCTGATAATTATTCTTTCTTTTTTCACCAAATTCCTTAGCTCTGGAGAGAATGCAGCCTAGCAAATATCCATCAGCTACTTCCTGTACAAACAAAAGGTCCCTCCCTTTTCAATGCTGTCTTGTCTCTAGGGAGTGGAGTCTTGCTCCACTGTCCCATGCTGCCCCAGGCTGGGTAGCGCTGTTAAAGGCAGCTCACTGTGAGAATGGCTGAGGCTAGACTGCTTTAAGTCTGGAGCTCATGAACATAGGATCTTTCTTTTTTTGACTGATATTTGTCCTTTTTTCTCTTTGTTATTTTGAATAATGATGTAATAAATACAAAAGTGCATGTATCTCTTTGAGATATTTTCTTACAGAGAATTTCTTGTACACTGTACATATGTTAACATATATGATTGTAGTTATTAATGCCTTATATCTTTTAACTTGTATCTTGGATTTAAAGTGACATGTACTGTCCTTATAGTATAACACTGTAACAGCTTTTGTGTTCACCCTCTAAGTGAAACTTGCAATTTGAAACACTTCCATTTTGTTCTTTGTGTCCTCTTTTACTAGCTTGATGATTCTCTTCAGAATTTATAAGGTAGCTCAAGTGGTAATGAATATGATCACATTAATTTTTCTCATAGTCTTTTTCTTCATTTAAAAAGCACTACATTTAATTTACATATAAAATGAAAATTGTGCATGTTAATGAGGTATGTGATTTTTTGATCCCTGTCTTGCTTAAATCAAGTTTAGCACAACTCTACTTAAACATCATTTAAAAATGTTTATTCTTGTATGAGTGCTTTGCCTTCACGTATGTAAGTGCACCATGTGTGTGTAATCCTCGAAGAGACCAGAGGAGGGCATAGGATCCCCTGGAGCTGGAGTTACAGATGGCTGTTAGCTGCTACATCTGTTGGGAATCAAACCCAGGTCCTCTGCAAGAGTAACCAGTGCTTTAACCACTGAGCCATCTCTCTAGCCCTTAAACACCATTTTTAATGGAAAAAAAAATAGGATTCTTACAGCTTTTTGAAATATATATCAATGCTATGCATAATTACCCTCACTGTGCTGCACCACATCATGACTGCTTGTTTCTATTTATATTTGGTACAAACCTATAAACCTTTTGTTATCTTTCCTTCACACTGATTGTCCCTCAACCTCTTATAATCACTATTCTACTCCTAACTTATATGAAATAAAAGTTTTTCTATTTAAAAAAAAAAAAAGAACTCAAAAGAGGATGGAATGAATGTGCATAAGGAAATGTCACTAGAAACTTACAGAACCTAAATGTGAAGAGAAAAAAAACATGAAAAATAGAATATGCAAACATCATGGGACATTACTGAAGCATAGGTCCAGTAGGAAAAGCAAGTCAAACTAAGGACACCAGCTTCCACCTGGCCATGGACTACTGAGCCACACCTTTACGTCCAGTACACCATCTTGGTCTACGAAGCTCTGAGACAATCTGACAAACCATGTTTTTGCCGTACCTTATCAAAATGATTTTTATTTTAAAAATTAAAGACTTTGCAAGGACCATGTGAGAATTTGAGGTGGGAGAAGTGAGGGCTTACCTCATGGTAAGCCTCACTCACTCGGGTGTGGCTCCACCTCTAGCTCTCATATTCTCTGCCAGAGATGTCTGTACTCCACAGAAGATACTCACTTGAGCCTTGGGCTGTGGCCAGTGAGAGCGTAGAGGTGATGATATTTCTTGATGGTATTACCCAGAAAGCTTTAGTCCATCTCTAATGGAACTTTGTTTTGAGCAAGAAGGAGGGCGTATGAGTTTGGAGTAGCCCATGAAGAGATGGAGTCTCTTTCCATCTCTCCAAAAGGCTCAGCCTTGAGTTCTCTTGCCTATACTTATTTCCCCAGTTCCAGTCCCTGATCTTCACTTGAATCACTCGTATTATAAATATCCTGAGCACCACAAAGGGCCTGCTTTGTTCCATTCTCATTCCTAAACTTCGGCTTCCGTGAACATCATTTACGACTCCTCAGTGAGAGCCTTCTTCATACTGGATCTCTGTGACCAGTGCTATGGTCCACTGCATCCCTCTTGCTCTCTGCTTTCATGCCAGGAGCTTCATTTCTGTTACACTGAGTTATTTTACTCTTGCTTTGTCTTTACACATTCTTCTGTATTCACTGTTTAGACTGAGCAATCAACACAATGCTTTAAAATGCAGCTCGACAGATACCACCATCCAGATGTCTTCCTGGGAAACCAGCGCAGGTTGATGCTTCTCCAGGATCTTCCCAGTCAAATGCTATGGCCATTTCCTGCCCTGGACCACAGTGGCTTCCCTGATAGACTTCAAATACCTGCAGAGCAGGATTGTGTTCCTTAGGATGCACACCAGAAGCATTATCCTACCATCTGGGACAATATACGGAGCAGACCTGGTTACCTGGATCAAAGTAAAGTCATCGGCCCTTATAGCTACAGTTCAAAATCTGTGAAATCAACCAACTGCAGATTGAAAATATTGCAGAAAAACTGCATTTGTATTGATTGTGAATACATCTTTCGTTTTATCATTATTCTCTAAATACAACACACAACTATTACATAACAGCTATACCAGATTATGTGTTACAAAAATTGAATATGATTTAAAATATATAGATGGATATGGGTAGGTTACATGGGAATATTACAACATTTTATAACAGAGAACTGAGCATCACAGATTTTGGTATCTGTTCAGGCATCATCAGTCAGTCTCCCATAAAAACTAAATTTGACTGAATAAACAAGTTGATGAAATGTAAAACTCACAAAGAAAGTAAACACAGATCATAAGGGAGGAAAAAAAGCACAGATGAGAAAACAGACAAAGTCATGTATCGTTTCAAACGTGCAAACTGGATTAACGTTTCAACCCCAATTCTGACAATTAAGGAAACAGAGTTCAATAAATTCTTTTTAAAGGCATGTTTTTAAAAAACTTAGAGATAAAAACCATAGGACTAGAAGAGAGTATTCCTTTCAAAATGCTAAATACATTCATCGAAAGTCAGAAAGCAAAGAAAACATTAAAAAGATGCAAAGCATAGACAAAGATAACAAGAAAGATGAGACGTAATGTTTGTATCAATAAAGCAAATGCATCAAGGTTCCCCAGGAAGAGATGGAATTTCAGATTAGGTCAAACCCTAAACCTGTCTGTGTTCTAGCTACAATTATAGGACTAAAATGCAAAGATCTGAGAAGATTAAGATAAAAGTGGAGGCAAAGATACAGCTGAAATATTCACAGGGAAATATGGAAATTGGAGCCTATATTAATAAATAGTAATAAAACACAATGTAAAAATGCAAAATGAAAGACATTATAGGAGACAAAAGTCTGTCTTCCTTTCTATTTAATTCCAACTTTAATAAACATGCAGTCTAATAAAAAAATTCTATGAAGAATACTGCTATGGACTGAGTGCTGTATCCTCTACTCATGTTGAAGCCCTAATTTCCCAACATAATGGTATTTAGAGATGAAGTCTTTAGAAGAGAACCTGGTTTAGATGGACCCATAAGCATGAGGCGGCTTCCATATTGGTATTAACTCCCTTATAAAAAGAAGCGACCAGAGTGCCAACCCCTCCACCATATTAGAAGTTGGGCAGCTGCAAACAAGCACAAAAGCCCTCTGACACTGAATCTTCTGGAACCCTCATTTGGCCTTCCCAACCTTCACAACTAGAAGAAAATAAATGCCTTTAATTTTGGCCTTTCAGTCAGACAAAGATCTAATAAAATATATTTACTTGACATCCCATTCAATATCCTTGAGGCAACATTTTCTGACACGTAACTGCTCCTTACATAATTAAAGTTATATACATAAATTAACAGCGCTTGATCAGTAACATTGTCTTCTCATAATATTAGCCAAGGCTTATTTGCACACACACACACACACACACACACACCGTGGTGTGTGTATACATGTGCTTATGTACACAATAGCCTATGTGTGGAGGTCAGAGGAGAACTTGTAGGAGTTGGTTCTCTCCTGTTTGTCCTAGGGATCAAACACAGATCATCAGGCTTGGTGGCAAGCACTGTTGGTCACTGAGCCATCTCACAGGCCCTGCTTGTCTATTATTTTCACATCCATTTCATGCTACTTTCATTTTTTTTACCAGTCATATCAGTTTGGTTTATGTATGTATCCCATAATGTTATCAGTCAGGAATACTCTTAGCTGAAAACAAAAAATCGCTGAAGAGCCAGCAGTGACAGGGTGATGTGGTCGTTCTGTACTGTCAGAAATAACAGGCTGGCCTTCATCTTTCTGTTCCCTGGTTCTGGCTTTCTTTTGTTCACAAGTTAGGTGCTGTACCTGATACTATATCCACACGTCGGAGGCGGGGGGGGGGGGGCGTCAAAAAGCAGAAGAGCTGTAAGAAAGTAAAGGGAAGCAAAAACTTCTCAGAAACTCATAGTGCGAGTTTCAAGACCCCATGCCACAGGGTCACCTCTAACCACCAGGCAATTTAGTATCACACACATTTTTAGACAGACACATTGATGCCTGAACAAAATGGAAGTTTTGATAATAAGGAAAAAAGAGGTGTAAAGAGTAGAAAAAGTGACCCCTTGTGCCTGTCACTGGCCTTTTTATTGTCATTACTGTGTGAATGGGGTTAACAGCACCAGGCCATTAATACTTCCTTTCTTCTACATCCTCACCTGTAGCTGATCCTTGTTGCTTTTTACTTGCTTCGGTTTCTTTCCTTGAACTAGTGGCTAACTTTTCCCATAAACACCAGTAGCTTTATAAGACCTCTCAATATAAAATCCATGCATTTAAATGTGACAGATATTCTATCATTTCAAACTTTTTTCAGGAGGATTATCACTATAGTCTTCACTTTTGGCTCCAGTGTAAACTAGTTGCTCCTTAGACTTGCTGCCCACCTGTCAGCCCCAATTAATATATCCACATCCTGGAAAATTCCTTCATCTTCTCCCTGAGTTCCTTGCTTTCTCCCTCCCTCCCTCCCTCTTTCCTTCTTTCCTTCCTTTCTCTCTCTCTCTCTCTCTCTCTCTCTCTCTCTCTCTCTCTCTCTCTCTCTCTCTCTCTCTCTCTCTCTCTCTCTCTCTCTCTCTCTCTCTCTCTCTCCCTCTCCCTCTCCCTCTCTGTCTTTCTCTTTCTCTTCATAGTTGCTCAAATTAATTTAGAGCACATCTTTCAGGTTTTTTTTTTTTTTTTTTTCTAGAAGAAAAAGAACCATTAACAAGGCATGGACTCTTTGTTTTCCAGCTTTTAAATTCCCACCCTAATGCTCATTTGAAAAGAGTGCCAGCTGGGGCACTAGGGTTCTAGAAAAGAATAGGTTTCCCTCCCATGTTGGAAGCACTGGCCCCAGCTCTCTACCTCCTGCTTTCCTGAATTCCAGCGCTGTTCTCATTACTGATCCTTGTGACCTGCTTCCCACCTTGCCTTGCCTGTTGGTGGGACCTGTGTTGGTCAAGGTTCTCCAGGGAACCAGATCCAACAGGATACATAGACAGATACACACATGGAGAAGTTTTACTAGGAGAATTGGCTTGCTTGATCACAGAGGCTAAGAGGACCTGCATATCCTGATATGCCATCTGGGAGCCTGAGAGCCAAGGGTTTCAGTGCCTGAGGGCAGGAAAAACCAGACATCTCAGTTTAGGATAGGGAGAAAAAGCCCAGTTCCTGTCTTTTTGTTCTACTGGGCTTCAATGAATTGCAAGACCCTCCCTCCCCTACACTGATGGAGGGATCTTTTTAGTATTGATTCAAGCACTGATTGTTGGTCAGTTTTCTAGTATTATAACATATAACAGAGATAATCACAAGGTTTGTTTCAGATCAATTTTGGAGAATTTGGTCGGTGGTTGTTGGGTCTGCAGGCAACATCAGAGCAGGGAGCATGTTGTGGAACAAAAGACCATTCCCCTCATGATCAGGACATGAAAAAAGATAAGGAGAAGAGAGTCAGAGTTCCACAATCTCCACTGAGAGAGCATTCTCCAGTGACTCGGTACCCTACCCCCATAGCCCACCTCCTAAGGATTCCAAGACTTTAGCAGCAGGTTGCTGGAGACCAAGGCTTTAACACACAGTCACATCCAAATGACGGTGAGGATGACTTCCAGAATCACCTATACAGACTGGCTCAGAAATGTGGGTAGCTCAAACTGACACATAAAATGATCCAGTTCAGGACCTGAGCTCAAAGACAACAACTTTGCTACTGTGTGTAGTGACACAAACATTTTGTGCATTGTGTTGGGCACTGGGTAGATACCTTAACTGGAACCTAGTATCATTCAACTAAGTTGAATTTATTATTCCTTTGATAAGTGCTCTCCTACAGTCCCTTATTTTGTGCTTTCTGTAACTACAATGAACTTAACAGATCTGAGTCTATTCTCACCTGTTTCTTTGCTATTTGATAATAATTTCTTAAAGATGTTCAACTATGGTGTCCAAACTCTTTACTGAACTTTAAATCATGGTTATTTAATTGCTAATTGTCAAATAAGTGTGCTGTTCCTGTTTCACTCTCTGTCTCATAAACATATTTTTGTTTCTCAGATGCACTGTTCCATTATCTCTGAGAATATTAACTGTACTTTTGTTAAAGTTCATCCTGCCCACTGCATTATTCTTACTTTTGACGATTTTTCGTTTGCATTCTCTTTCACATAGGAAGCTTTCCTTCAGAGATAAAATACTGGTTCTCAGCTCACACGATTCCATTCACTTTGAAGAACTGAAAGATATAATCAGACTTAGTGGACTTCACTGTTTGACAAATGTTTAGTCAGCTAGCTTCTTCATCGGGAATGCGAATGTCAGTTTGGTTGGCTTTGGGGTGTGTATGGAGGGCTTATTTTCTCCAGCATCAAGAATTGTGAAGCAGGTAGATGTTCTCATTCTGTGATAAATAGACTTTTAGCCAGTCCCTCTGTTTTCAGTCCTATATCTCATATCAACCTTACTCGATCTTTAATGTCAGTTTAAAGGTGCTCTGGCTCAATGTTTTAAAGTGGTTTGTCTCTGGCTATATATTGTCAGAAGCTGGCTGCCTGTCTCAGATAATGCAGGGACAGCAGCCAGTACTTGATCTTTCTTGGATAGTTTTCAAATAACCGTCTGGTCATCAGTCACACCTCACCTTTCTTTTTGGTTTGCGCTATCTCCAATCCCTAAACTTTCCTGAGCTCAGCTGGGCACAAGGTCCACTTCTCAATACTCTCCTCTTCCACTGTAAATGAGTTTGAACTTCTCCCATCACTAGGCCACTTCACATTCATGTTTCCCTCCCTCTCCACTCACTGCTATTTGGGGCTGTAGAAGGCCTCTGATTTCATGAGATAAAATTCAGGTTCCAGTTTCCTTCTGGCATTTTGAAATGATTTTGAGGAAAGATGGATGCCAAAATACCTTTCTCTATGATTTTTAAAACTGGAAGCCTCATTTTGTTTTGCTAAAACTTACAATTTGCAATGAATATTAACTGACACAAACTTTCATGTAGAGACTAATGTTGCATCAAAATATATAAAAGCAAAATATTTGATATTCATGGAGAAATTGACAGAATTAGAATGGGGCTGAGAAACCTATTATACCTTCTTAAATATTTGACAGATGAATAGGAAAAACTATAAGGAGGTTGCAGATCTGAATAGTATAATTAATTAGTTTGATTTAAAAGATACATTTCAAACTCTGTACTTCAGAGAGAATAAAAAGGAACCAAGTACAAAGCCCAGTAACAGATCCAAGAATATACTAGGCTGTGTGCCATTGGGAAGGTAGCATTTTGAATCAGTAGTTAAAAGGTAGATTGTTCAGCAAATGGTGTCAGGGAAATGGGTAAATGATTTTGAAATAAAGAGAAAGAAACTAATGATTTCTATCTTTCACTTACTACTGCCAGTTCTTGGCAGAGTTTGACTACTGGGGTTTTTCCCAAAGAACTCCTGTTACCAGGCCTTTCTGGCTACCAGAGACTACTTTCTAGGAATTCTGAACAGTAATCAGCATTGAACCATTTGGCTGCAATTGAGGGTTTTCATGGTCGCGCTATTTTGTAAGCCAAGAAGTCTTTGTACTGTAATCCTCTGAGTTTTCTGGCTTATCTGTTTTGGTAGTGAAACTGGGACCAAGAGTCTGTCATCTTATGAGTTGAGAAAGTCAGAAAATTACTCTCATGGAAAGGGTAATGTGGGTTGTCACACCTTCCTAGAGCCCTCTACAACTGCCTGCTCAGTGTTCTGTCTTCCTCCAGCTTCCCCATAACTTCTTGATATGCCCAGCTCTGCAAAGACTTCCAAGGCACTCTGAATTCTTGTTGCATATCACGTCCTCCTCTTCACTCTCAGGTGGGATGTTCACAACGTTCCACTCATGCCATTACATCATTGGTATCAACCAATCAGAATGATGCTACATCCTTACTGGAGAAATGTGCCTAGCAGATGGAGACCATACCTCCTTCCAGCAAAGAAAATCTCCTACATTCTCTTTACAATTTTTCTCCAAGTTTTATTCTGAGGTGTTATATTCCCTCTTAATTTACACTTTCTTTCTTTTATAAACTCATTCCATTCTTTACAACACCCTTGAGTTCTTTGGCCGCTCTGTGCAAGGATTTCAAAGACCATGCCCAATTTTCCCTCAAAGAACAAAGAACAACTTTCCCTTCCTTCTTTGGTGTGTTATCGTTCTGATAAATAATATTATCAGTAAAGTCTCTTGAGCAAGATTCCCTGAGTATGACGTAAGTGAGGATATAAGTAACCACTGGTACACTAGTGAGTGGCATGTCTAAGTGCTGTGACCTAAATGCTTGTGTCTCCCTAAAATTCATATGTTGAAATCTAATCCTCAATGTGACAGTGTTAAAAGGTAGGACCTTTGGAAAGTAACTAGGTTATGGTGGTGGAGCTCTTGAGAATGGAATTAGTACAGCTATAAAAGAGGACCAAGGGAGCTTGTCCTCACCTCTACCATGTGAGAACACATGGAAGGTACCGACAATAGGAATCAGGCCCTCATCAGACAAAGAATCTGTTGGTGCCTTGGCCTTGGGCTTGCCAGCCTTTAAAATTGTGAGCAATACATTTCTTCAGTTTTAAATGATTCAGTCTTTGGGATTTTGTTATAGCAACTCTGATAGTCTAAGACATGAAGCATACCTCAGATGGCTCACCCATATCTTCCTCTTTCTTTTCATGTGACAGGGCTCTTGGAAAATCAGTCTTTCCTTTTTCGAGCAACTCAAAATCTCTCTCCATTTCATCTTCCCTTATGCTGCACACTAAGAAGAAGCCACAGATCTGTGCTCCGGTGCTCTGAGAGCCAAAGAGCAAAGATGGTAATAGGACCCTCCCTCCCCTGCCCCCCACGGTGCTAGGGATGGATCTCAGGGGCTTGTACGTGGAATATAGGAACATTAGCACTGAGCTATATCCCCAGCCCTTGCAAAGAGGGTAACAGTGTGCAGGTTCCCAAAGGCAATTTAGGAGCCACATCCAGAAGTAGCCAATGTCCTTTCCACCCACATTTCACTGCCCAGAACTCAATAGCCTGTCCTCCCACCACTGCCAAATGTTGGGAAACAGATTTCAGCTCGTTTCCGGGGGGAAATGGATTTGTGAGGCTCTAGCCAGACTTTGCTTTGCTTTATCATCCTTGTTTTGAATTGGTAACCAATCTGAAATTAATTTTTCCCTTAGGGGTAAAGGGAGAATTCCATCACAGTTGCCATGTGTTCCTCTTAGGGCAGCTGTTCTTAGGTCTTGGTAT
This sequence comes from Nannospalax galili, assembly GCF_000622305.1. Lineage (NCBI taxonomy): Eukaryota > Metazoa > Chordata > Mammalia > Rodentia > Spalacidae > Nannospalax > Nannospalax galili. The sequence continues at coordinate 4,849,367 of NW_008357929.1, forward strand.
GTCCTGAAATTATCTGGAGGACTTGTTCAGATGCAGATCCCTGGTCCCACTTCCAGGAGTTCTGATACACTTGATCCAAGTACACACAGGGCACTTTAACAAGTGACTAAATTGAATCTGACATAAAGGCTTCTACAATTCATAAGATGAGAAGCACTGACTTAGAAGTTCAAAGTTATTAAAACAAACCAGATGAAATTTCTTCAGACATTCCTTTGCAGATGTGAAAAGTGAGAACAGGAGGCTGAATTTGGCCTAAAGGGCTGGAAGTCAAATGAAGAAATGACCTTATCTTCCTCTGTGAGGGAAATGATATCAAAAGTATGTTTGAGGACAGGTCAATATGGAAACCACTTGGCCCATGGTTATGATGTTTCGAATTTACTTTGAAGTGTATCTTCGATTTGAAGACATGCTGCTTTGTTTCACATTTTAACATTTTAAATGTTACAACTGGACTGTGCCATAACATTTTATTTGGTGATATTCTTTGTCCCAGAGAGGCACTAAATAATAGTGTATCTTAAAACCTTTGCATCTTAGATTCATAAATAAGGTACCCCAGCATAGGAAGCATTAACTGCACATGTGTCGATTTTACCTTCTTTTTCCTCAATTGCTTCTGGCAAGAATGTCTACCTTCCAAAAGGGGCAGATAGAAGTGCTTCAGCTATCTTTGTCTTTGATAGATATCGCTAATCAGTGCTAACTGTCATCACAAATGCTATAAACGAATTTTCAGTGTTGAAATAATGGTCTTGAAGGAATGTGACTGGCTGAGTATGTAGCTCAGTGGTAGAGCACTTCCTGGGCATGCATAAAACCTTGGGTTTAATTCTCAGTGCTACAAAACAAAGCAAAACAAAGCAAATGCTATGTAAATGATGTAGCAAGAACATCCAGCAGTCATTTTAGTTTGTGCTTTCAATTCGTGGATCTGAAATGACCCATGAATGACCATAATTTGAAGGAACTTTGGTTGCCTGATATTGATTGTAAGATTACCTGAATTCTACTGGGTTATGGTGTTGGCAAGTGAGCCTGTTGTACAAAGCAGGCAGAAAGTGAGATTCTCCTGAGCTCACCTGACAGGTTACATAAATTGCCTTTGTGCTTTCCTATTAATAAATGTTTTTGTCTAAAAACATCTAACAGCATATTTTGGGTGGAGATCTTTTTTCATTAGACCCTGCTTTTAGAGACTACTTCTAACTATTGGAGGCCACAAGGGCTACCTAGAAGAAGTCAACGCTGTATACCATCACCTTGTTTTAGAAGAGTTTATAATATCTGAGCAGAGATCTGTTTCAGCAGGACTGGCAGGTATGGGCTAAGGATGGAGTCATTGGCCTCTGGCTTTGTGATAGCAATGTAAGCAGGGGCCTTGATGAATTCAATGTGTGAGTGAAGGATGCTGAATGAAAGGAGAAAGGAAAAGAGAGAGAGAAGGAGGAAGAAGAGGAGCAGAAGGAGAAAAAGAGGGGCTTGCTCTGCAGTTTAGCAGACAGCCATGCCATGTGTTTGTATTAGCACTGGAGGCACCAGCTACAACATGGCCTTAATTCAAGTGGCAGGCAAATCATGGCTGTACAGTGGCCCAAGATCCAGAAGGCATTGTAGAATGTCTTGCTTTAGCAAAGAGGCAAGAATGATTAAGATCAGCTCTTTGGAAATAAGTAGTACCTCCTGGGGGGACTCCTTATTCCAGGAGTAGAAAGGAACATTGGATGGATCACTAGTTGGATGGGTGAGCAAAAGTGAGGCTGCATTTCCTCAACATTTGAGTCAGAGTTTTATGGAGTTGTATTTTGGGATACTGAAGTTTAATAACTTTATCTGTGATACATGTTAGTGAATGGGACTGTGTGTGTGTGTGTGTGTGTGTGTGTGTGTGTGTGTGTGTG
>NW_008357929.1:4851281-4909508 GCF_000622305.1 Nannospalax galili
TTTTATATATGTATGTGTGTTAGATGTGTTTGTGTGTGTGTGTGTGTGTGTGTGTGTGTGTGTGTGTGTGTGTGTGTGTGTGTGTGTGTGTGTGTGAGCCTATGGTGGTTAAAGACAGGGAGAACTGAGTTCTCTGGCCTGGTTCTTGAAGCTCACTAAGTGGGGATATAGTGCTAAAATCAAGTTTCAGATCAAATTCCACCAAATATTCAGGTAGATGTTAAGAAGATTTTAATGGTCACACCTTTCTGTGGTTGTTTACTTTTTTATACCGTTAAGTACCTCTACTAACACTTTGCCTAAGATTTATAATGCAATTAGTTCTCAAGGCTGTCCTTGAAGTAGGATACAAGGTAGTGGTCTGCTCTGCAGTGGAGACATAAACTGCTAGGCTTCACTGTTTGATGTCATATTCATACAGAGAATTGGATCAGTTAATCATTCCTATTTAGTCATAACCCTTCAATGCCACTAACTGAATCTACTTCCATCAAAACTTATTCTAACTGTCCTCACGCTGATCAGCTGCTTCCTGTCAAGATATTTTGTGGGGCTGAGAAGATGGGTCAGTATCTGAGTGAGTGCATACTGCTCTTGAAGAAAACCTAAGTTTGTTCCCAGCACCCAAGTAGGGTTGCCTGTAACTCTAGTTCCAGGAGATCCCACAACCTCTTCTGAACTCTGCAGGCACCTGCATCACGTATACACCAACACCTCCCCCACACATACACACGATTAAAATAGAGAAATAAGTCTTAAAAAACATTTCATATACTAATTGACCAAGCCCAACATGAGGGTCTGTGTTAACTTGTTCTTATACATATCAGGCTGGGCATACGGAAGAATTATAAATTATCCCAAATACAACATATCACATCAGCGATGTACTTATTATACACACAAAGGACCACAATAATCTATTAAAACAGTGATATAGAAATACCTTTGTTGAAATTGAGTAATGTTCACAATATTTGAATAAAAATCAAGGAATGTTGGCACTGGAGAAATGGCTCAGCGGTTAAGAGTACTGGTTATTCTTGTAGAGAACCTGGGTTTGGTTACCAGCACCCACATAGCAGCTAGCAATGATCTGTAACTTCAGTTCCAGGAGACCCAATGTCCTCTTCTGGCCTCTGTGGGCATTGCACATAGCTGGTGTTCTTATGTACATGCAGGCAAAACACGCATACACATAAAATTAAAATAAACAAGTTAAACAATGTCATCATACAGCAATGGTGACAGCATGAACAAGACCCGTGCAAACTCAAACCAGACAAAAACTGAGCAGAGAACTGGGGAAATAGGTAAGAAGGCCCAACCTTAGCAGAGGAGCCATTGGCTGCTGATCACTGTTGGGTGAGGGAGAGTGGGTCTTTTTTAAGGGCGTGACACTATATAGACTGATCAGGCTCCAGTGGATAAATTCACACCAAGGGACATCTAGGTACACAAACTTGACTTGATAGGCCTTAAATATTGAAATCCAGTGGGAGTGCTGTGAGGGGTGGGGCAGGTAGGGGAGGGGGATCTAAATATTATTAAGATGTGTTGTATGAAATGCACCAAAAATCAATGAAAATATATATTAAAGAAAAGAAAAGACATGGAGCCTTGTTGCAGGGAGTACCTCATTGGAACAGTCTTTCAGAAGTTACAGCCTCCCCCATCTCCTGTTTTCTGTCTCTCTGCTTCATGTTTGAAGTTGCAGTTGTGATCTCTCAGCTTCCTGCTCCAGCCAACGTGCCTGCTGCTTGCTTCCATGCCTCTCCACCATAGTGGACTCCATTCCACCAGGAACTGTAAGCCAAAGTAAATGCTTTTATAGGTAAAAATTGTTGAAATCAAGGAATATTGCAAACATACCTATATGTGTACATCTGTTGTACATATATCTATGTGTGTATGTGTATGGGTATCCACACTCTTTTTATATAATAGTTTAGAAATATATTGACAAAATGCTAAGAGTGGTTGTCTTTAGATTATGTTTGACTTTATTTTTATTTATTTATTTGTGAATTAGCTATACTTTCTAGACTGTCTGGTGTGGACATGTGTTAATTAGGAAGCAGAGCTAATTTATTAAGTTAAAAGAACCACTAATGACTTTCATTTCTGATTCTTGTCCTTTTCCTATCCTGTCACTCAGTAGAATTTAATATGCAATGCTCTCTTGTTTTAAAGTTTTTATGAAACATCTGAACAGTTTTATTGAGACATAATTTACATATCATAAATATATTCATTGTAAGTGTGAAAGTCAATGATTTTTAGTAAATTTGTATAGTGTGATCATCATCATGATTTGGATGTAGAACATTTCCATCACTGAACAAGTTCCCCCATGAGCACGTGCAGTTAGTCCTACCTTGGCCCAGGTGGGCACTGACCTTACTCCACACACATTCTCATTCTCTGAGTATTTCATGTAAATGGACTCACACAATTTGTGGTCTTTCTTATTTGACGTTTTCATTTATTGTCTTAATCTATTTTGTGTTGCTAGTATATATACTAGATGCTCAGAAATGTAAATATATATCTATATATATCTATATCTATCTATCTATCTATATATATATATATGGAACTGGAAAGTAGAAATAGCAAGGTATGAGGATATCCTGATGGGGGCCTCTTGGTTATGTCATAACATGGTGGATGGTATCATACAGTACACCTCATATAAGAGGCAGAAGCCCTCCCATCCCTGAAACTCTTCACCTCTTCCCTGCCTTAAACCATAAACGATCTCTCTTCCATTAAAGTTTCTCTATGATACACTATCCAAAATCCCACATAATGTACTCTCTTGAAAATGTCACACCCATGGCATGTGTCTTTTGCTCTGTCACAAAATTTCCTCCCAATTCCTTACTTCCTCTAGTCTCTGAATTCTTTCCCTGACGATGACAATAACCTGGAAACACTAGCATATTATATATTACTTATTTTATTTTCCCATTGACGTGGCCAGATACCTTGCAAAAGAAACTTAAGAAGGATTTAGTTTGGATCACAGCTTGAGGATTTTGTGCATCATGATAATGACAGCAAGGTAGCAGGAGCACTGTGCAGCTGTCATGTTATGTCTGCAGTCAGAAAGCAGAGAGAGAGAGGGGGGCGGAAACTGGTGCTCTACTTGTTTTCTTCTTTTTTCATTTTACGCAGTTCAGGACCCAACCCATGAGATGATGCCACCAACATTTATGGTGGATCTTCCTTGTCAGTTAAACCTCTCTGAATACACATGCACAGAAATACTTAGAGGTGTGTCTCCTAGGTTCTTTCAAATCTGTCATGTTATGAAGGTTAACAAGTTCACTCTTTACCAACTTGACATTCAAACTCATCACTTTAATTCATAAATCCACTATAATCCACTCCTGACCCTCCAAAAACATGATGACCATCTCATAATGCAAAACGCATTTAGTTCATCTTCAATAGTTCCCTAAATCTTTAACATTCTCAACATTGCTCAAAAGCCCAAAGTCTCTTTCAAGGCTCAAATAAATCTGTGAACCTCATAAAAATTAAAAAAAAAGTTATATACTTGTAACATTCAATATCACAGAGTTAAGATTAGTATTCCAAAAGGGAGGAATGGGAGAATAGCAAAGAAAGACTGGACCAAAACAAGACTGAAACCTAGCAGGGCAAACAATAGACCCCGCAACTTGACTTCTAACATCTGGGATTCGTGGCAGCAGCATCTATGCTCCAGTTAGCTTGGACATCTCTGCCTCTTAAGCTCTGCTCTGTTACCTTTAATATACATAGGCTGTCCCTTGGCCGGGATTAATTTAGTACCTGAAGCTTTTCTTGGCAGCTGACCCACAGATGTCGCATCTCCAGAAACCTGGAATCTCTGTTGCAACTTGGCCTTTTCCTTCCCAGTTTACTCTAATACCTTTTTGGAACCTCCTTGTAGGAAATTGGCTACACATTGCCTGACCTCAGTGGCTTTCTAAAGCCTGTGCAAGTCTCCATAATTCTATACCTCTTGGATTTTGCATGCCTGTTAAAGTATGGCAACTCTGCTGCCAGCTTGAGATGTAGCCTGAGCTCCTCCTACCACAGCTTCAGTGGCCTCTGTGTACCTTGACAGCTGAACCAGGGAAAACACTTCCTGAAGGCAGCATAATTCATGGGTGTTTTGGTTAGTTTGTTTTTAACATTAAAAATTGTTTTGATTTATTTTTACTTTACGTGTATGAGTGTTTTGTCTGGATGTATTTATGCATACCTGTGTGTGCAATGCCTGTGGAGGGCAGAAGAGGACATCAGGTTCCCTGGAACTATAGTTATAGATGGTTGTTAGCCACCATGTGGGTGCTGGGAACAAGTCCCTAGTCCTCTGCAAGAGTAACCAGTGCTTTCAACTGCTGAGCTATCTCTCCAGACCCTGAATTTAATTTTTAAGAAATCATGAAAACATTTTCCAAGTGATAAACCTTTACACAGTCCCATGAACAGTTGTATTAAGGGCTCAATTTTTCTATAGGCTCTTTAGTAGCTGTAACAGGTAGTCTGTTGGATTTAGGCTATTTTAATAGGTATATATTTGTATTTTTTGTACTTTTAATTGTATTACTCAAATTACTACTTTTGTTTAAATTTTTCATGTATTTATTAGCTATTCATATATCTTCTTTGATGCAGTAACTATTTGTTTCCTTTTCCCGTTTTAAATTGTACTTGTATCATTTTATTATTGAGATAGAGCAATTTTTAGATAAATTTAATATCCTCAATATAAATCCTTTTTCAGCATTTTTCCTGCTTCCCACTGGCCTGAGATGCCCATCTTGCATTTTCTTCCCCTCACCAAGCTGACATGCACTTCTAATTCACCAGCTCGCTTTTAGAATGCATTCTGAACTGTGTCATTGACATCACCCAGTGATGAGCAATGTTGGGTGGATGACTGTCTTACCTTCCTCACTGGTATTCCTCCAGCCAGCAGGGTAGCTCTGCATACACAAAAGCCAGAGCATCCCTTTGGAAACATTTTCCTTGCTCTCAAACCTCTACTGGCTTTCCTCCACCCAACAGCACCCGAAGTTCTTCCCATGATCCTCCAGGCCTATGGCATCTCAGCTCTGGGTGCTTCTCTGATCTCGTGTCCTTTCAGTCCTGCTCATGACACTGTGACCACACTGACCTCTTTTTCTGTCAAACATGAAGATTTCGGCCCTTCTGTTCCTTTTCCTAGTGTGCTCTTTTCCTAAATATTACACGATTTCCTCCTTAATTTCCACCAGGTGTCTGCACTTATTTTATTTTTCAAAGGAGCTTTTCCTGTCATCCCTTCTAATAGATACCTGCCCTACCACACATCGTCATTTTAATTCTGCTTTATTTTGCATAGTAACTATTGTCATTAACTGACCTGACATTGTTTAATTCTGACTTGTATTTGTCTATTTTTTCCCGTTCTATGGCAGCTCAGACATTGTCTCTTTGTTTTCTTCTTTATCCCTGGCACTTAGGCCAGCGTTTAGACAAGTAAAGTTTTATGTTTATCTTTTAGAAAAAAATTAAGTCCAGGATCTCAAATAGTTTCAACTATTAGCTAGTAGATTTCACTGCATTTAAAAAAAAAACATGAGTTTCCTCTGTTTCTTTAATGGATAATTTTGCTCTCTGATTACAAATTCAGTAACAATAAAATAAGATGTCAATATAAACCTGGTGTCCTGACATGCTGACCCCTCCCCCCGCCTTTCTTGTCAATAATTACAAAATCTCCCCAAACACACCACTATAGCCTTCCTTGCCCCTGCTTGAAGTCACCCACAGGACTGCCTTGGTTTTCAGGGCTCTCCCTTGGTATCCAATCTCAGGCATAGCATCTGTGCCCAGCAGTCAGAGATAGAGAAGACCCAGGAGGGTTGCTAAATCGGGAGCCTGACTTCATTATTATGCATTGCCAGTAAATCGTAGGCATGACTTATGAGACTTCTTTTAGGATGATTAAAAGAAAGAAAGAAACTAATGAGAAAATCACACACTCCATTTGTACCAAACATTTCAGGCAGTTTTCTTCTAAGATGTTTGAAAGGAAACCCCAGAGGAAATGAAATAGGTCTCTTACAGTGTGGTATCAGAGTTAGAAAATGCAAGAGGCCAGGTATCTTAAAGAAGAGTGGGAGTGTTCATTTGTCAAAACCTACAAAGAGATCAGGGAGGAGAGAGAGAGAGAGAAAGAGAGAGAGAGAGAGAGAGAGAGAGAGAGAGAGAGAAGAGAGAGAACATTGAGGCTGGAGAATGATGAAACTGGCAGTAGCCAGTAGCCAGATGGTGAAGCAGCTGTAAGAATTTTGGACATCCCCGAAGGCAATGGAACACTGAGGGGATTAAGCAAGGCCCTTATTTTATGGGACTTGTATTCTTCTATTTTGGAAGGATCTTTCCAGTTGCAGTGTAGAGAAGGGCATTAGGGACATGCCAGAGATACCCAAACCAGTGATGAAGTCTACTGTATAACTTCCTCAAATCCACACTCAACAGACAAAATGAACTTTGCCTTCTTAGATTCTGATCATTGGGTTAGGATGGTGTGGGCCGAGATCTGCTAAGACAGCTTTCCAGTTTGCAAAGTTTCACAAGCATTTTGAAAGTACCTCCTGCTCTAATCGGTTTTTCCCAACCACAGACACAAAGCGAGCCAGGGAGAGAAGCACGCCAAGAGAACCCCGCATGACTGCTAAGCAGGGCCGTGGAACAACCTAGAAACAATGCAGTGTGAGCTACAGACAGGTCACCTGTGATGCCAGAGCCTGCACAACTCCACTCTAGTACCTCCTTCAGAAGTATCATGTCAGCCTAATTTTCTCCTGCTTCAGGTCAGGGACTTTGCATGAACCTCCCTATGAACCATGTTTTCCTGCTGTTCTAGTCAGCTCTATGTTGCTGTGATAAAACACTGACCAAAAGCAACTTGGGGAAGAAAGAGTCTATTAGGCTTATATGTCCTGATCACAGATCATCATTGAAAGAAGCCAAGATAGGAACACAAGGCAGGAATCTGGAGGCAGGAAAGGAAGGAAACACCATGGAGCAACACTGATCACCAGCTCGCTCCCCGGGATTTCCTCAGTCACCTTTCTCATACTGCCCAGACCCACCTGCCTAGGGATGACTCATACACAGTGGGTGGGGCCTTCCTACATCAATCAGCAATCAAGAAAATGCCTCTGCAGTCACAACCACAGGCCAATCAGGATAAAGTTCCTCAACTGAAGTTCCCTCTCACAGCTGACTCTAGTTTGTGTGAAACTGACAAAGACTAACCAGTATACCTGCAGACCAATTTTTCCTTGAATATGCCTGCTGAACTACCTTGTCTCAGGTCTGTATGTTGGAGAGGGTGGAGAGGACTTAGTAGTAGTAGTATTTTTTTTTCTTTTTAAAGCAGTCCTAGGGGCTAGAGAGATGGCTCATCAGTTAAGAGCACTGGCCGTACTTACAGAGGACCAGGGTTTGATTCCCAGCACCCACATGGCAGCTAGCAACCATCCATAATTACAATTCAAGGGGATCCAGTGCCCTCTTCTGGCCTCCATGGGCATTGCACACATGTGACACACATACGTGCAGGTAAAACATACATGCACATAACATAAAAATAAATTTTTAAAAATTAAAGCAGATCTACATACCAGACAGAAGCTATCTGTCAACTCCCTCTCCAAACCTTTAGTGGTTCCACCCTCCACCCTTTTCTCTGCCAGGTATCTTAGCCACCCTTAGGCTGTCTTTCCAGATGGTTTCTGGTTGGAATCAGCCAACAAGACTATGAGCGGAGATTGGAAGATAAAGTGGTCAGAATGTAGCTCTCTGTCTCTGTCTGTCTCTGTCCCTCTGTCTTTCCTCCCCCACCCCCCAGCTTTGACTTCCCTCTGTGACTGATGCACCCATTGGGTGGCCCTCACTCTACTGTTCCAGCTCCTGTGGATTTCCATGAACACCCTTTCCTCCCTGTATTGTTTCAGCCCTAGCAAAGGTGATATCTTCCCTCCGTGGTGAGTCTCTGGGTAACTGTCATTCCTTATTTGTTCCCTGGACCTAACCACCCGTTTGTAACCATCCCTTCACATACTTTTCTTTGTTTAAACTAATCATGGTGAATTCTCTTTCCTGCTGGGACTTTGATGAAAAGAAACATAATTCCAGTAAATGGTGTGTGTCATTTTGCATAAATCGTGGTGCCTCCCACCACGCTGAACATCACTAACAAAGAGGCAATTATGGGATGGCATTCTCACTCATGTTGGGACTCACATGATTTTTCTCTCTCATTCCCTTAAACACACACACACACACACACACACACACACACACGTGACTCTAAGGCTGTTTTGTACCTTTCCCAGGCCTTGTAGAGCTAGCCATAGTGCAATTTTCATAACCTCTCTTTAAAATTTTAAGTGGCATCTTTAGTATCATCTCAAGTCATGCTTTTATCTTCTTCTACCATGTGTCCAAAAGTTCAAACAACCATGGGAACATGGAAAGCTACATCTGAATTTGAACTGTTCAGACAGTTTTCCTATATGTAACTCAAATCACAAATGGACATCCCCTTGCTTGAACCAATGAGCAAGTCGACTTGCTATTGCTGTATGAATAAGAGGAAGAACACAGACTCTTTATGATTTCCACAAGAACCTAATAAGCCTCAACATTCTACAGACTTTGGGGAGTCACCACAAGGAGTGACACCCCATTAGGTGCAGTATCCTGTTTGGGTAGACATAAGCAAACACTGTTTAAACGCTCAACATGAACCCTCAAATCATTTGTTCCACATGACAGAGAAGCTGTAAAGACACACTCAGAACAGAGTCTCTGCCTTCTATAACCCACTCTTTCCAGGAGACTACTTTCTTGTATGGAAGTCAGTGATAGCTTATCCTAGAAGCTCATAGCTAAGGCTAATGGTAACTGGAATCGTAACAGGAGATGCTGTTCTTCCAAGAAGATAATGTTCTTATCTTGTGAGCTTCAGACCAGGTTAGTAACAATCACATCTCCCATTGTTTCTTTTGTTGGGCAAGTGTCCAGCACCCTGTATGAAAGACTCCAAACTGCCTTAAAAACTTTCAGACTTAATCTGAATCTCTACTGGCCTGTTCTGCGATGTCATGGTACTGCTGTTACTTGGAATCCCACAGCATTCTCTAATGCCATTGTCATATTATTTGACTTGGATGAAGTCTCTGTCTCTCTCCCCCAAAATAAAGATGAGCTACTCAACATGTTATAGGTTGAATCTGAAATGTCCTCTACAAATCACTCAAGTGTTTGATCCCCAGATTGTGGTTTTATTTGAAGTGGTTCTGGAAGCATTAGACGATGGGTTCCAGTTGGAGTAAGTAAGCCATTGGGGGCCCTCTTTTAAAGGCTGCCTGGTCTCTTCTGCTTGCTCTCAGCTTCCTGTCTATCATGAGGTAAACAGCCTTTCCCTCCATACTCCAAATGCCATGATATTCTTCCCAAGGGCATATGGCCAAGCAACCAAGAACTGAACCCTCTGAAACCAAGAAGACAAAATAAATCTTTCCTCCTCTTTAGTCACTTGTATTAGGCATTCTGTCATACCTATGCAAAATTAACTAATATGACTGTAACATATTTTATCCCCAGTCATAAAATAGAACTAGTACAAACCTTAGACCTGTGATATTTATGTGGTGATGCCCTTGTTCCTAAAAGATAAGAAAAATGAATATTTAAATGATTTGATTTATTGTTAATAGCTATAATTAATAAGAGGATAAAATAAATTCTTAGAAAGAAATGAAATATAGTGTTTTCAATCATCTGCCACAGATGATAAAGCTGCAGTTAACATTTAGAATTTAGTTGAGACTCACATTAAAGTGATATTTTGATAAACGCATGCAATGACATGCATTTAGAATAATCATTTATTTTAATTTATTGTGGCAATTATGTATTCTCTACTGCATTTCAATTTAGTAATATGAATTTATGCCTTATTTTTATATTTATCATAGATGTTAGAATAATGATTTTCACATATTCACGAAACCTGCATTGTGCTAGTGAATACCAAATAAATCACTGAGATCTGTGCTTTGTGTCCTGCCATATCTCTGTCATTCTACAAAGTTTCATTTATAAGTTTTCTCCTCAATTCAAACTCCCTTACACCCTTGGAAATTTCTTCAAACCAAGTTTTCTTTTCATTGCCTTATAAATATCTTGAATAGAAGATGTAATCTCCTTAGGAGGAAAGCTTTATTTATTATAGGTCCTTATGTAATTTTGGACACCATATTATAGTTGACTATTTTCCCCAAAAGTTTGTTGTTGGGACCTTGATTCTCAGTGGAATGGACTGAGAAGTGGTAGGGCCTCTGAAAGCCGGGTCAATAGGAGGTTGGGTGTCTTGCCCTCAGGAACAAGCTTCCTCTTCTCACCTGTCATTGTCAGCATGAGCTGCTGTACAGTGAAGCTGCCTCTTGTGTTTTGCTTGGTTTGCATACGGCATTTGCCCTCCTTTCTTCCAGGAGATGAGGCAGCAGAAGGTTCTCACAAGGAGTCAGGCTCCAGAACCCTGAGCATGAATACAATTTAATCTTTAATACTAATAGAATTGTACATTAATTGTGCAAAACAGTGGATCTCACTATAATAGTTTCACTCATGCATCAAAGGGGCTTTGATTATATTTATCCCCACTGGCTGCAGGTATCTCCCCATACTGGTGCTCTTCCTGTTCTCCTTCTCCTTCTACTTTCATGCCTCCTGGTTTTTATCTATTAAGAAAAATTTCTCCTGAAGATATGGCTTAGCAGTTAAGAGCACTTGCTACTCTTGCAGAGGACTTAGGTTCAGTTCCCAGCACCCACATGGTGGGTAACAAACCATTTGTAACTATAGTTCTGGAGATCTGATACCCTCTTCTGTCCTCCATGGGCATTGTAGGCACAGGTGCACTTACATACACACAGTCAAAACGAGAGAGAGAGAGAGAGAGAGAGAGAGAGAGAGAGAGAGAGAGAGAGAAAAGAAAAGAGGAGAGAATCATGTTGAAGAAATGGCTCAGTTGTTAAGAGCTCTTGCTGCTCTTCCAGAAGACTTTTGGTTCCCAACATCCACATCTGGCAACTGGCAGCCACCTGTAACTCCAGCTCCAAAGGATCAGACACCCTCTTTTGGCCTCCATGGGCACCCAACCCACCCATAGATAGTACAAATACACAAACACATAAATAGCAACAGTAATAATAGTAACATAACAACATCATGTCATTTGAAGGAAAATATTTGGAATTGTAGCTCATGTTGTTCACTAAAATAAGTCGGATTCAGAAAGATAATTAGCATGCTTTCTGTCATAGTTGAAATATAACATAAATAAGTCATCAAAAATAAACAAATTTGTCTTCTTTATAAATTACCCAACCTCAGCTATTCTGGTATAGCAATAGAACATGAACTAGATATATCATGAAGTGTTCAGTATGCAAATTTTAGACAGAAGCTAGATAAAAAATTTAATTTATTTCAAAAGAGGAGGAAAGAAGGTTTTTTTTGTTTTTTGTTTTTTTTTTTTTTTCATTTGAGGAAGGTATATGGCATCCAGCAGAATCAAGCACCATGGGAAAAAAGAGAAGAAAAGAAGGGCAAGAGCTACACATAAAGACTCCTTTCATGGAGGTTTGAATAAGATTTGATAGACATGAAATATGTCACAGTGGTTTTAATGCTGCTTGTTGTAGGATGAATAATGTCGACCCCTCATCTATATAATCTTCAGTAATGTCTTGCTCACTAAAGCTTTTGTGACAGAATAAATTGTTTTATAAACATAGAAAAGTTCTAATTCTTATCTTACTCAATACAGTGAAGAGCAAATACAACATTCAAGGTTAAAAAAACTAGGGAGTAGAAAACAAGTTTGTCCCTAAGAATTGGCATAAGTTATGAGTGTTCCCAAGTGCCTGAGGCAGCACAATTGATAGAGGTGGGAATAAATCAAGAAATCCCTTGTCTGACATCGGAGACATAGCAGACTCAGTGAAGGGCACCAAGTTACCCACAAAGTTCTCCCAGCTTAAACTGAGTGGCATCTGATCATGGGTGCATCTACAACACTTCCTGGGCTGATGGCATAGTTCAGTGGTAGAACACCTACCTAACAGCCACAAAGCTCTGAATTCAATCTTGAGAACAAAAAGTAAGAGAGAAACATGACATTAACAGTTTCCACACATACACGTGTGTCTATAAAGGAATACTTATTAAATGAATGAATTCCTGATTCTTCTTTTTGCCTGATCGACTTTACCCAAATCATACCTAAATTCTGCTGTTTCTAACTTATTGTGTCTCTCAAACTTCTCTCTCCTGTTCCCACTCCCTGTACCCTAACTTAAGCTAACATCTCTCACTTGGGCACAGGGAACAACTTCCTGTTTACTCTCCTTTATTCTAGCTGTTTCTCCTTCAGAACATCTTCCTCTTGTACAAATTGGAGGAAGTCACTTCTTACAGTGTCTTCCAACTTCTTGACATGGCTTCCAATGAGACATTTCTAAGTTGGCATCATTTTACATTTCCTAGACTTACCCTCTTCCATTGTAGACCTCACCCAGTGTGCACCACTGCTAACCACATCACATAGTTCTCGGTCTCAACTACTCATGGTTTTCTCACCCATTGGACTCAAAGGCCTGATCTTTCTTGCCTTGGGTCATGACTCAGAACACCCATTTTTCCTTCTCTCGTGAGCTCCCCCTGCTTGCCAGATGCTACCTCATCTGTGCAGCAGTTTCTGGCTCCCTTAAATGCCATGCATGTCTCCCTCTTCAATGGCTCCATTGCAGCATGGGTTTGTTTTACAAATCATTTGTCATCTTTTTGTACTCACTGATTCACTTGTCTGTGGCCTTTGTTAGACTCATAAGACAGGGTCTGTGCAAAACCTGTGGGAGTTTGTACGGTTTATGCATCCAGGCATGGTCTACTGAGAAAGACAACCAACACATTTCAACAAGTGAAAGTCAATACTAAGAACTGGGTGAATTGGCTTTGGAAGACCGAAAGGCAGAGATGATAACACTATGATGACAATTGCCATAGGAACAGGAATCAGTCACCACCCCTGAGGATGGGAAATGAAGGAAGGAGGCTGTAACCTGAACTTCCTCCAGCAGACCACTAGTCCTGCCTCCTTTCTACACTCTGTGGAACGAGTCTGTCAGGCAGAAGCCCATCAACTCTCCTAACCAATCAGTTGCATGAAAGGGAGGAGCCGCAGCCATATTGAGCATGGGAAACGGGAGTAGCAAATGAACAGCAGCAGCACCTCTTGGACCCCTCTGGGTGAGACTGACCAGTGTGTGTTTTACCCCAAAAGCTGGCTGCTCGCGAAAGGCTGGTGGAGACTGCGGGGTGGGAGGCAGATGGTACATGCATTTCAAATATGGAAAAAGAAAAGCCTATTAGAATCCATGTCCTTGTAAGTCCTCCACCCCCAAATGTCATAAACGATGCAAAACCCAAATAGAATGTACTATGTCAGTTTTGTCAATCAGGGTCAGGACCATGAGACCCTGAGTGGAAAAGGGGGTCCCCCAGCAGGGAGGGGGAAACTTAGTGTAACAGAGTTAGATGATACTGTAACTTCAAAGAAATGAGAAAGAATCTTGCAAAGCTGGAACTTGGCATAT
This sequence comes from Nannospalax galili, assembly GCF_000622305.1. Classification (NCBI taxonomy): domain Eukaryota; kingdom Metazoa; phylum Chordata; class Mammalia; order Rodentia; family Spalacidae; genus Nannospalax; species Nannospalax galili. Next base: position 4,865,003 of record NW_008357929.1, read on the forward strand.
CTGAGGAGAGGAAGTGGTTTGGCCAATGGTTATGCCTCAACAGTGCAGAAAAGGCCCCTATGGAGCATACAGGAAGGGACCCAGCTGGGTACACATGTTTCTTCTCATTTGAAGGAAGAGGGTACGAGTGGGAAACAAGATAAGGCGGGTAATGGGAACTCAGGCAAAACTGGAACTCACTGCTGCTGGATAAAGACCACTGCTGTGGCCACATGGCCAGGCACAGAAGCAAATACAATGAGGGAATGATCTGTCATCTCCTTCTTCCAGGCTTCCCAGAAGCCCTATTGTCAGAGCCTAGGGGGAGCTCAATGACAGTGCTATGGTTTGTAGATTCCTAGATGTAAGCTCACAAAGGGCAAAATCGAAGCTGAGAGATGATAGCCTATATGAGCCTAGCCCAGTTCAGTGTGATTGGAAGCCATTAAAGATTCAAGAAATCTTTATCAGATGAGCCACACTATTGAAAATGAGCATCCATGCTTTGACTAAATAAGCAGGGATATGTATGCTATCAGGCAGAAAAAGGGACTGGTACCAACCAAGCACTAAATTCAGTTATTTCTGGATGGAGTAGCTCAAACTCAATAAAGAAAAGAGGTGGAGTGGGTCCCATTCCTGAGAAGGCTATTCAGTGTTGTAAGAAATAGATAAGAAAATTCTGGCAAAGCAAACTGATACTCCCAATTTAGAGGTGCTGGAGAGGTTATAGGAGAACTGGGCCACTTTTCTGTGTTAATAGCACCCTAAGACCATGCTGCTAGGCTAGAAAAGAATCCATAGTATACTGTCCTCCATGATGGACCAGTATGCCTCTGGAGGCTGTGGATAAAGAGTGAGAGAGGAACCAGGACAACCCCTCTTACTGTGTCTGAAGAAAAGGCAAACCAGAATATCTTGGAGAATTACTCTATTAGCTATTTCTTCACCTTAAACTGGCGAGAAAGACTATAGAAAACAGCTTTTAGTTAGAGTAACTGGGTCACTAAATGTTCAAATAGTGTTTTCAAATCAGAGGGATACCAGTAGTCTCTGAGGACCAGGGGAGACAAAGCTGTCTGCTTTTGTGCAAATGGAGCTTCTTGAAATTGAAAACCTTATGGAGAGAGCTTGGTCTTATGATGGCTTCAGTGAGACACAGAGAAAATAAAACACGCATATAAGCTCTCCTGCCGGGCTTTAGTTCCCTTCCCTACTCCTCTCGGGATGTGGACTGACTGAGTGACTCAGCTAGATCTTCGGGACTCAGATAGATAGAAAGTGGCCAATAACCACACCCATCATTCATCTTAAACTGCCAATTATTTGTCTGCATTCATCTGCAAAAACGAAAACAAGAAAACGAAGGAACAGTAAAGAGCAGAGAGAACGAAAAATAACATGAAGCTTTCTTTAATATATAAAACTTTAAAGAAGAAATAATCCACTGCATACAAATGAGAAATCAGGGACACAGTCATCATAAACAACTGAAAATATTGACTCCATACCTACACAAAAATTGTTTAAAAGTATGTTCAGTAAAGATAAAATGATAAGATAATTTTTAAAAAAGAAATGTACTATGGGATATTTAAAGAAGAAGGGAGGAAAGAAACGACTTCACTTCAGAGTTTATAGACAGTGTTAGAAATAAGAAGGAAAAATAAGAACAGCAAAAAGTTAATTCTGTGATGTGGATGATTTTGACAAAAATTTTCCATTACATAGAGAAAGAGATCAAGAGAATGGACATAATAAGAAATTAATTAGGAGATAAAGGGAAGAGAGTGGAAATTTAATAAGACGGATATCCAGCTTCTATAGAAAGGGACAAGATAAAAGAAACAAAAATATTTTCAAAGATATATGAAAAGAAAAATGCCTAGCATTTAGAGAAGATCTGAATTTATGCATCAAAAGAATTCACTGATTCTTAGGCAAAAGTAACAAAAGGGAGCAAGTTAGCATTCTAGTTATATGCTGCATTCATATGCTAGCTTTTCATACGCTAATCATATTCTGGTGAAAAATTATTTCGGAAATAAAGACTCCCACCATCCTCCAACTAGAATAAAACAATTGTCCAGAAAGTGAAAGAAACTGGGTGATCCTCAGATTTTCTTCAGTGTTAAATGCCAGAAAATTAAAAGCCAAGTTTACAAAAATTTGAGCAGAAAAGATTGTCACACAAGAATTCCATTTCTTATGAAACTGCGATTTTCAAGTTCAAAGCAATACACAGCAATTTGTGAACTAGAAGACCTTTGTACCTGTCCTTAGAAATCTCTTCCAGAAAGCAAAACTCTAAGCTAGAGAGAGGGGAGTTGAAATGCAAAGTTGATAAACATGGCAGCACTAAGGTAAAGAACTGGTCGTTAGGAGCTGCTCCCACAAAGTATCTTAGACTAGGGGGCTTAAAAAAAAGAAATTTCTGGGGGCTGGAGAGATGGCTCAGTGGTTAAGAACACTGACTGTTCTTGTAGAAGACCTGAGTTTGAATCCCAGCACCCACATGGCAGCTAACTGTCCATAACTCCAGTTCCAGGGGATCTGACAGCCTCTTCTGTCCTCTGTGGGCATTGTACGACATGGGTGCACTTAAGTACATGCAGGCATAACACTCATACACATAAAACAAAATAATAAATAAAAGATTTTTAAAAATCTGAAATGTCTTTCTCATAGTTTTAGAAGCTGAGAAAGCTGAGATCAAGATGACGGAACATTCAATTGCAAGTGAGGGACACTTCCTGGTTCACAGACGACATCTTCTAGTTATGTTTTCACGTGACCAAAGAGGAGAAAACTGGTGTCCTCATCCCCATAAGGCACTAATCTCATCATGAGGTTTCCATCCTCATAGCCTAATCACCCTACAGGTCCCCACCTCCTGAAAAAAATCACACTGAAAATAAAGTTTTAGTATTTGGATTTTGTAGAGACACAGTCATTCAGATTGTAGCTAGACTGAATTCATATACATAGGGAAGAGCGTCTAAATAATTGTGACAAATATAGTTATAAAACAATAAAGCAATAACAATAGTTGAAAGAAAAAACTAAAGAGCATAAAAATAAGGGCAATGCTGGAACCAGTAGGAGATCTCTCCAGCTTTTTCGGTGATGGTGGTGGAAAGGATTCTAGTAAGCTAAGAACAGAAAAGGTGCTAAATTCTTCTCCTGGCAGGGAGTCAAGGGTAATTGCTGCATTATTGGAGCACAGACATCAAGAAAAGCAGATTTTTGGTCTATTTTTAAAAGATTTAGAAATGACTCCCAAACAGAACTAAAACAGCATGCTTTACACACGACTTGAGAGATAATAAGTACAGTTCTCAAATCAACTGAGGACTTCTTACAAGGCAGGTTTAGGTGGGACCTGGGACTCTGTATTTCTTTTTTATTAGATTTTTTATGATTTATATACAGTATAATTTGATGGTATTTAGATCCCCTCCTCCATCTGCACCTCCCCTTATTGCCCCTGTCCAATTTAATACACTCTATAATATGTATATAATAAGGCTTAGAGAGTTTAATCAGTGTCTCCAAATGTTCTTCAGTGTGGGTCCATTCACTGGAGTCTGGTTAACCTACCAAGAGTCCCATGCTTGAAAGAGACTGTCTCTGCCCTTCCCAGCAGCCATCAGTTGCCACAATTTCCTTAGGTTGGTTTGGGGTTTCTTACCCACTTCCTCATGTCTATGATGGGATTTTCTCTCTTTTGAGCTTGCACGGGATTTATGCATGCTGTCACCACTGCTGTGTGTTCATATGTATAACTTATCAGCCACCTGAAAAACTCAGTTTACTTGTGGTCGTCCACCATCTCTGGCTCTTACAGTCTTTCCACCAGCTCATCCCATTGATCCTTGAGCCTTGGGAGGTAGAAGCTTGATACAGATGTCCTATCAGGTTAAGCACTCTGCAGCCTCTTGTTCTCTGCACACTGGCTAGTTATGGGTTTCTGTGTTAATCAACATCTGTTACATAAGGAAACTTCTCTGGTGAGAGTTGAGAGATGCCTTAACCTATGGGTATAACAATGAATTATTAAGAGTCTAATACAATAATAATTATTATTTAGTAGAAAACTAGTATTAGGTTCTCCCTACATCTTGTGATCTGTCTAGCCTCAAGTTTCTAAGCCTGGTATCAATGCCAGATATGGGCTCCATTCTATGGTGTGGACCTTAAATCAGTAAAGAGTGATTGGTTATTCCCATAATATCCATGCCACTATTGCACCAGTGAGTATATGGTGCCAAGCCAGTTGTTACTGCAGTTCACAGAATTCATAACTGGGTACAGTTGATGATTATTTTTTCCCAGTGCATGCATACACCTTCCAGCACTATGGATGCTAGCCAGAAGAGATGAGGCTCTAAAGGCAGCACCACCTTGATTTCTAAGTAGCTCTGTGTGCTGCTTCTGCTCTTGGTCTTAGTCACACTTGTAGAAGGACTCTGATGATAGCAATGGACCCACGCATCCTAAGTTCTGCAAGTTTTTTTCACAGAAAATTCCAACACACCAGACTTTTCATAGTGTTCAAACCCATTGCAGGTTCCTATCACTAGACCATTAGCCACACTGGGTTTCTTATCAGGAATGTCCTCCCTTTCCTCTGCTACTGTCAGCATTCTCTGCAGCAACCTAAGTTAAGCTACACCAATCACACTGGCTCCATAAGGCTCCCTGATTCTCTAGGCCAAGTCCTCAGACCTTCCACTGATTCCTTATCCTATGGAATTGTTTACATTATGCTATATTGTAAACGGTCTGTGTCTAGGTCCTAGTTCCCTTATGGAACCATAAGGATTTCAGGATGGGCAGCCTATTTTATTCAATAGTATTTACTCAGAGCTTGCCTTCATTCACCCTCAGTGTTCAATATCTGTAGTTGAACTAAGTTGATTGATAAATGAACACTGACTGCTATTGGTTAGAAAGGAACTATGGAAGCAAGCATACATGAATGTGCTTTCTCCATTTAGACCTTTACTGAAAGTTTGATCTGCTGATGTCTCTGGGGTGACTGAACAGCAGTGGGGAGTTCTGACTAATGGAGCAGGTAGATCTATAAGCCCAGGCAGTTTGCCCTGTGCACCAACAAAATCATTCAACTCATCAATAGGTAAAATGTGGAGGGACAAGCACACTGTTTGTTAACTGAATTCTTCATCTTTAAACCATTTATTTTGACTTGATACATATACACAATAAATCTCAGTCCACAAAGAATTAATCTTCCTAAAATTCATGAGTAATTTCTTCCATTGCCTTAATAGTACATTTTTATTTCTCTTCAACTTCTTGGACAAATCTAGGCCTATATAGATTTAAAGCCTATAAAGATTTATATCTTTTAAAAACATATAGCCAGAAATATAAAAGTCATTCAAATTAATTCAAAGCTTGTTTTAATTACATTTAATTGTACATGAGGAGTGATGCTATTACATTAACAGATGACAAGAAAATGGTACTCAACTTCTATTTTGTTCTTTCAGCATTAGAGAAATTATTTTCATAAGGAAGGCTTCACTAATCATGACATGAGGCATTTAAAGCCCAGACAGTAGCGATTTAAGGGCTCTAAGAATCTTGGGCTTTACAAACTTTAGTCTCCAAAATTAGAGGGACAACTTTATGAATTGACTATGAAATGTCCACACTTCCTCTGGCTCATGTTTCAAATGTTTGATCCCCAGCTTGTGGCACCATTTGGGGAGATTGTGGAACCTTTAGGAAGTGGGCTTAGTGGGAGGAAGTAGGTCACCAGAGGTTAGCTACTTCCTATCTTGAACTCTGCTTCCTGGTGGCCATGAACAGCTCTCCTTCACCACATATTCCAGTCATCACGATGACCTCCACAAATGCATGGGATCAACATACCTTGGACAGAACCTATTAAAACTATGAGCCCAAGTAAATGTTTCTTCCCTTAAGCTGTTTATGGTAGGTATTTTGGGTATAGCAATGCAAAGTAACTAATACAGATTTGCAGATTACTGAAAATACCATGTCATCTCTGAAAAATATGGAGAAAGTGTCATAAGAAGTCCAAAATGTACAAACATAGGCTGAATTTTTTTAATGGGAAAAATGTGGATTCTTCAAAATAAAGACCCACTCCCTAGCTTTCACATTAACTCTGCACTTATTATACTAAATTGGTTTGGGAGTATTTGTAAGAATCAGGAGCTCACTAGGAATCATGGTAGGGACATGTCAGAATTACACAGAAAAAGTTTCATTTTCCTTTGAGTAGGATTACTGGTCTGAGAACTCAATGAACCAATAGATCAAATGCCTGTTATCTCAATAGCAGGTGCATCAGAGACATCCCTGTATTATTTTGGCACTGGTAATCAACAGCATGCACTGTAGCTTAGGGGAGCAATATCTAAGTAGAAATCTCCAGGAGCCTGCCACAAGGCTCTGGTTTTTATCCTCTTTTTCTGATCACACATTAAAAGGTAAATTTGTGAGTGCCACATGGTGCCTTCCTCTTCTCCATTTTTAGCCTTTAACTTTCTAGTTTCAAGTCGTTCCTGAACTTTAATTCCCCGGCTCTGGCCTTCCCCAGGACTGCAAAGGCTCCCATCTGCATGCTTTCATTGTATTAGGTAATGTATACAGAACTTGGAGCTTGTAAACCATTTCCAATTTTGAAGACTCCTCTTCTTCATCAAATATCGTTAGTTAGATGTTAAAATCTCTCCACATGTGAAGTAGGATGACCATATGTTCTGATTTCCTTGGGACTGATGGGGTTCCCAAGGATGTGAGACATTCCGTGATAAAATGGGCAAAGTTCTGTATACTTGGGACAATTTTATCACTCTGTCATCAAAAATGCTTGCCTCTTTGCTTATCACTACCCAGAACTTTGCTTCTCTTCCTTTTCATCATTCCACACTCATAGGTAAGGACCCCCAGACCCAGTCTGCCTGTCATCTAGCTCAGCAGTCACCCCACTCCCACACTACTCCAGGACTCCCACACTACTCTGTAGAGTCTGACCTGGAACAACTGAGTAGCCCCAAGGCTGAACACCAACTACCAACAGTTGGTCCATAGACTACAAGTTGGGGTAACAGCAAGAATCCAAACACATATAACAAGATATCCATATCAAGAAACACCACCAGAGATGTAACCCTAGATGCCTAGGTCCCATTGCAAAGGCACAAACAATATGAATAACGAAGACAATATGTCCCCTCCAGAAATTAACACCCCCCATGGTAGTGTTTACAGAGAAAGGCAACTTAACTGATGCAGAAGACAACTATTTCAAAAGAGCAGTTGTAAATATGTTCAAGGAACTCAAAGAGGATAAGAAAAGAAATTGAATGAAGACTGAAAATAAACACGAACAGTTGAATTAAATAAGTAAAGCAATTCTAGATGCAAAGTTAGAATTTAATAAAGATATAGAATCTCTGAAGAAAAGCAAAATTGAAATAAAACTGTGAATGAAAGACTCATGAAATCAAACAAAAAGCTCAGAGAAAAGCCTCACCAATAGATGGGATCAAGTAGAAAAGAGAGTATCAGATCTCAGGGATAAAGTATAGGAAATGGATCACTCAGTCAAAGAAAATGCTAAATCTAAAATAACCAGGAACAGAATTTGCAGAAATTACGATAGAGTATAAAAAAACCATACTTACAAATCTTAGGAATAAAAGGGAAAGAAACTCAGATCAAAGGCACACTGAAAATATTTTCAACAAAATCACGGGGGCAGGGGGAATAAAACCTCCCAAAATACAAGGAAAGCATTATCTATCAAGGTTCAAGAGGCATACAGAACACCAAATAGACACCACCAGAAAAGAAACCCCCACATCATATAATAGTCAAAGCACAGAATGTACAGAACAAAGAAAAGACATTGAAAGTTGCAAGAGAGAAAGATACAGTCACATACAAAGGCAGGACCATCAGAATAGCTAGTTTTTCAATGGAGACTATGATAACCAGAAGGGCTTGGTCTAAAGGCCTGTTTCTCCATCTTCATTCACCAACTCTGGCTCTTACAATCTTTCCGCCCCCTATTCTGCAATGACCATGAGTGAATGAGTTTAATATAGCCATGAGTAGATGAGGTTTAATGTAGGAGTCCCATCCAAGCTTACGCACTCTGCGGTCTCTTGTTCTCTAAAACTTAGCCAGTTGTGGCCTTCTGTGTACATTGCACTTTGCTGTAAGAGGAAGCTTCACTAGTGAGAGTTGAGGGATATATTAGTGTTTTTTTCTACCCCATGTTCTGCCATGAGCCTTAAGTGTAGAGGTTCCACTGGAGAGGTGTCACTTAGGGATGGGCATCTATCTCTCAGACATATATTTTCTGTATGTAACCAGTTGTGGAACTCTGTAATAGCCTCCATCTACTGCAACAAAAAGCTTCTTTGATGAGAGGTGTACAGTATACTTGTCTGTAAATGTAAGGATCCATATTTAGCATATGGTACGAAATTTCATTTGTCTAGAGATATGACAGAGATAGGGTTTTCTCTAAGATCTATGACCTCTCCTGCCATGTGTATTTGACTATATTTACAGTGCCACCCTTCAATTCCCTCCCACTGAGAAGGCTTTAAGTCTAATTAGATAGCTGTTGATCACCCCCTAGATAGAAGTGTCATTACTGCACCAATAGAGATAGATAGTTTGCCGTGCCAGCCTTTGTGGTTATTAGGCTTTGGAGCTGGGTTGGACCATTGACTGATTTTTCTCCCTTAGCAGCTTGCATAGTATCCTCTACAAGAGCTAATCTTTAGGGATAAGGCCTCCAGATTAGTTCCAGCTCAATTGCTCCAAGTCCTATGTCTGAAATAAGTCCTGTCTTTAACAATAGGGTCTCACCTTCAAGTTCTGGGAGGTAATCAAGGCCTATGGAAATAGCCTGTGTTATCTTGGGAGTCTCTTGGGCTACTCTAACAACTCAAAGGGAGGTTTCTCCTGTCTGTCACTGTGTTCCTTGTTATATAGCCTTCAGGTACACGCATGTACTCATGTTCAGATATTGTAGGCATATTTTCAGGGGTTTTTTTTAGTTAATATATTTCCTTCTGGCTTTTCATATCACCTAAGCTTTATCTCTCCTCTCTCTCTCCCTGTTTAACCTCCCTCCCCGGTTTAAGTGCCCCCATTTTCCCCTTGATAATACCTGTGTCCTACTGTCCCCCTTCTCTTGAGCTCCTTCTTTCCCTTTACCCCCATGGTTCATTTTATGTCCTTTCCTCTTCCCTCCCCAGCTGAATACCCCCATTTTCCCCATTTCCCCCTTGGTAACATCTGTTTCCTCTGGCTTTCTTTCCCTTTGCCTGCATGCTTCCTTTCCACTTTCCTGGCTCCTGCTGAGGACAGGGTTTTGAGACTTGGAATAGGGAGGAAGATGAACTCAATTGAGATGTAGTTAAATGTAGGTCTGTTGTAAGTACAAACCAGGAAGGAGACCAAGGCCAGACTGGAGACACCAACCCAGAGGACTCAAGCTAAAGGCAGGTTGTGAAAAGGGCTCCTAGAAAGCAAATGTGTGGGACAGAGGAGGGTGTCCATGCCTGTGCCTTCAAAGCCATGAGCCAGTACTAACATAGCCACCTTTAGGTCCCTTTTCTTTACTAAGGTGTCATAGGGAGGACTCCTTAGAGGCTGAGAAGCAGCCTGATGTTGGGAAGAAGGCTGACATATTATGACTTAAGACTAGACTTTTATGTTGCCTAGAGAACTGCTTCTAAGAATTTGATATGTAACTTGAGATTTACAAGATGCAGTTAATCAGAAAATAGAACATAGAAAGGTGTGATATTAATGATTTTCATGGTAGTGCTAAATTGGGATTATTAACCATTAGAAGATCCAAGAGGGTTGTACAGGCCAAGTAATTTGACTTTTCAACCCACCAACCAGTGTTCTGAAGACAGACTTCTAGTCAACATCTTCCTAAATACAGATAAAGTTTTAGATGCTCAAGTGGTCTAATTTTGCAAAGTAAAAGAATCATGAGACAGGATAATGTGGAGCCTTGGAGTGTTGGAATTTTTATAACCTCTAAAACCCATGGCAAAATGTTAACATCTGTCAAATAGCAGCAGCCAGTACAGAGATGTATGTTTCATTATTTTCTGCAGTCTTCTGTGTGTTTGAAATCTCTTATAGCAAACTATTTTTAAAACTTGAAAACAAAAAGCACATGCCCCCTGGAGTTATCCCTGTCAGTTGAAACCTGAGAGACCAGGTCTGGGCCACAGATGGTAACCACCTCCTCCTTCCTGTTCAGAGTTGTGCCAGCTGTCAGAACGCAAACTGTGGAACTCTTGCAAAGATTAGGCTGTCAAGTCTTCTCAACCTTGGAGTTTGCTTCATTTCTATGATAGATTTTTATCTTGTTTTGTCTGTTATGACTGATTTACTGGAAATTTTGATAGAACATTTCATCCTTTGCCAGTATGAATCTGGAAAGCTTGGGTTTTGGTCTTGTCTCAGGACCACACAAACTTTATATAGTCTGGTCAATTCCATGCAAGGACCTGTTTTCTGGGAGCTGAGTGTTAGTTTGTAACAAGTCTAATGATACCTCCGTTGACTTCATTAAAGAATGCAGGGGTTGCTTTCCTACATGACAAATAGAGTTCCCATACGACAAATATGTCATATATCAAATATAGGGTATCAACATAACTTTATTATTGAAAAGATATGACAAACTAAACAGCCCTAAGAAAGACCTGACTCCCATGTTCAAAACTGGTGAGATCAGATTCTGCAATGTGCTTGCCCAAGGCATGAATCTAGAAAGCAAAGTTAAAGGGGATCTATCAGGCGTGCTTTGGCTACAGGGAACAGAACACAGTTCTGCTTTGCAAAAGGGTTAAATCCAAACACTTTTTTATTATATATTTTAATTGAATTTTTGTGGTTTTGATACAACATAATTAGATGGTATTTAGATCCCTCCCCTAATCCCCACCTCTCCTTATTGCCCCTCACCCAACACAATGCATTCTCTCTCTCTCTCCATATATATATATAAACCTACTAAGGGTACCACACTTGAAAGAGACTGTCTCTGCCCTTCCCAGCAGCCAGCAGTTGCCCACAATTTTCTTAGGTGGGGTTGGAGTTCCTTACCCACCTCCTCATGTCTATGATGTGATTTTTTTTTTTCTGGTTTGAGGTTGCATGGAACTTGTGCATGCTATCACCACTACTGTGTGTTCATATGACTAACTGACCACCTGCCTAGAAAAATGCTGTTTACTTCTGTTTATCCACCACCTCTGTCTCTTACACTCTTTCCACCAAGTCTTCCACAATGATCCCTGAAACTTAGAAGGCAGAAGTTTGATATAGGTATCTTATTCAGGCATAAGTACTCTTCAGTCTCTTGTTCCCTGAACATTGGCCAGTGTGGGTTTCTGTTTAATTAGCATCTGTTCCATAAGGAAACTTCTCAAGTGATAGTTGAGAGATACATCAATCTATGGGTATAACAATCAGTCATTAGATATCTTGAATATCATAACTATGTAGTAGAAGACCGGTATTAAGTTCTCTCCTATGTCCTGTGACCTGTCTAGCCTAGGGCTCCTAAGCCTGATATCAATGTCAGGGATGGACTCTATCTTAGGAATCGAACCCTAAATCCAATTAAAGAGAAGTTGGTTACTATCATAATATTCATGCCACTATTGCACCAGTGGGTATATCTTGTGAGGCCAGTTGTTATTGTAGTTCACAAGATTCACAGCTGGGTAAGGATGATAATTATGTTTTTCCTTCTGGTAGCTTGCATAACACCTTCTAGCACTATGGATGCTAGCCAGTAGAGATGAGGCTCTGAAGTCAGCACCAGCTTGGTTTCTCTTGTTTGTTCTATAACTCGTGTATGGTGTATGTAGTGTCTTCAGCAATAGGGATCACCATCCAGTTCTAGTGGGTAACCAAGAGCAGAGGCAATGGTGAGTATTGTTTGAGGGTCTATGGTACCCCTGGTCAACAGGTTCTAGAGAGGGAGTCCATTCCTGGCATTGAAGGTTGTTTTGTGTTTTTCATTAGCATACGATGTCTAGAAAGGGCAATGCTTCCTGCTATAAGGGTAACTCTTTTTAATATCTTTTCATGTGTATGTATATACTCTAAGAAGCTTCTGTAGTGGTAGGTTTCCAGATGGCTTTTTCTAAAGACCTTTAGTGTTACTTATCCCTCCCTATAGTCCCTCCTCTGCCCTGCCCTCCCATTCTCCACCTCATCTAGCCCTTCTTAGTGTAATGTTCCTCTTTCCCCTTCATATCACCACATTCTACTGCCCCTCCCAGGAAGCCTCAGCCCCCTCCCACCCATGACCATTTATTAGTTTCCTGACTTCTCTGAAATTTCAAACTGAAACATGCATATGTAAGATTTCAAAGCTAGCATTCAGCCATGAGAGAGAATACGTGGTGTTTGTCTTTCTATGCCTGGGCTACCTCACTCAGGATGCTTGTAAATGGATGGGACTGGAAACAAACCTAAAGACTTTTAATTTTCTTTCACAGCACGAAGTTTTCAGTAGCGCAACTCAGAACTGGTTCAGCTGTTCAGCCCTCTCCACCAGGCCCACATTCTTCCATCCTTCTGCTCCTCTGACCCTAGTAGGGCAGTTTGACATTTCATGGTGTTCTTTGGACAGTGCAACTAGAAGCACACGGCTGCTTTCAAACACAGATGGCTCGGACTGGGAGAGATGGCGGGAGGTGGACCAGGAGAAATAAACATCTTCTTGTAGCTTTCTGAGCAGCCAAGAAATAACTTCTAGAACTTCCATACACACGATTCAAGTATCAGTGACCTGAGCTTGGTATAATACAATTCCAAGAAAATTTGAGCGAAAAAAAAGTTTGAAAGACGAGCATTTACTTGGCAATAAGCGAGCCTTTCATAGACATGAATGGTTCTAACCATGAACTAAGGAGAAGCCTTAAACAATTGTATGTCCCTGGTTCCTTTCTGACAACAGGAAGATACTGAGTTTCCAGAGCTAATATGTAAAACTGAAGGTGAATGAAACAGCCAAAGACATTTTTGTGAACTAAGCTGTTTAAGAACCTCAGGGAAGGACAAACTTCCGTGTTTGAAAGCTTGTTCACTTTTATTGGGTTGTCAAATCCAGGCCCATCTGACTGGAGTCATGGTGTACTCTATTCTATTTTCAAAATTGGCAAGCAAACCTCTGACTTTTCTTATAAATCCAATTTACAATTATTTTATCGTGTAGCCCATCAGTGCCAGGCTTTGGTGACTTGCTTAACAAACTGCAAATACGGATTTTCAGGACAAAGGCTTACAAGAGCTGCAGATGGGTCTAAGATTCAGCCAATCTCTAGTGAACAGTTGCAATCTACCACCTCCTGGATGAGCAACCAGGAAAGTAGTGGATGGTGATTAATGTGCCAATCGCTCTTTCTTGATATTTGGCTCTAGAGGGGAGCTAGTTTTCTTCTGGCCAGGCTGAAATGTATTCACCAGCAATGCCTTTCCTGCACAACCCAGGTTAGGATGGCTGTGGTGAGTGACCATCCTCCACACAGCCCTGGTGAATAGAACTGGATCATGTGTTCTATTTAATTGACAATTGAGAAATCATGTGTGTATTTATAGTGTACACTATGATGTTTTGATTTATGTATGTACTGTGAGATGATTAAATCAAACCAATTAACTTATCTATCACCGCATATATTTATCTTTTTTTGAGGAGAACATTTAAAATCTCTCTTCACAACTTTGAAGACTACAACACATTTATTGTGTACTAAAGTTGCCATGTGGTGCAACCAATCTCTGAAACTCATTCCTCTTAAGTGCTTCTTTACTGTGACTGTGACTGACACTTCCTGTGTCCTGTTTCCCAGCCTTTCCCACATGACCTTTGGTGGCTTCCATTCTTGTCTTTGTTCCTATGATCTTAATTCTTTTAAAATTTTTCATTTGTGTATGAGTGTTTTGTCTGCATGTATGTAAGTGCACCAGTGTCATGTAATACCCACAGATGGCAGGTTAGCAGAGAGGAAGGTGATAAATAGGTGGTAGATAGATAGATGATAGATAGATAGATAGATAGATAGATAGATAGATAGATAGAGGATAGATAGATGAGAGATAGATGATAGGCAGGCAGATAGATAAATGACAGCTATATAGATGATAGATAATAGGTAGATAGATGATAGATAGATAGATAGATAGATAGATAGATAGACAGAAAGATAGATGATAGGTAGACAGGTAGACAGAGAAATGATAAATAAGTAGCTAGATTGATAGATGATAGGTAGATGATGCATAGATAAATAGGTAGATAGAAGACAGGTAGATAGATGATAGTAGATAGACAGATAATGATAGATAGATGATAGTAGATAGATAATGATAGGTATATAATGATAGGTAGATAGATAGATCATAGGTAGATGATAGATAGGCATATAAAGTACAAGCTACATACATTTAAGATTTGACTTTGGGGAGGTTTACAGTCTCTGAAAGACCATTGTATTCACATTTAATTCTGGAGCTTCAGGTTCAAGGACAGACAGTTGGAAAGAAAGAGCAGCAGAGGAAAGTAAGAAGTGCACGGAATCAGGAACTGGTCCATGAGGGTGTGCTCGAATATCCATTGACTCTTACCACCTCTGATCTTGGCCTGGGGGTCCTTCAGAAACCAGGACTCTGTTGTAGTCTGAGCACATGGCTATCTGGGGGAAGATCCAGAGCTGATGGAGGAGTTTCAGGCCCAGCAGCTGCCCACACTACAGAGGCAATCAGGACAGTGTCAAAAGGCATAAGAACTACAGAACCCTGATGCCAGCCCCTCGGTGTTTATCACATTCTCACACTGATGGGCAGAAAGAGGTGGGAGAGGAAACTGAGCCCATATACACCCTGGCCCAGACCCTGTGTCTGCTCCATATTATGAATGAAGAGATGTGGTGAAGAATCCTGCTGTGTCTCTTTTGCTCACCAGATCACCCCCAGAAAGCGCTCTGTGACATAGTCTAGTAGGAAACACTGAGGTAAAGGAAGCCAGGGTTGCAACAAGCTCAGCCAGACTGAGATGCCACAGGACTCTGCATCTAGGAGCTTGAAGAATGCACCTCTTACAGGGAAGTGTAAGACCTGATTCTCTCAAATACAAAATCATTTGAAATTCTAAACACATTCTTGCCCTTGATAGCTTCCCCTCCTTCTGTGAAGAAGGGCCACAGATTAGTAGTTCAAACTAATTAATATTTGCTGAGTGCTTATTGTTTGTGAGGCATTGATTGTACTAAGCATCCATCATGTAATAACGTCCTAGCAAGTTATTCCTAGCAACTTCCATGCAATAACTTCCTGCCCTTCCCTGCCCCCTACAACCCACTTTTCACGCAGTAGCTTAAGTGTCCATCCCATAACTCCACAGCCTGAAAGGCCAATGGTCTCTCTTTCTTGGAAGAATGGAACCTCAATCCCTGCAGTGCATCTGCTTCTTTGCACCCCAGACACAACATCTTTGACTGCCTCTTAGCACATGAGTGTCAGTGTTGGCGTTCCCGTGGCTTAGATGATTCATCTCTGCTATCTTTCTTTCCATTTTTCAGATTCTTTTAAATATAGGGCTTTTCCCTGATTAGTGTAGCATTGATTTCCTTCTCATTGGCACATAACTGTGGAGTGTAGCGTGATGTTTCCAAACATGTGAACAAGGTGCGATGATCTGATTAGCTAATTAACATATCCATCACCTCAAACATTCACCGTTTCTTTGTGGTGAGGTCATTTAGACCCCTGTCCACTATTTTTAATTACACAGTGCATGACTGTTAACTGTAGTCACCAAATGTATGATGGGACTCTAGAGCTTATTATTGCTATAGAAATCAGTAACTTTGTGCTTCCTCCAGCATCTCCCTGTCCCTTAACTTTTCCCAGCTTCTAGAATCGTTGAACCCTCCACTTCTATGAAATAGCTCTTTTTAGATTCCCAAATGAGTAAGATCATGTGGCATTTGTTTTTGTGTGTCTGGATCACTCCATGCGACAGCATATCTTTAAAAGTGGATGCCCACACACACCATTTATTTTAGTCCCAGAACACACACTGTTTTCTTGATTGTCATTGCCTACATATGAAATGATACTGCTTGTTTGTTTCCTTCTCTCCCCCACTACAAGATGAGCATCACAATGCAGAGAACTGAGTCAGACCTGAGTGTGAGCATCTAGCATTCTCAATAAATATTTGTTAAATGCATCAACCTGTGATAAACAGCCACAGCAATGCAGTTAGTAACCATTTCCTGTCCTCATTTTGGCAAAGGATGAAATGCAGAATCAGAAAGGTGAGGTAATTTTTTTCAAGAGTGGAGGGAATGTAGTTGGAGGTGAGCCCCTTCTTCTGTAATGGCTAATCAGAGATTAAAAGCTGTGCTGTATCTCTGTAGTAGGATATAAAGTCCTTTGGGAACATGCCCAAAAGAAGTATAGTTGACTCATATGGTAGATGGAATTCTAGATTTCTGAGAATTCTACACACTGATTTCTACAGTAGCTGCAACATTTCTCACTCCCACCAACACTGAATAAGTGTTTCCCCACATCCACACAGGCATTAATTGTTATTGTTTTTTATCTTAGTTATTCTGACTGGAGTAAGAAGAACTCTCTAAGTAGCTATAATTTGCATTTCTCTTATAGCTAAAGATATTGAAAAATTTAAAAACTATTTCTCAGCCATTCATATTTCTTCTTTTGAGCATTTTCTGTTTAGTTCCATGCTCCAATTTTTATATTTTAAGTTTTATAATTGAATTTTTGTGAATTTCATACAATGCAATTTGATCATATTTAGATTCCCTCCCTATCTTCAACTCCCCATCCTATCCTTACCCAATTTCATATGCTCTTCTATATATATATGTGTATATATATCCTAATATATCCTATTGAATCAAATGTCCCAAATACCCTTCCAAGTGGGTCCATCCAATGCACTCTGGTTAACCTACCCAGGGTAACACCCTTAAAGAGAACTTACTCTCCTTCTCCCAGCAGCTATCTGTTGCCAGTAGCTCCTCAGGGAGGGTGGGGACTTCTTCCTTACTTCCCTACTTCTGTGCTGGGAGTTTGTCTGGCTTGAGCTTATGTGCAACTTGTGCATGCTGTCACCATTGCTTTGAGTTTATATGAGTAACTGACCAGCTGTCTGGAAAATTCTGCTTCCTTGTGGTCATCCACTACCTCTGGCTCCTACAATCTTTCCTCACACCCCAACTTTTAAAAATATTTCTATTAATTCTTCGAGGAATTTTGAACAATGTATTTTGATAATATTTGGGCATTTTCTTGATTGTTGAGTGATGTGGGAGGGTCCAACCCCCCATGGGTAGCGCCACCCCTGAGCAGGTGGTCCTGGATTGTATAAGAAAGCAGGCTGAACACAGGCCTGGGGAGCAAGCCAGTAAGCAGTGTTCCCCCATGGTCTGTGCTTCAGTTCCTGCCTCCAGGTTCCTTCTCTGAGTTCCTGCCTGGGCTTCCCTTCATGAGGAACTATGAGTTGTAAGTCAAATAGACCTTTTCCTCCTAAGTTGGTTTTGGTCAGTGTTTTTAGCAGAGCTATACATAAGCAAACTAGGATGTCACAGAAGTCAGGAAACTAGTAAAGGGCAATGGAGTGGGGAATTTCTAACACAGAAGATCTTTGAATATGCCATACAGAAACCTACCACTGTAAAAGCTTCCTAAAACACACACACACACACACACACACACACACACACACACACACACACTCACAGACATCATAGGCTATTAAACAAAAAGCACAGTGCCAGGTATGTGTTACCTCTTTTCAAGTTGTTGGTCAGTGGGGTCCCATAACCCCTGAAACATTATAAGTTATTGCTATTTGGTTATCCTCCAGCATGGGCAGGGGAGGAGCTCATGAAGTCACACCCCTAGCTGAGACACTATTGGCAATTGATGGCTGCTGAGTGAGGGAGAGTAAGTTTTCTCCAGGGATGCAGTCCCTGGAAGGCTACTCATGCTCCAGTAGATGGTCCTATGCCCAAGTACATATAGGCAGTACTAAGTGAACCTGATGTGTGTGTTGTATGTGAGTGAGTGAGAGAGAGAGACAGACAGAGACACAGAGACACAGAGAGAAAAAGACAGAGACAGAGAGAGACAGAGAACAAAATTGGGTGGATTTGACATTATATACATGTATGAAATTCTCAGTAGAAAAAGTTATGCTGTACCCTATCAAAATTAAGCAACTATCCTAAAATGAAAGTTATCATCAATTTTGTAGATATTCCATAAACTGACTTTACTGCTGGTTAACACTTGAGGTTATCTCACCCCAACCAAAACGCCTGCAAATATCATCGCTCAAAATTAAATATTCTACACATGTGCTTTATTAAGCTGTCTTCCTACCTTAAATATTCTTGATTCAACCCTATCTTTGGCTTCATTTTTCTTTCTTTTTATATTGTATTTTAAATGTGTCCCATCTGGTTGCCTTTGATGTGTCTTTTCAGTCCACCTTAAATCCTCCCTGGGATGAAATGAGCATAAATAACATAAATAATTAAATGTGAATATCTGAGGCTGCACCCCAGTTGTGTTCCTCTGAGTAGCACTAACATTTAATGCAGGTAAAATAATGAGATAAAAATTGAGTTTCAGCATTAAGAAGTCAGAGGGGTAGCCATTAAATGTGATGATCACAAAGACTATAAAACTGCAAAATTGCTTACAGTATAATGTGAGCAGGAAGCTGGGTGCAAAACAGCTTATTAGCATTAACTTCAACAGTTTGAAGAACAGAACTGGAAGGAAATACAAAGCAAATATAACATGCCATGCCATCAAGTCAAAATTCATGTATGTTCCCTTTTTAATTCTTCATTATGGAGAGTTTTAAAACCACATAATATAGAGTCGGGCAATAAATGCCCACACACCAGTCATCTGAGTCTAGCAGCCACAAACATTCCGACACTCGCATCCTGTCCACGTCCCTCTCTCCATGTTTCTTGAATGTTTATTAAATATATATATATATATATAATATCGAAATTCCAAACTCACGTGTACAATCTTACCACCCATGTAACTCACCCCTATCATTCTAGAAGCTTCTTTCTCCACCTAAGTAGCAGTGCTATTTAGTAGGAATGGCTTATTTTTGCTGGTTGGGGTGCTACATGTCTTTTCCTTTGCTTCCCAAGACAGTGTCTTCCTGTAGCCGCAGCTGTCCTGGAACTTGCTATGTAAACCAGCTTGGCCTCGAGCTCACAGAGATCTGCCTGTCTTTGTCTCCCCAGTGCTGGGATTAAAGACATGCACCACTATGCCTAGCTAGAATCTTCTTTAACATCCTTTTCCACTGTTTTGAGTTTTTCATAATAAATTCATTTTTGTTTATCCTGGAACTTCATTTAAATGGAATCATAAACTGCGTGCTTTGTGTGTCGGTCATCTTTTGCTCAGCGAGAAGTCTATGCTGTCCATCCAGCTTGTCTCCTCTATCATGACATAACCAGGCTCTCTGCCTTCTATAAGAGGCTGTGTTGAGATGTTGACATCAATTTGTTCTTGAAACTATTTAGTCCTGAAGTTGGTGTGTGTGTGTGAGTGTGTGTGTGTGTGTGTGTGTGTGTGTGTGTGTGGGGGGGGGGGAGGGAGAGAGAGAGAGAGAGTATTTCATTTCAGGGTAGATATAAGTCTGCTCACGTTTCCACTTCGGCCAGTTGAGTTTTTAAGACCTGCCCCTTTTATCTACATTGTTAAATTTGGTGGCATAAAGTTAATTACAGTAGTGCCTTCAAGCTGCTTCCATAGCTCTGCAATTCATAATATTTGCCTTTTCATTTCCGATATTGATAATTTGCAATCTTCCCTTTTTTTTCCTAAATCAACTTTGTGACACATCAAGGTTCATGATCTTTTTAAAAAGCTAACTTTTGAGTTGTGTGTGAGTGCACACTAGTTATCCCAGCTCTTGGGAGGCAGAGGCAGGAGAACCACTGCAAGTTAGAGGACAGCCAGGTCTCTGTAGCAAGAACTTACCTCAAAAGCAAAAACATGAGTGGATGCTGAAAATGGGGCACATTCTATTCAGCAGTAAAGAAAAATGAAATCACAAAGTTTGCAGGTGAAGAGATGGGACTGGACACTGTTATACTAAGTGAAGTAACACAGACTCTGAAAGACAAGCGACTATGTTTTTCTCATTTGTGGATCTTACCT
Source organism: Nannospalax galili (assembly GCF_000622305.1). Classification (NCBI taxonomy): domain Eukaryota; kingdom Metazoa; phylum Chordata; class Mammalia; order Rodentia; family Spalacidae; genus Nannospalax; species Nannospalax galili. Next base: position 4,885,280 of record NW_008357929.1, read on the forward strand.
CCAAATCCCTAAGTGTGCATATGCGTACTGATGCAAACACAGGAGCCAGGAAAATGGAAATAAACCACAGGGATAAAGGAGTTTGGGAAAGGGGGATAGTAGGAGACAGATGTTATTAAGAGGAGAACAGAAAAAAGGGAGAGTACTTTAACTGAGGAGGGAGTAGGGTGGGTTGTACGGGGAGTGAGAGGAGAGAAAAATAATGTTTGGATGATATGAAAAACTAGAGGGAAGTGGATTAGTTTAAAGTTCTACTGAAAAAATACAAGCACAATATATATATGAGTACATGTGTAAGGCAGAAGGCTATATAACAAAAAACACAGGGCCAGACAGGAGAAACCTCCCTTCAAGTTGTTAGTCAGGGTAGTCTAAGAGACTCTCACAGCCCTTTGATTGCCTCCTAGAACATGAAGGTAAAACCCTATTGTTGAAAACAGGCCAGTTTCTAATATAGGACCTAGAGTAATTGAGTTTGAACTGGCTGGAAAGCCTCCTCCCTGAAGACTAGCTCTCATGGTGTCAGAGCAGACTAAACAAACTGCCAAGGAAGAAAATTAATCAACAGTCCTACTCAGCTGTGAAGCCCAATAAACATCAATGACAGAATTAGCAAAGAATTGGTGCAGTAGTGACACTTTTATCTAATTGAAATTAAGGACTGCTCAGTGGGAAGGAACTCGTGTGTAGTACCGTAAACATAGCCAAATGCACATGACTGATGCGGTCATAGATCTTAGAGAAAACCTACTTTTACCATATCCCTAAACCAACATAATTTCCCACTTTATTCTAGATATGCGTCCTTATATTTATAGACAAGTACACATTTCACCCCTCATCAAAGAAGCTTTTTTTGCCATAGACAGAGATTATTACCGAATTCCAGAACTGATCAAATATAAAGAATAAGGTCTGTGCAATGCTTAACCTTAAGTGGCAGATCTTCAATGCAACCTCTACACTTAAGCCTCTTAACTCTCACCAGAGAAGTTTCCTATACAGCAGATGGTGATTACCACAGACCCCAATTAGCCAATGTGCAGAGAACAAGACACTGCAGAGTACTTATCCCTAAATAGGACAGCTATTTCAAATCTCTGCCTCCCAAGGCTCACAGATCATTGTGGAAGAGGAGGTGGAAAGATTGTAAGAACCAGAGAGGGTAAATAACCACAAGGAAACAGAGTCTTCCAGATATCTGGTCAGTTACTTATACGAACTCACAACAATGATGAAGTCCCATGCAAGCACAACCCAAACAAGATCCCAGCACAGACATGGGTAAATGAGTAAGAAATCCCAATCTAACCTAAGGAATTTTTGGCAATTGATGACTGCTGGGAAGGGAAAAAAGTGTCTTACAGGGTAGGGCCCAGTGAATGGATCCATACTGAAGGACATTGGGTTGGGACACAAATAATTCTCTCTCTCTCTCTCTCTCTCCTTTCTCTCTCTCTCTCTTTCTCTTTATATATATATATATTCATATATATATATATATGGGGCTAGAGAGATGGCTTAGTGGTTAAGAACACTGACCGTTCTTGCAGAGGACCCGGGTTCGAATCCCAGCACCCACATGGCAGCTAACACCTGTCTGTAACTCCAGTTCCAGGTGATCCAATAGCCTCTTCTGTCCTTCACGAGCATTGCACGACACGGGTGCACTAACCTACATGCAGGCTATACATGCATACAAATAAAATAAAAATAATAAATAAAATATTTTTAAAAAGGTCACAAAACTTCAATACAAATGCAAAAAACCTCAAACCAACCAAACAAAATCCAAACAACAATAGGAAAATCTCTAACTTTGTTATTTCTCTTTGGGTCCACTCCCTTACCCCAAGATTCTGAGACTCAAACCAAGGACCTCACACATAGTAAGCAAGTATTCTATTGCTGAGCCACAGCCCCTGCCTTTTCTTAGTCATTATCTAAATTCTGAAAGTAGAAATTTAGGTCTTTGGGTTTATTCTTTTCTTTTTTATGATAACATAAGCATTTGGAACTATAAGTTTTCATCTAGAAAGACTTGTGATGAGAAAGAGAGAAAGTAAAAGAGAAGGAACAAAGTCCTTGGGCCAGCAAAGGGATATGACATGCCATGCTGGGTGAAGGGAGATAGACTAAGTGTGGGCTAGTGGTGATGCACTCTCTTTAGTATGAAGGACATGGATAAAAATAAGTGAAGACTATAAATTTGTTTGGAAAGGCTAGGAACCTTCCCTTCTTATGACTTATGTTTCTCAGCAAGGATGAACAGAAATCAGCAGCTGAGTGCTCAGGAGAGGAGAGTGGGGAGCACATGAGGCAGGAGGAAGCTGTGAAATAGTCACATGACCGTACAAAGAATGGGATTTCACAGTGAAGGGCGACAGGTATATCAGGCAGCTGGGTGAGCTCATTTGAGAATGGTGGCTGTGACTTTCTTTTTCAAGCCAAATAGTTAATCTGTAATTTTCTACCCAAAGCCATGAAGCGCAACTGTTCAACTGCAGGCAGTGGAGAAGACGGATGGGTGGCTTCAGCCAGAGCTAGTTAGCCAGGTGCCATGAGCTTAGAGAGGGCTTCAGGAGACAGCTATCCTTTCAAGAAAGTTTTAAAATCATCAAATGTAGTTTGGTTTTCATTCTGTTTCTTTGCATGCAGCCCTTAAAATCCTTGAACTCCCCACACTGATGTAGTGTGTATACTAATGATTTGAATAACAGATGGCCATCCCCAAGAAGTTTCAGAGTTGGGGCTAGTCACTAAGAAGATCAAGGCATAGTTAGAGACTTGGGACTTCTCAATCTCAATCACTGTGGAAGAGGGAAGGGTAGAAAGTTGAGATGATCATCAAGAGCTAATCACTTAAGCAATTATACCTTCCTCATAGGTTCAATTAGACCTTCAAAGGACAGAGTTTGGAGAGTTCTTGATAGCTGAACACATGAAATATTCACGGAAACTCTGTCCTTTGATGCCTGTCTTCCTCTATGTGCCTTCTGTTTGCAGCCTTCATAATAATCCAATAAATGTAAATAAAGTACTCTGGACATCAACCCAGCCTGAGGAAGGGGCGCTAGGAGTCTGATTATATCTGATGGGCTGTCCAGAGGCACAGGTGACCATCTGGACTTAGGGCTGGTATGGAAAGTGAGGGTCAATCTTATGGGCTTGAATCTTTGGCCTGTGGGATCTGACACCATGAGGTTAGTAGTACCAACACTGAACTAAATGAGAGGACGTATAGCTAGAGCCTGTTGAAAAATTGATTGTGTATTTATGAGTGGAGAGAAACTCCCAACTTTTGGGATCACAAAAGTTTCTTGTATTGTGTAGTGAGGACACAACATGAAAATGGTTTTGTTTTGTTTTTAACTTGTTTCTTTTTGTTCTCACAGAAATGATTGAAGTAATGAGCCATGGATTTGTAGCTGGGCAATTAGAGAAATGAGGATGAATTTGGAAGTGTCACAGGATCAAAGATGGCATCACTAGGGATTCTGGAGAAAAGAGCTAGATTGGGTTGTAAGAAAATAGAAACTTCAAAACTGGGGACTTTCAGGAAGATGTGGTGCCTGGGGATGAAAAGGAACACATGCGGCCATAGGAGAGGATAAATGAGGAAGATTTGGAAACTGCTTGGAGAAGATGAATTGATCATGAGTGGTCAGGTGTTATTGGATCAATAAAGGAGCAGCAGTAGACAGGAAAGAAAGCTGAACTTCAGAGAGTAATGAGACGTGCCTGGCAACGGGGAGAAGGGAGAGAGAGTCATGAACAAAGTCATACTAGCTTCTAGCAGGGAGGACTGCTGCAGAAGGGGGAGGGACAAGTATTTAGATGTTAGAAGGCTATAGAAAGTTCCTCTTGACCCTGAAGTCTTTAGGCTATGAGAGAAAGCTCAACCTCTTCCTGAGTGGTCTTCAGAGGCATGAGACCTTCAGGGATGTCTCAAAGCAGAGAAGCAATATTCCAAGAGAAGACTGTGGGGGAGGGGGGTAGGAGTAACTGATCACAGGGCAGGAGTTCCAGAGGACAGGGTGACAAAAGTTAAGCAAAGAGAGAGAAGACTTATGAAACTAATTATCAATTTGAAAGTTTGAAGTAGGATAAAGTGCTGGAGAGATGGTTCCATCAGTAAACTGCTTACTATGCAAGCATGAGGACCTTAGTTTAGGTACCCAGGACTTGCCAAGCATGATGATGCCAAAAGCAAAGCATGATGATGCACATCTGCAACCTCAGCTCTAGGGGTTTGGGGAGAATGGATACAGGTGGATCCCTGGAGTTTATTGGCCAGCTAGCCTAGCCTAATCAGTGAGCTCCAGGTTCAGTGACGGATCCTGTCTCAATAACTAGGGTAGAAAGCAATTGAGGAAGACATCTGATATTGATCTCTAGACACCATACACACATGTATACCTGCATTCACATATTCATACACATTTAAACATGTATACATTCATGAAATACATACACATACATGCACAGTGTAATGGCTAGTCTTTGTTATCAGCCTGACAGAGTCTGATGTTATCTGAAGGAGTCTCAAATTGGGGAATTTCCCCCATCAGATTGGCCTATGGGCATATATGTGTGATATTTTCTTGATTGTTAATTGAAAGTGCCCAGGCACTGTAGGCAGTGGCATCCCTGGGCAAATGATTCTAGGTTGTACAAGAAAGCTGGCTGAGTACAGCAAGAAAAGCAAGTCAGTTATCAGCATTTCTCCATGGTCTTTCCTTAGTTCTAGTCTCCAAGTTCCTGCCTTGAGTTCCTCCCCTGACTTCTTTCAGTGACCTGAGAGTTGTAAGATGAAATAAATCCTTTCTTCTTCAAGTTGCTTTTGGTCATGATGTTCCCTAGTATAAACCCATCCACTGAGGTCTAGTCAGTCTATTTAGAGCCCCTCGTTTTAGGAAGATCAGTTCTTCCTCACCTAGCAGTAATCCGTTGCAACTATTTCTTCAGCTAAGATTGGGGTATGCTGTTCATTTCCCCAGTTCTATGCTGGGTTTTTGTCTTCCTGAGTTTGCGTGGGACTTGTATATGTTGACACCATTGCCATAGAATCATATAAGCAGGGTCCCAGGAGCTTGTAGGACTCTGTTTCCATATGGTCATGTACCTCCTCTCTGGCTCTTACAGTTTTCCATACCCTTTTCTGTGATAGTCCCTGAGCCCTGGGTGGGTAAAGTTTAATGTATGAGTCCTGTCCAAGGACCAGCAGTCTACAGACTCTTAATCTCTACATTTTGGCTATTTGTGACCTTTTGTGTTCCTGTCCCTCTGTTTCATGAAGGATTTTTATTAATGAGAATTGAGAGATTCATTTGTGTCCTCTTAATGACCCCTGTTCTATGTTCCGTGCACTTTAGGTGTAGAGGTTGCATTGTAGATGTGTCTCTTAGTCCTGGGCAATTCATAGACAATGTCTGTGTGTGACCACTTGTGGTACTTGGTAATGGCAAGACAGCCCATTTTAAGGTCAGCTGAAGTAGTATTAATTGTCCCTTGCCACAGAGCATAAAATATTTACGGTTCCTTTGGGGGAGGGTTCACATGTGGACATCTTTGGGTTACCATTGTTATGCCTGCCAAGGAGTACTTAGAAAGAGTATGCTCAGCCATCTAAAGGAGCCATGCCAAGTAGAAGAGTAGGTGATACAGGCAGGGGACTGGAGATAGCAAATGAGCTACTAATTGATTTCCAATGTGACAACTAGTGTCCTCAAACTGGCTCAGCATCTTTTTGTCCAAGGATCAAACCATCCTCCATACAGTGGTTGCATTAATTACTTTTACATTGCTGTGATAAAACACCACAACCATAAGAAAGTTCTAGAAGAAAGAGTTTACTTTGGCTTACACTCCCAGGTGGAGAGTCCATAATGGTGGAGGAGGCATGGCAACAGGCAGCCAGAACAGGAAGCCTAGAAATCACATTGCAGAAAGCAGAGAGAGGAAGTGAGGCAAGTCTATGTATCCTCAAAGTCTTCTCTCGACATGCTTTCTCCAGCAAGGCTGCACCTCCTAAAGGTTCTATAACCTCCCCACACAGTGCTGCAAATGTCAAAACACCTGAACCTATGGGGGACAGTTCTCAATCAAACCATCACAAAGAGGGTGAAAACGATGCCAGCCTAGGGACTCTTATCCTAATGTGCTCTTGCTTCAAAAGTCCCATGAATCAAAATCATTTGTCTGTTGTGTATTTTGCTTGATGTTATTTATTTTTGAGTCAATGCCTGAGTTGAGCTTTGAATCCCATCTTGAATTGTAGTTATATCATTGTTGTACTATGTCATTAAGTCACCATGCTATCTGTACAGTGGGCATTTCCTATTTCATGTAAAAAGATATGATTTTCCAATAAGTTAATAATGTAAATATTTCCTAGTGCTATAAAATGATATTTTCTTATTTAAGAATATAATTAACCAAGAAAGAAGTACAAGCTATTCTCAAAACATAGTCCTTTATATAAGGACTTGGTTATACAGATGATGGAGCTGAGAAGCCATGGTGAACAAAAATGGGGAGCCACTGCCACCTTTAGAGTAGGATCACAGCAGATGTTTCCAGAGTTCAGCCTGGGTCACCATAAAGACCACCAAATGTTTGGGGGTGGTGGGGGCCACAGAGTAGGAGGAAGTGAAAAAGGCCTCCCAGAAAATTACAATTCACTGTACAAAAATGAACCTTTAGACTTAGGAAGAAAAAGAGCAAGAGTTCCTTCAGAATCCATGATCTGGTTCGTTGATTTGTCTCAGCTACAGGAAGGTTCAGGCAATCCCCATTCATTTCCTCTCTTGGAATGCTGAACTCGGAAGCAACATTTAGAGCAGACACGGCGAGAACATCTCCTCCCACAGGCAATCTGTTCGGCACTCAGTTCTGCACAGGCACTTCTTAGTGCCTGAACGCTCACTGGGATCCTCATGTGGCTCTGAATGCATGTGGTAGAACTTCCTGGGAGGGGCCCTTTCCACACAGAGGAGGCCAGAAAGTGCTCATATGATGAGCCCAATGGAACAAACCCCAAGAGCACAGAGAGGGGGGCTCAGGATGTGTCTGGGACTTAGGGGATTGCAGTGTCTTTCTTACTGGTTTCCTTGACTACGCTTCAGGTAGATCAGTTCTCCCCTAGTGACTCTGCCATATTGCAGGAGGCAGGTGCCTCCCTGGGTGGTTATGATATGCAGCAACCAGAGGCTGTGTGGTGTCTTCTATGCAGGCTGTAAATTCCCTGATGGGGAAGACTTAGCTAAGGAATCAAGCAGCTGCAATGAGGTTTGGAGAAAAGAAGATGATGACATTTACAATGCTATCTTCACCTGTTGCTTACTGGGAGAAACTGCCAGAAGCTGAGCCTGGAATCATGCTAGGACTGTAGAAATGAACCAGACCAGACAAGATACAAGAGCTGAGAAAAGGGAAGATGTGAAACTCAGGACACTCATACAGTGGGGTGAGCACACCAGTGTGGGGCTAAAACACCTTTCCCATGGGGCTTTCCAAGGTCAGCAGGAGGATTCACTGAGCCACTACTGGGCACAGAATCTTTTTTTTTTTTTTTTCAGTGTATGAGATGGAACCCAAGGTCTTGCTTATGCTAGGCAAGTACTCTACTCTGAGTGACATCCCCATCCCCAGGGCCAACATCTTGAGTTTAGCAGGTAGGCAATGGAACATCCTGTGTACCCTGCTTCTTGGGAAATCTCTAAACTTCCTAGTGGAATCTCTTCTAGACTGACCTGTTGTGAAAGTCCTTTTCCATCTCATCCATTCTGAACCAACATTGTCCCTAAAAGCAGGAAACTGAGGAATTACTGTTCTGTTATGTCTTTGAATCTTATCTGCTCTCCCTGGAGCCTTTCCTCTGTCCCTGTGATGGCTCCTGATGGGTCTCTCCTTTCAAGAGGGTCTGGATTTGCTGCATATGAGGCCCTGTTTCTCTTCATGGGGTCTTTGTTCACAGCAAGCAGTCTGTCCCACAGCATCTGGGATCTCAGATGCCCTGACTGCCTCAGGGGCTGAGCTCAGACTTGGAGAGTATGGAACCCACATCCTCTCCATAGTCTCCCTTGGTCCCACTTAGACGCTGACCTTCCAGATTGAGACCTGCCTCTTTTCCCATGCCACTGTGAAGCACATTTCGTCTCTGGACTTCCTTCCTTCCTCCTTCCCGCCCTCCCTTCCTTCCTTTAAATGCTTTCTGAAGGTTTTAAATTAATATCTTCATTGTTGAATTTAGATGTTTTCCTAGGTTTTATTTTTCTAAAATATTAAGGTAAAAGTATGGTTGCAAAACTTTGCATATTATTTCCGTTATTTATGATATTTTTGTTTTGAATAAGGTTGAAAAGGGGCATCCTATATTTCTATACTTTTATGAGTCACACAGACCTGTGAAAGGCCAGAGCAGTATCCCATGTGGTCATAGCTTGAGGTTGCCTGAGATAAACAGCATGAACTCTGAAGTCAGTGACCTGGTTCCCATTTACCTGTCTCAAGACCTTCAACCAGATGGCTTAAACTCTGTGCGTTGATTTCCTTCCATAAATGGAGATAATTACAAACCTAGCTCCCCAGGGTTATTGAGATTTTAAAAATTACTAATAGAAGTCAGGCACTTATAAAAGGGTCTGGTACTTAGGAAACACCTGATCATGAAGGTGTTTATAACAATTTTATCATTCATTTTTTGGCCAGTACTATACTAGCTGTACCTTAGCAAATCAAAGATGCAACTATGATGACCAAATCATGCAGGCAATGTATTACATCATTATCAGAAGACTCAATTCTTTTTTCTAGCATCTTCCTGGACAGTTCATACAGGATAAAGTTGCTGAGCTTCTTTGGCTTCCAATTTCCTTGGAAACATAATGGTAATTAGAGAAGGAAGAGACCAAACAGGAACCCATACATCTGTCCCTTCTACACTCTAGACTACAGTTCCGCCCTCAGCTCCCAGAACTGCCTCTCTAGACTTGTCAGGTACTGTCTTCAATGTGACTCAGCGGTGACTGGAAGAGGAGTATTGTGAATGAATTCCTTCTAACAGATTCTCCCCGGGAAGCAATTTCTACTAAGTGTGATTTGACCATCCTGAGAGCTGTGACCCTCAGAGGAACAAGAAGGCAACAATATATATAATTGTTGTTTTTGTGTGGAGCTTCCTGATGCCAACAATTTGTTAGAAGACCCAGAGAATAGAGATACAAAGCTGGAATTGAAAATCACAGCTCTTCTCTCGCCACTCTAAGTACCCAGTAACCTCATGATCTATACAGGATGCTATGCCTGCTAAAATTTGTTATTCCCAAGAACAGAAGAACTGAGAAACCAGGCAGGAAGGGGCTCCTGCACCAGCTTAGAAACTTGAGTTAGGCGTGGCATCTACTCTTTTCTGTGGTAAGACCCCCTTTGACTATGCTGTGCTTCGTGGGACATGCAGGAGAGAATCCAGGCAGGAGGCAGAGAGAGAATCCCTACCTGTTGCATGTGTAACACCCAGGCCTGGCACCGAGGCCTGGCACTGCCCCTTTGTGATTCTGTAGAAGATCCTGGTGAGTAGGCATAGCCTCTGCCTGGCACAGGATGAACCTCAGAGAATGGAGGTCTGGATATGTGAGGATTCTTCTCAAGTCTCTCAGATCCTGGTTCCTGTCCTTATCTCATTCCAAGGATGAATGGGAAAATTGGAGCAATAACAGTAAAACTAGCTGAGACTCCATTATCTGAAATGCTTAAGAGTAGTACTTCAGATTTTAAAACTTTTTGAATTTTTAACTATTCCCATTGATTTCTCTGGCTGAACATCTCTACCCGATGCTGTGATGATAGTCTCTGAAAATCTGAAATTCAAAATGCTCCATAATCCAAAACTTTTTGAGTTATGTTGGCACTCAGTAGGTTTCTGTTTTTAGAGCATTTCAGATTTTGATTTTTTTTATATTGGATGACTAATCCGAAGCAGTACTGTGCCTCAAATACATACAGATAACTTCTTTATGTTTTCCAAAAAAAGTGACAGTAAAAAGCCGGAGTGTCAGTTGGTTAGTAGAGTGCCTGTCTAGCATGCCCATAGCCCTGAGTTCAGGCCCAACATCGCAAAGTGAAATAAATAACTAAATACATTTGTTGTGAATATAGTATGATAACTAATTCATCAATATTTCTTCTCTACCCAGACAGTGCTAGTTTTTCTGGGCTTGGGAACCTGGGTCAAATGTGTTTCAGGTACTCCTGGCTCTCCTCCAGGAATGGTACCCAGAGGAGGTTCTGTCACCATACAGTCCCATCTGTTGAAAAGCTCGGGCACTATTGTGGAAGTTGTGGGCAAAACTTACTGTGCTCAGAGGCTGAAGAGGTGACTTGGAAGCCGGGTGGATGTTGGTAGTGAAGGATTTGAGAAGGATCAAGGAATGAAGGAGGGCCATGAGGGCAGGAACACACAGTGAGAGTTTGAACAGGGCTACAGGAGAGGAAAGTCACTTCAGCAGGGGACCGTTAGAGGTTCCTGGAGGAGGGAGGAGGGAGGGTTGGCATCCAGAGAGAAGAGACCAACAAAGCCCCAGGGTTGAGCACTGTAGAGGGGCTTACCCCTTCTATAGGAAGCAAGGTGAAGACAGCCTCTTAATGACTACAAATCTGCTTGTTTGAGCTGTACTTAAAACAATGGATATATGAAAACATGAGTTAAACCTCTGCTTTTTAGAAAACTTTGATGTGGGAGCCAGGGTAAAGAGGCTCTCTGTGGCTCTTATATAACAGGAAACCATGACAATATCTAGACTGTGTCACTGTCAAAGATTTCTGCAATGTCTTTTGGCTATGGTCACTTTATCCAGGAAAAAGTGGTAACTACTTTGAGCACTTATTCAAACTTAAACCAAAGAGCCAAGTTCAAGAATTTAAGCCCTTTCATGACTATTCCATTCATTCATTTAATATTTTCTTTCACTTTAGAAAATGAAGTAACAGTTGCTTCTTAGATAGTCTTAAAACTAGAGGAATGAGGACTTGAAATTGAACCATTCCTCCATCTTATCTCTTTAACTCTATCCATGAACCATTATCCTACCTACCTGATAATTGAACTTTCAACAGAGAGTAGGACGCCTACTCCCCCTCCTCCTCCTCTCCTCTTCCTCCTCCTCCTCCTCCTCTTCCTCCTCCTCCTCCCCCTCCCCCTCCTTCTCCTCATCTCCTCCTCCTCCTTTTTGTCTTTTTGAGACAGGATTTCCCTGTAGCCCCAGCCCAGCTGTCCTAGACTTACTATGTAGACCAGGCTGGCCTCAGTCTTACAAAGATCTGCCTGCCTCTGCCTTTAAGTCCTGGAATTAAAGGCAGGCACCACCACATCAGCTCATCTTTTTAAACCAGGGTTAGTTGTACTCAGACAGCACTAGTGGCACATTGAGTCAAATTGGTCTTTGTGATGGTAACTATTTTGTGCATTGTAGAGTGCTTGGCCACATTCCTAATCTCTTCCTGGTAGATACCAGCAGCACATTCTATAGTCCTTAGTTGTGACAACCAAAAATGTCTTCAGGCATTACCAGATGCCCTCTGGGTATAGAGAAGTAGCCAAAGTTGTCCCCAGTTGAGAACTATTGCCTTATTACAGCCTGCTTCTTGTTTCTTTTTTTTTTTTCTTGACAATTTTATTATGAGATGAAGTCATATTAAAATATAAGCAGGCAAAGTCTCCTTGCAGGGAAAGCATTTTGCAAGATCTGGAATTCATAAGCTCTGGTAATGCCTTTACAACACCATCTTGAAGGACCTTGCTAGAATCAGCACTCCTTCCTGAAAATGCTTATAAGCACTTGTCTCTCTTAGGCCTTCCTCTCTGTTAAAATGAAAGTTCTTACAGCATTTGCATCAATTTCACCAATCTTTAACTCCCTGGTGAACCTAGCCTAGTACTTGAAGCACAGTCACACTGTGGGTGTCTTGGTTGACTTTGGCTCTTATTGATTTCATCCTCAACTCTGTTCTTATTGGTTTTGTTGGAAGCAGGTCTCTGGTGAGAAGCAATAAAAGGTCAGCTTCTCATTTAGGCTGTGGGTGCCTGTCTCTCAGAGGCCTGGCCCAGACACAGTGCTCTGGAAACAGTCCTTGAATCCATCTGATGCTGCAGCTCCCATTGACATCTCTTTCTTCCTCCATGACACCCCAGACCTCTATAAAGTCTCCCCCTGCGGCGGGGAAAGCAGCTGTATCTCCATGGAGTCAGAATCCAGCCATTTCTCAGAAGTCTGCTTTGCTTTGTGGGTTGGCTGGCACCAATTATTAAAACTCATTTTTCAGCAAAATCTGGAGCAATGAGGTTTCCAGCCCACTGGCAGGGATTCCTTACAATAAAGCCTGCCTATTGGCAGGGGAGATAAAATGAGAAAGGTGGAAATTTAATATCTTCACATTATGCAGATCTGATTTAATCAGGGATGAGGGTGAGGTGCAATAAAAACTATAGTTTCATTAAGTTTATGACTTTCACACTGTATGTCAATTATTTGGTTGCCATGGCCACAACTGGTAACAGCTTGTTCACAATTGTTTCCCAACGGCAACCAAAACAGGAAGAGAAGGATATGAGACAGGATTGAATTTCCCATTTTATACGCTTTTCTGGATTGGAGGGTTTAGGAAAGGATAAATCAGGTTACAAAAGTCTTACTTGTAGAAAAGCTAGACAGAAAGTGGAACACAAAATGTTTCCTCACTTGACGCATTTCAAGACAACTCTTGGATTTGTGCGCCCAGGAGCAGTTTTGCCCAGGAGTATGGTTACATATGAGACAGTCAGGTCTCCAGAATTTGACAGCTGCCCAGCCCTGCCTCTCTGTCTTTGAACACTACAGCTGATGTTTTATGGTAGCTGTTAGCGATGGTATTGTGCAGACCATGCCTGTAGCCACCCAATATCTATTGGTAGTCTTTCTTACAGACTGTTCTCTGATTTTTTCAGTGTGAATCTTATACTGGTTTGAACATGAAGTATTCCCCATTCCTGTGTTTGAACATTTGGTCTCCAGCTGCTGGTGGTATTTTGGGTGGTCATAGTACCTTGGGGACATGGGGCTTAGCTGACAAATGTAGATCACTGTGGGAAGGCCTTGAGGGTTATGGCCAGGTCCTGTTTCTGGCTCTGACACACTCTGAGCTGCTAAGATAGGAGAAATGTCACTGGAAATGTTATTGGAAAGCAGGAGACCATCAGTCAAAGCCAGGTGCGGGAGAGTGAGATTAATTTACACTGGTAGGCAGACACCTGGATCACTCCGTAATGGTGCCAGCCTCTAGCTCAAGATTTTGGGGGCATTTATAGTCCATACATACTCGAGGAATGCAAGCAAAAGGAACACTTGGAACATCTGGTGCATAACATTTGGTCACAAAGGTTACAAGAATGCAGCAGTTTGGTGATCAGACTTTGAAGACTTCAATCCCGGGTAACTGCAAGGGGTGGGGGAAGATTCCTGTTTACCTCCCCCTATTCTTATTTCTTATGTTATCTTGGGACCTTTCATGGTCCAAAGTTCTTAGCAGCCATTCAAAGTTCCTAGCAACCATTCTAAAGGTTTTATTATCGTCACACTGTCAGAGTTTTTAGCAAGTCTTCAATGTTTTACTTTCTATCACACAAGTAAGTTCCTGATAACATGAACTCACCCCTCTGTTATGCCCTCCTGGCAGTGATAGACCTGGTTTTTCTGAACCTGTGAGCCAAATTAAACCACTCCTCCTTTAAGTTGCTTCTTCCAGGTGTTTGATCACCATGATGAGGAAAGTAACATACTCACAAACTCTTCTCTTACTTATAAGTTGCCCCACTAAAATGTCTCAATAGCCCATGCTCCCTTTCAACATGGAGCCCAGTGAGACTTTTCTAGCTGATGAAAAACTAAGAGTACAAGAAGTTGTTTCTAGTCCATATATTTTGGAATGTGACATTTTAAATATTTTATGTGTATAGTGTATTGACTGCATGTGTGTAAGTGCATCTTTGTCATGCAATGCCCGCGATAGTATCAGATACCCTAGAACTGGAGTTACAGAGGGTTGTTAGCTGTCATGTGGGTGTAGGAAACCAAACCTGGGTCCTCTGTGAGAGCAGACAGTGCTCTTAACTGCTGAGCCATCTCTCCAACACTGGAATATGACTTTTGTGCCTTTGACTACATCTCTTCCACCTGCCTCTGATTTTAACTGCAGCTGTGAAGAGCAAGTACAGGTTCACAATTAGTGCTCCTATCTCAAAGGAGTACTGTGGGGGGGGGGGGTTGTTCTTGTTTTTGTTTTTCTGCTTTAGAGTTTCTCTTCCAAGTTGCAAAAGTCTATCCAGCTCACATCCCAGTAGTGTCAGAAAAGACAGGGTCATTAAGGCCCCTGAGGTTAACACTCAGCCAACGGAGTCTGGAAGTCAGTGGACTAAGGACACTTCTATTCAGAAAGCAAAATCTAGCAAGCATTCTGTGTGTTTCTCCAGTGTCTCCGAGGAGCTGAGTTCCTGACAGTGGGAACTGTACTGATGCATCCTCTACTGACTTCTCCTTTCCTGTCTCACTATGCTCTTCTTCATACAATGTCCTGGGCTTTTGTCTTCAATAAACCACTGACAGAAATTTTTGTCTTAAAATTTTCTTTTGAAGCCTGGTGTGGTGGCGCATGTTTTTAATCCCAGCACTCGAGAGGCAGAGGCAGGTGGATCTCTGTGAGTTCCAGGCCAGCCTGGTCTGCATAGTGAGTTCCAGGACAGCTGGACCCTGTCTCAAAAAGACTAAAAAAAAATCTTTTGAAAAAAAAATCCAACAAAATACACAAAGAGGGCATTCTAAATTTGACTATCAGGAAAGGATACTAATATCTTCCCTTCTACCCATTCATTCTTCCCCAAGTATCTTGGCCTTCATAGATAATGTTCTAAGGCCCTCTCCCAAAGCTTACTGGCTGTGAACAATATTTAGCCTGTCAGTCACCATGTAGGCTGGCCTACAGAGACTCCCTGGGTGAGCCTTTTATTTATAGATAAATCTCAACTTCTCTAGAATATGGATAACATGAATATATTGCACTCCTAGGTAACATCTGCTATTAGACACATTACAAAACTTATGGCCATTGACCCTCTTTGCATCTGCAAAGTTGTGTATTAGTTAAACTATGGGTAAGAATATAAAGACAGATATGGATGCCATTTAGAATGCGTTTGGTTTTAAGGAATGTCCTACTTAAGCAGACATATTTTAGCCTAGAAAGATATTCAGAAACCAAATTTTCTTTCACTTTAAAAGCTCTTTTTTCTCCTTGCCTTTAAAAAAAAGATGTCTTTGAAAAAGATAAGTCCATGTAGCTGAACAAAACTAGAGTCAAAGGTTGAGAGGGTATTTGATCAACTAAAATAGACAGTTCATGCCTTGAGAATTCTTCCACCTTATCTGCCTCTTAGGTTTACCCTGGGGTTAAGTTTAGTGGCATGCCAGCTGAGTAGTAATACCTTTCATCCGCAGCAGCCTGCTTTACAACTACAACGCCGAGTGTCCTGTCTCAGGTCTCCCGCCCCTCTGTTTCAATCACAGGCTGGTGGTCCCCTGCCTTCATTCTCCCTTCATGGAAGTAGCCTCCACTCGCTCTTATTTACTTAATCACACACAGGAAGCACACGTAGAAAGATTGTCTTGATTTTACTTCTGAGACTCTAGGCAAATCATTTTACTACTCAAAGCCTCATCATTAAGTATGATGGGAGAATGATGGCAATAATTGACTATAATGCCTGGGGCATGGAGAGCACTAACTACACAGATGTTTTTCTTATTCTATTGTTATTTGCTTTTTCATGACCATCCAAATATCATGAACACTTTAGAGATGGTTTTTATTAGAGAAGCAACATCTCAGAGTGGTCAAGAGCCCAGCTTAACAGAGAGCAGATCTGCGATGTTTAGTGTTGTCGGTTTGACAGGACCTAGAACCACCTCAGAGATGGGCCTGTGGTCAGGTCTATGGGAGATGGTCTTGATTATGTTAATTGATGTGGGACGACCCATACATACACTGTAGGTCATTTTCTGGCTGGGAATCTGGACTTTAAAAACTAAGAAAGGGAACTGAGCAGCAAACGTTCATTCAATGCCCTCCTCTTCTTGACTATGGATGCAATGTGACCAACCCTCTCAAACTCCTACTGCTGTGACTTCCCTGCCATGACAGACTGTGACCTGGAACTGTGAGCCAATTTAACCCTTTCTCCCTAAGTTGCTGTTGTCGGAGTATTATCACAGCAACAGGAAAAGGAACTAAAATAAGACCCAACTTAAAATCCCAATTCTGTCAGCCTCTAAGATCTCCTTCAAGGACTGCCGTAGCAGCGCTCAGTGAGTCGTGGCTGTCCTGAGTGCTCAGTAGAGTACGGCAGAAGCACAAGGGTGTGACTTCTGGGGGCTAGGTTACAAAGAAATTGTAGTTTCCACCTTTCTCTCTCCTTTGGATTACTTACCCTGGAAAGAAAACAATTCACATTGCAAAAATATTATAGCATCTCCTAAAAGAGTGGTAAGAAACTGAGGCCTCCCTCCAAAAGCCAGCACCAGTTTGCCCACTCTCTGCACCTCCAGCCATGGTCAAGCTTTCAGGGGATGCAGCCCCAGATGACATTTTGTCACCTTAAGATGTGTGCTAACCCACACGTACCCAATAAAGCAGTTCCTGGATTCCTGCCCTGGAAATTATGTGAGATGGCAAATACCTATTCTTAAGCCTCTAAACATTGTAGTAATTTTTGGGAATGACCCATAACAGGTATGCAGCTATGTTGGTAGTATGGGGGAGATGCATATAAAATCCTTAAGTTACTTATCTGCAAATACTAATAGCATTTATTCCAAAGTGTTAAAAGGGTGAGATGAGAACATGGTGTGCCTGTAATCCCAGCAGTCAGGATCCTGAGTTTAAACTCAAGTTGGGCTATAGGATAAACCCTTTCTCAGAGAGGGAGGGAGAGAGGGAGAGGGAGAGAGAGAGACAGAGAGAGAGAGAGAGAGAGAGAGAGAGAGAGTACAGTAAGTTCTAAAGTTTCTAGCACATAATAAATTGTTATACAGTAAGTTCTAAAGTTTCTAGCACATAATAAATGCTGAGTAAGTAATAACACTATCGTTGATGCTAAATATTTCCTGACTTGACTGTGCATCTGGCACTGGCCTCTTGAACTGCATTCACAAGCTGACTTCTAATTTGTACCAAATTATGTCTGCAGCAGAAGGAACATAACTCATAAAGGACCTGCCACTGCCTGATTGGAGAATCATCTGGGCTCTAATGATCAGAGAACTCCTGGACCAAGGGACACTGGCAGGTACGGTTTAGAAGGCAAAATACTTGACTTTCCATAGCCTTACAAGTGGAGGGTTGGTGTCCTGTTCATTGTTCGGTATTAAAAGATAGGCTTAAATTTTAGCTATGCCCACCATTAAACAAAAAAGGTGGATGTTTTTATTTAAACATGAGCAGACTGTGGAGTCTTTCTGCTCCCTACAGTTCTGTAAGTTAGAGTACTGTGGTGGTGGATTAGTCCCCTGGGGCCTCCACTAGATAGAGGGCTGGGACAGCCCAGGCGAGGAGCTACATTTCCATCAAGCTTAAAGAACTGTAGAGAGCAGAGGGACCCCCACAGTTTTCACTATGTTTCTAATTTTTAAAAAAGGACAGTCTTTTTGTTTAATACTGAGCACAGCTAAAATGTAACCCAAGCTTTTATACAGAGCAGTGGCCAAGTGATTCAATGTGTAACTAGCATCATTTAGAACTCCTCTCTACAGGATAATCCGCAGTAGAGCTGATTAGCAAGCGGTGTCTAAGGAGTCCCTTTTGTCAGCCTAGCTTGTGCAGATACCCACTGACATTGAGGCGCAGCTTGTCTGTGGCAGCTCATCAGAAAAGCAGTGCTGATTATTTCATGGGCTCCCACCTGCAAAATGCCTTGAAAATTGAAGAGCACCTCAGAGGCTCCCACCTCTCTTACTTCATGTGAAGAAGTGCTACAGAATGGAAAATGGGCTTTTGCTCTCACGCCTTCACAAATTGGGCATCTGGAGACCCCCTCCTATTTCTCAGTGTATCCCCTCCATAAAGTTTGAACTCGTTGAAACACAAAATATTCGGACACACTCGATGTTGTGGGCATGTTGTGAGATAATCATACACTTTCATAACTAGTTCCTGCAAAGCAAAGCAGATCTTCAGCTCACCATGGACTGGTCCACGCTGAGGAGACAGGAGGAGTGGAAGAGACAGGTAAGGCCATTAGCTTCCTGGGTCACAGTGGTGGACAGCTCCTTATAGATCCGGAGTCTGAGGTTTCCAAGAAGCATAACTTCACCTCCGTTGTGGAGCAGACCTCTTCTTACCTGCCGTCCTCGCCCCCTTTCTGCCTCATCACAACAAAGGAAATGTGACATGACTAAGCATTGCTCCCTCGTGGGTACCATATACTATAAAGAGCATCCACTGAAGCGGCAGACCCATTTCCTCTTGGCTCTGCCTGTCATGAGCCAGACATGTTGGGCAAGTAATTTACCTCTGAGGCGTTTAGTTGCTGTTTTCTAACCTGGGAAAAAAGGAAACACCTACCTGATGCAATTTCCAGGCTTCTGGTATGAGTCAGAGAAAGGAGAAAAACACTCAAATTTGAATGCCACTGTGTGCCAGGCTTTTTATAGATATCATTTTATTTCATCTCTGTGCAACCTGTAAGGTGTTTAGTCACTCTGTTATAAATGAGAAAGTAAAGTTCAGAGTCCCGCCACTTGATGTGTTGTTCTTCCTTCTCTGGGCACACATTTCCATCTGTCATCTGACCTCCTGGAGCTAGAACCCTTTCATTGGTGAATATGGAATTCGTATGGTCTGGTATTTTGGTGTCCCCATATCACACTCTGCTTATTTCCGTTATTGCACTACAGTATCTTGTGACATTCTGTGTGGGTTCCTGCATCTCTCTCCTGGTTCGTGCTCCATCAGAGCAGAAGCTGTCTACCAGCCTTTCCACGACCAGGTTTGGCATTCTACCTAGTATATATAGGAGTTCAGTAAATATGTGTGAGTTAGGTTTGTAATTATGTATTTAGGCATGTATTATATGTTTTATTTTATTTATTTTAACTTGGAAAATAAGAAGAAAATTTAAGTGGTCTCCATCCTACCACCCAGGTAACACTGTTAAATAATAAATGTGTTATAGGCTCACTATAAAAAACATCCAAGTGGAGTAAAAATGGATGGGAAATGTCTTCTGACTTCCTTTCCATGAAAGTGTCAAGCTGAGAATAAGTTTTCTTTTCTGAGTATCTTTCTTAAAAGTGTGTGTGTGTGTGTGTGTGTGTGTGTGTGTGCGCGCACACGCGCTTTCTTATCATATGTACATGTATGGTAACAGGTATCTGGGGTGCCTCCAGCTCTGTACTTCTGAAAGCAATATTGTAATGAACAATCCAACACCTTTCTATGGACCACACTTAGGAACTCCCCATGGCTCTTGTTAGGACAATAGATCCTGGGGTTTAAACTTCCTTAAATTCACTAAGTTCTACTAGTTTGCTTTGAAGACTTGCTGCGTCTCCACCAGCAAAGCTTGAAGATTCCCACACATCCATATCCTCATCACATTTAGCATCATCTGAGCAAACAATAGGAAAAAACAAACTGTTTTTCCTTTCATCTCTTACCAAGACTTGGGTTTGCAGTTTACTGTGGCATCACTCCAGCCTCCCACTCTTCTCTAACTTCACTGTACTCTGTTGGCTCACCCACAGACTCAGTCAGAGTATTCCCCACCTGAATCTGTTGAGCTCTGTGTGCTTGGAATGGGGCCTACAGCCATACTGGTTAGTCTTATTTAAAATGAACTATCAGTAGCTTCGCACAGGCCTGTATTGCTGATCAGGTACCATCTTTTCCTAGTTCGTCCATTCTCCCCAATTTCTTAAATGACTCTTCCCCTGTTCTCTAACCTTTCACATCTTACTATTTATTGGTGATCTTGTTTATATTTCATGGAGAAACTAGCAGCACCTGGAATAGGATTTCTTCTGTTCTACTTTGTTTCCTCATTGCTGTGACAAAAACTCTGACCACTACCAACTTGGGAAGGAAAGGGTTTATTTGTCTTACATCTCCTGGGTCACAGTTCATCAGGGAGCCCAAGGTAGGAACTCAGGGCAGGAACCTGGAGGCTGGAGCTGGAGATCAGGCCATTGAAGAAAGCCACTTACTGGCTTGCTCCCTTGGCCCCTGCTCAGCCCGTTTTCTTATACAACATAGATCCACCTGCCCAGGGGTAGCACCACCCACAGTGGGCTGGGCCCTCCCACATTACTCAGTCAAAACAATGCCCTACAGACATGGCCATAAGCCAGTCCAATGGAGCAATTCACCAACTGAGGCTCCTTCTACTCAGGTGTGTCAAGCTGACAACAAAAGCTATCCAGCACATTTACCCACATACCTCTGAGGTCCTGTGCTCAATACTGTTCATCAGCAGAGTCAACTTTATCACTTGTTAAGACACTATCAGCCCAAACTTTACTACATTCTTAAAATATATCTACTCCTCACCAACCCTATTGTCACCATCCCACCATTAAAATGTATTTCATAGTTTCTACTTCATTACTGCTAAAACTGAGCTATGGCCAGGATAGTGTACACACCTGTAATCCCAGCTCTCAGGAGGTGGATCTAAGAGGACCACAAATTCAAGGCTAGTCTGGGCTACCTAGATTAATTCTAAGCCAGCGCCTGCTACATATTGAGACCCTGTCTCAAAACATAAAATGAAACAAAACAAAATGAAGCCGTAATAATTGTATATAAATATGGGGCACAGTGTAATATGTTGTACTGATTTGTGTATACACTATAGAGAGATTTGGTTCTATTAATTAGCACACCCATCACCTTACCAAACTTTGTGTGTGTGTGTGTGTGTGTGCGCACTAAGAATCAATAGTACTGCACCAGTAACATGGCTGCCTAAAATAAAAGCCCTCAGTCTTGTCATATCATACTCAAAGAAAAAGAAGTCTGCTTTCACTGTGATCTGACTTTTCCTTCACCTCACAAGCCCATCTCCCAAGGCTTCATCAGCCACATCCCACCAGCGCTGGCCTCAGGCTATTCCTAGAACATACTTGGCAGCCTCCGCCCACAGCCTTTCCTCCACACCTGCTCTTTCCCCTCTTGCTCAAGTAGCTTGCTTCCTCACTTTATTAGGTCTTTATTCAAAATTCATTTTCATTTAGATGAGTTTCTTGTGGAATGTTGGAGTTCTTGCATCACCCCAGCCTAAATATTCTTTCCTTTTTAATAATTCAACTTAGCTTTTATTTATATAAAAGATGAAATTGATCTCAATTCCATGTAGTCTTCCTACCTCACCCCTGTTTGCTGGATTTTAGGATGTCTCTAGGAGAGGGGAGTTCTGTCTGGGCAGAAGAGCTCCCAGCTGGCTCCTGGTCATTCCAGAACTCAACTTGCATCTTCTTTGTCAGCCTCCAGTTTTCTCAGAGGATTTTGTCTATGTGTTTCCTCTTTGTTCTCTGCTTTTCTGAATCCTTGTTTCTTCCTGGGGATAATTACCTCCCACTGATTACAATCATCCCACTTTTCCTGTCTGTGTTTCCTGTCTCTGGCAAGATAGAGCCTGTGGAGGCATTTCACCCAGGTTTTAGGCACCTACACACTAGAAGTTGCAGAACTCTCAATCCACCTCTCCCCAGTATGAGGGCAATTAATGGAATTTGGGAAGACATTGTTGCCTATACTCACTTTCAGTCTATCCAGTTTCTGTCAGTACTTTGAGGGGTGATGATGAGATTCCATATAGATCTAGAAATCTGTTTCTCTTTTCTGTGAAACTTTTCAAATGTTTTTCTTTAAATTGTTCTGATTACTTTTATTATCAGCGGAGTTGTCTTTTTAAATTTAAAACTTCCACCCATGGTAAGTTTGATGGAGGTAGAATTTAGGATTATCTCCTCTGTCCTCTTAATTTTGCTTCTTTACTCTGAAAGAGAATGGATATCCTTCAAAAGAGAAAAAGGTGTGGATGTGTTGGGCCTGTCCTGGTCCACCGGATTCTGTTGGGTACTAGACTAGAGATGCTGGTCCTCCTAAGAGGTTCATGGTTCTATTAATTGCATTCTCTAGTTGTGCAAGGAAAAGAGAAGCCATTTTCTTGTATTACATTGAGTATTAAGTAGTGAAAACTTCATTGTTTCCTTTTTCTACTTAAAAACGTTAGAAAAGTTAAGACTAAAGTAGAATGAATACAAATAAACTCAACTGATTGGGCCCTGGTCTCCATATTCAATATCCATCACTTGATTGGAACTTGGAGCCCGACCCTCTCAGACTGTCTAAATAAACGGTCCTTGAATTGTTCCAGGTTTGGGGCTAAGCCTGCCCATGGCATTTGTATGTAATCCAAGGTCAGCCATTGATGTTTTACAAAGAAAACTTTCAGGGGAATTTCCTCCAGAGCCTGCTTACAGACACCAAATTAACCTGCTTTTTTTCCACAGATCTTTAATTAGTAGGTAAATTGTTTGGGATAGAGTTTTAAATTCTCTTTAGTATATACTTTTCTTTTAAATTTACAGTTCTCCCCTCTTCAAGAAAGTGATTTTCCCCTCAAAACTCTTTTCTTAAATATTTATTCATGTGTACGTATACCATGTATGTTTGGAGGGATGCCAAAGGAGGCTGAAAGAGGGCATCAGACCCCTTGGAGCTGGAGTTATAAGTGGCTGTGAGCTGCCCGACATGGGTGCTGGGAACTGAACTCAGATCCTTTACAAGAACAGCAAGCACTCTTAGCTGCTGAGTCATCTCTCCAGCTCCCACTAAAAATCTTTACAACCCTGGGTAACAAACGTTTGTAGACCAGTCCTCTCACAAATATTTCAACAAGCGTCCCTGTAAACTGAGGGAGGCAGTTCCTTCAGTTAGAAGCTAACCCATGAAGGTTAAAGTGACTTATCACATCCTTTCTCTCTTCCGCTGTATTTTCCTAATTTAACAAAAGTTTATATTTGACCTTTTAAAATGTTATTTTACTTGACTGCACGGACTGTAATGGACTGAGTGTTTTATCTCCCCCAACTCATGTTAAATCCTTAGCCTGACACGTGATGATGGTATTTGGAAATGGCATCTTGGGAGGTCATTAGCTTTATTTGAGGACATGTGGGTGGAATTCTTATGATAGGATCAATGCTCTTTTAGGTAAAGAAAAAAGAAAACACTCTTTCTATAGATTCTCACTGAGGGCAAACCATGTAAGCACCCAGCAAGATGGTAATGCTGAAAACCTGGAGCAGAGCCATCACCAGAACCGAATATGCTGGCACCCTAATTTTCCAGAACTCTGAGAAATACACTCCTGTTATTTAAGTCATTCAACATAGGGTATTTTGTTAAGAGTCACATAGTGTTTATTACCCAAACTTCCAAATTCCCAGCCACATAACTTCCCTTCATATGGATTATGGTGGATAGCTTCAGTTGTCAACTTGAAACACCTGTGTGGAGGGACCCTCAACTGAGGAATTTCCTCCATTGGATTGGCCTGTGGCCAGGCCTGTGGGGCATTTTCTTGATTGTTGAGTGATGTGGGAGGGCTCAACCTACTGTAGATGATGCTACCCCTAGGTGGGTATGTCTGTGTTGTATAAGAAAGCAGGTTGAGCACAGACCAGAGGAGCAAACCAGTAAGCAGCGTACCTCCATGGTCTGTGCTCCAGGTTCCTGCCGTGATTTCCTTTGATGACAGACTGTGCTGTAAGACAAACCCTTTCCTTCCCAAGTTGGTTTTGGTCAGTGTTTTTTTTTTTTTTTTTTTTTTTTTTTTTTTACCTCACCCTACTGTAGATGATGCTACCCCTAGTGGGGTAGGTCTGTGTTGTATAAGAAAGCAGGTTGAGCACAGACCAGAGGAGCAAACCAGTAAGCAGCGTCGCTCCATGGTCTGTGCTCCAGGTTCCTGCCGTGATTTCCTTTGATGACAGACTGTGCTGTAAGACAAACCCTTTCCTTCCCAAGTTGGTTTTGGTCAGTGTTTTTTTTTTTTTTTTTTTTTTTTTTTTTTTTAAAAAAAAAAAAAAAAAAAAAAAAAAAAAGAGGACGATAAATCTTTCACTGTGATATATCAAAATAA
>NW_008357929.1:4915157-4961756 GCF_000622305.1 Nannospalax galili
CAGGGGGGTTGTGGGTGGGGTGGAAGGGTGAATGTGGCTTAGGGAGTCCCAGCGCGGAGAGCTGCGCTATAGACCTTGGTCAGTGTTTTTAATCATAGCAATTGAAAGCAAACCAGAACATGGGTATATTGACTGAAGATTGTTTTAGTTATCTTCTCCCCTGTGTTCTTTATTGATAGAAAGTAGTATTGGTTTGGTAATTATTCTTCCATGTAGTCATAACTGAAAAAAATAAATCTTCTAGAAATGTCTATAAAATCTTTTTATCTACTGAAAACCAAGTGCTGAAATGCTGATGCACGTGGTTCAAAGGCTGTTATCCTCATTGCTCTGCCCTGCAGTGTCTTTGTGTAAATCTTAAGTCTCCTTTGTTATAATGCTTTTTCATTATTCCTAAGGAGAGCCTTGTCAGAGAGCTGAGGACCCAGCTTCCTAAGCTGACAATGCCCACAGCCTGAAAGAACCATAGTCTCAGATGGAGCACAGGCACTCATGCTCACCTACTTGCTTACACTTGGAGGATAAACCACAGTTAACAAAATACAGATGTAGTTGAAGCTAAGCCAAGTTCATAGAATCATGTGTATAGCGCCAAGTTACTGTTTCTGCATATAGTTCACACTCTGAAACTCCATCATAAGATGCTCAACGTACTTATAGCCTGAAAACATGGCTTACAGACTTGACTGTGTGTTCTCTATTTTAGTAGAGGAAACCATAAGATACAGTCCAGGCTTCGGGAAAAGTATTGGAAAAAGAGCATACCCAGTCTGCCCAGATTTTCAGCCTAGTCCAGCTGTGATCTTGTATAAATTGAAAGACATTTTGAGCATGGATTGTTTGGGTTTGTAAAATTAAGACTTCTGCTTGGGGGGGTCATACCTTAGATCTTCTAAGGGGTACAGGTATAGAGAGGGATGAGTTAGAGAATGCCAGCATGTTCCTTGGTGACCTACAGCTTTCTCCAAAAGGAGCCTGACACAGGTATACAAAGGAATGTGTTCACACCTGCCCTTCTCAGCAGAAGCAAATGCTAAGAAGAAAACACTAGTGATTGGCATCTAGGAGCCCCGCCTGCTCCCTCCCCTGAGCCACCTGAGTCAGTTCCTGTCTGCCAACACATCCCAGTGGGTCCCCTTGTATTTCTGGGGGATGTAAAAGAGACATGCATACATTCCAGCCCCTTTCTGCTGACTCTAGGATTGCACAGCAAGCTGCAGTCATTATTTTTATTGCTGATGCCACTTCCTATCGAAACAATTTGGTGCTAATAAGCCCCTATAATAGTAAGCAATGGTTTGGCTGAATAATTGTCACTAAATACCATTCAAGGCTTTGTTGCTTCTTGGGCATATTGCTAATTATTCTGCATCTGAAATAACACCCAGAGGCCCACTGAATGATGGTAAATAGGGTTTTTGCATGCTCCTGGAGCCTGGGGCTGGGTGTGACTAGGAATACCGGAGCTCTAATCCAGGAAACAATGTTTGCTTCACAATCTCGACTCCCACAAAATCATAGCCCTTTGCAAACTGTACCAAAGCTCAGACCAATCAAAGCATCTGTCTGGAATTGGCGGCGGAGATTGGTGTGGGAAGAAGGTCTCCTCAGGGCTGCCAAGGAGGGTTTCTGGGGTGAGTGGAGGGTTGGTCCAGGGTCTTGGTGGTTCACTGCAGAACTCAATCTATGCAATAGTCACCACTGAGAAGTCAAAGGCTTGTAATACAAAGGGAGGGAGAGCTGGGAGTGGTGAGGAGGTGGGAGATTTGGAGTACCTTCATGGAGCTTCATCCTACAGAACCGCTCATCGACTCCATTTCCCCCTAGGCAAGGCAGTGGTTTTTGTCTTCCATGTCCTGAAATTGGCCCTCAGCCTGCCTCACTGTGTGGCACCCTCGGGATGCTTGCGTTGCTCAAAGGTCATGCCAGAGTCACAGGACTCAAAGCAGGATCCTGCAGAAGGACCAAAGGGCTTTAGAATTAATACATGTTGGTGTTTGCTTACAACAGTTTGGAAGAGGCCCATAAGAAAGGAGTTAGTAGTGATTCCATCACAGGAGGGAGATCAGGAGAGCTGGGCATAGGTTTGTTGTTTACCTTTTTGTGCCATCCAAAACTCCAAAACTCCAAAACTCCGAAGCATGGCTGAGGAGATAGCTCGGTGGGTAAAGTATTTGCCAAACAAGCAGGAGAATCTGAGTTCATAATCCCAGAACCCACTGAAAACCAGGTGCAATTGTGTACATTTGTAATCTACGCTGCACTATTACAGCGAGACAGGAGGCAGAGATGGGAGGATTAAAGACCCTGTCTCAAAGTGGACGGCAAGGACTGACAAGGGTTGTCCCCTGACCTCCCCCCAAGAAACCTTCACACAAACACACCCAGTCACACACAAATCTGCATGCATGCGTATATATTCAAATTAAAAATATAAAACTATGAAGCTATATATGTCTGATAGAAATGTTTCAAAATATTGTGGCTCGGGCATTATCTTGGCTTGACTTCATTTGCTGAGACAGCTGTGGACACAGGCAGATGAAAGCACTCACAGGACTCAGGGGCGTGTCATTTCTCTGCCCAGTCCCTACTCCGTCTCTTCTTTCACTCATTCATTTATGCAGGAAAACTCTGGGCTCCAAAGTTATCAATTATTCTTATGAGAAAAGCTTCTAATTCTCAGGAATTTTTAAAAATCAGTGGAGAAAAGATGGAACAGTTTGTGACTAGCTCACACAGTTTGATTACCCATTTGGTTTGCATCAAAGGATACTGGAAGCCCAGGGGAAGGGAAGAGCTGAGGATAGCTTCATGGAGGATGGAAGGGGTTTAGGGGGATTAGGATAGACTCTTGAGTGACTTGGGACCCAGTTCTTTGAGGGAATAGAACAGCAACCACTCTTGGCTGCTTTGAAGTCGAATAGAAACCTTGATGAAAGAACTGGGTGGATCCTGCCCTGAGACTCAAACCAGGGAGAGGTGGTGTATTACTTTGGATAATCCATCAGCGCACCACAGAAAGAGGTAGTCATGGTAGTCAAGGATTAGCATCCCTGGGTTAGCATCATTTAAAGTTTTAGGGCCTGGAATTTGGAAGACACTAATCATAAATGAACAGGACCAAAAACACAGAGCAGAATTATAACAGTAAGGTTACAAAAGTGTAGGGCATGGTGTCTTGGGATCCATCTGGAGGAGACAAGCCAATGTCTATGTTGTACTGTCACTTGTTGAATTCTGGAAGAAACAAACATGATTGGACATTTCAGGAGGCAAGGAGTATTCTAGGGAGGCTTTGTCTGGTGGGTGCAGGTACTTATCAGAAGCTGAGCTTTGGGGTTCCTTTTGAAGAGGAAGCAGAAGTCTTCAACTGGTTTATTGTTTTAGTAGGTCTCTTTTGTTTCTCATTTTGAGTGCTTTCTGGAAAATAGATTTTAATCTTGGACAAATGAACCTAGTTAGTAACTCTATGGAATTTGACAAATTACCCATTTTAAATCGACCAAAGCTAGTAGAATTATTTTATGGTTTTGGTTATACTTTCCTTTTCAATATTTAAGACTATTTAGGTAGCCTCAGATTAACCCTTGTTTTTATTCTCAAACTCAGCTGAAACTCCTTAGGAATTACTCTAGTGGACTTAGGAGGCGCTCTTTGCCTTTAGGGTTTTTTAATGTATCAGTTGTGCCATCTGCAGGGATAGGTCAGGGTCCGCTAAGCATGTGACTTCCTTTGGAAGCATAAGAACATGCCCCTCTCCATTGGCTCTCCTCCCCACAGGCTGTGCCCTGGTATAATCTCTAGATACTGCTTCTCTTATCTAGAGGATGGGTGACTTATAAGAGTGGTTCCATTGTCCCCTGGTTCCTGGATGACCTTGGAGGGCAAGGCCAAAATATTGGCTGTTCTTTTAAAACCATTATCCTCAGTGATGTAAGCTTCCAAGTTTTGGTTGTTGAACACCTAGAATGACAGCTTTACCAGTCTGTAATTTAACTTCTGTACAATGTTTAGATAAAGCTTAGACAAAAAAACAACCAGTTTTAAATAAATCCTGATTTTTCTAAGACTTAATTTTTTCCAAGTGGTTGAAGGCTAACAAAGTCAGGGACATAAAAGGGATTATCTTGATTAGACATAAATATTTTAAGTCAGTTCTTGTGAATGTTACCATGAGATCAATATAACCTTAGGTATCTTAATAACCCTTAATAATCAAATGCATCCTTCTTAAGTTTCATCCTCTGCAGATCTTTATGACTTGCTCAGGCTTTCTATAACATACTAGGCTTCCTTGGTTTTCCTTCATCCTTTATCTTTCCTTTTTAGAACAAAATCTTATTTTATCATATAAAATCCACCCTTATTTATTTGTTATTTATTTATTTATTTATTTATTTATTTATTGGTCTTTCTGAGACAGGGTCTGCCTGTAGTGAGGCTGGCCTGGAACTCACTATGTAGACCAGGCTGGCCTTGAACTCAGAGATCCACCTGCCTCTGCCTCCCAAGGACTGGGACTAGAAGTGGGTACCACCACGCCTGGCTAAAATCCATCCTTATCTAAAATGTTCTCTTTTTAACCTTTTTGACCCTAAATATTACCCAGAAGCTTTCAGGTGTCTGCTTCTTCCCAGCCTTTTCTCTGGAGTAGTCTCATGTATACCCAAATGTCCACCCAGTGAGCAAAACATTATGCCTTGTCTTGCTGGTGATCACAGGATCCTCATTCATAGGCAATGTGAAAATATATAGTTTAGAGGTTAATTTACTGTACTTTTATACTGATTACTTTCCTTATCACTACAACAAAATACTGACAGATCAGCACAAAGGAGTAGGGGTTTATTTTGGCTCACGGTTTAAGGGGATACAGTACATCATGGTGGGGAAAGGATGGAAGCAGGACCAGCTCCCAGCTGTAGCAAAGGGAGCTTGAGGTCACTGCTTGTGTCAAATCAGCAGTTAGAAAGCAGAAGCAAGCCAGGATAGAACCCACAAGGCCCACTCCTCAGCAATCACTTCCTCTAGCACATTCTGCCTCCTAAAGGCCCTGCAGTCTCCCCAAACAGCATTACCCAATGGGTAAAGTGTTCAAGCACATAAGAGTATGGGGAATATTTCACATCCAAATTATAACAACTACCAATTTCAAATTTTTGTATAGTAAGTGCACCTGACATTCTACCTTTAAGAACCTATCCTATAAGACATTTCATTTATATAAAGTATCAAAGCAACAGAGATGACAGAAGCAGAAAATAGAATTGTTGATCCCCACAGAGTGAGGGAGGGGCAAATGGGGTGTCTCGTTCCATTGAGTATAATGTTTCAGTTACACACAGTGAGTAAGTTCTAGCAATCTGCTTGGTAATATGGTATGGTCCGCTTCAAAGTGTATTAAGAAAATTGCCTGCATACTAAGTGTTCCTTTCACAAAAGAAAAACAAAATGAAGGATCCTGGGGAACTGTGGGAATGATGAATATGCTTATTGGTGTGATTGTGATGAAAGATTCAAAATGTATGCGTATGCTCAAACATATATTGTACTGGTTAGAGTTTCATCTAACCAGTTATATCTCAAAACTTCTCTAGAAGCCTTACGGGAAGAAAATAAGATTCTCAGGCTGACCAATTATCAACTCCAGGCCTGGTGAGACTGCCAGAAAGTGTCCATGGAAGCCCTGAAGTGTCTCTTGCCTCCCACTGGGCGACCATGCTAAATATCAGCCCAATACCTCACTGTAAGAGTGGCAGACATACAAAGGAGGCTAAAGCGAATCCAGCTAGATGTCCTATGTTGGTCATTGTGAATCTTGAACTGGCAGATTTCTATGAACTTTGAAAGCCAACAGAGGTGGCCATATCCCCCTTGCTAGAAATTAGCCTTATTGTCTGTATATCTTGTAAATGAGACCCCAGAGGAGCATGCCTTAAAAGGATAAGCCCATTCTTCTCAACTTCTGCTTCACTGTTTCAATAATAATTCAGGTCAAGATTCAATGTGACTCATGCAAAGGCAAGATATCTCTTTTTTTTTTAGAAGAAGGTGATTATTTTGCAGAAGAACTGCAGGGCATGGTTAACATGCACTGCAAAGATTTAAGAAAACGTAACTGGGCTCTGGAGGGTGATGGACTATAAAGAAGCAGAAATATAAGACTGAGAGGTGGAAAGTTTATTGAAACAGGCATACTCTCCAGTGACTTTAATAACCTGGCAAGGATAGCAAGAACTAGGGAAAATATTCTGATGAAAAGGCTTCTTCTTGACACAGAGAAATAATGTTTTGCAGACCTAATAAAGGAAGTATCAGAAGATTTGTATATAAGATGAGACAAGCTCATCAGCTATGTGCCTATGCCTTGGGAAAGGCCAAAGGAGAGCAGCTTCACTAAAAAATGAAGGATGTGCAAGTGAAGGGTACCATGACCTCATCAAATTGCTCAGTGTGACTACCTCTATAGTCTAAGGCTGATAGCTCTGTTGCTGTCAAAGTAGTATCCTAGTGTGCTAGAATCCTAGAGAAATCCAGAACAGCAGGTGCAAGATGTTGGCTCTTAGCCATCAGAGACAAGGTAGATTTAGCAATGTTGAGTAACAAGTAGGAAGGTTAGACTACAGGGTTCTGTGACAAAAATTACAAGACAATAGCATGTTGGGAAGTCAAGGGTGCTGCTTGGCTTATACGACAAAAAGAGACAAAGAACAACTGATCAGAATTCCGGTGCTGGCTGCTTTAAAGAGTAAAATGATCCTTCTTTGATTTCCAGACCTGAACTAGTTCTCAGATCCAGAATCCTGTCATTGAGGGAGATGGCTAGATACTGTAGCAGGAAATCCTACAATGCCCCAGCATAGCATATGGTGTCAATTCCCCCAAACCTTCTCCAAAGAGACGTGCACACTGCACTGTGCACTGTGCACTACAGGGATTGAGCCACTCAGATATGTGAAGGCAATTACATCTAGAATCTGAACTGACATTGACACTAGAGAAGCCAAAATACCATCATGATGCCCTTGTTAGAGTGGGGCTATGAAATCCAGGTGACAAATGGACCCTTGGCCCACATCCATTTCATAAATGTACAATGAGTCTGCCAACCCACACTGTGATAATTTTCATGGTTTCTGAGTGCTTAATTGGGTTGGATATACTTAGCAGCTGGAAGACCCTTCACATTCGTTCCTGACCTGCAGAGAGAGAGCCATTATAGTATAAAAGGCCAAGTGGAACTCCTAAAATTGCTCACTATCTCAGCCAAGAGAGTAAATTAGAAATGATAACTCATCCCAGCTGAAATGGCAGATCTAGCATTGATCTCAAAAACCTAGATTGCAGGGGAGTTGTTCTCGAGACCTCATTTAATTTTCTGATATGACACTTGCAAAACCCAAGTGGATTACAGGGAACCACTGCAAATCTAAACAAACACTAGACCCACTGCACCGGCTTTGTTCAGCATCCCAGGATCTTTACTGTTAGAGAGCATCCATTTGAAGTTCTTGGTACACATGCCTATTGATCTTAGAAGTGCATTGTTTTTGATACTTGTCAAAAAGAAGAATAAAAAACAATTTTCATTCACCTAAGATGAATGGTAATATACATTCAACTTCTTCTAGAGCTAAATGTTCATCTCCTCTGCCACAATATAATCCAAAATAACTTTGATTTTTCTGAAATTCAATAGAACACTATAGTGGTTCACTATATTGATGATGTTATAATAATCTGTAGTGCTCAGCAAGTAATAGTTAATTCTTGTCAGTACCCTAACATAGGTAATTGTATCTAATATCTATCTACATGCACACACACACATGCAAGCACGCACACATGCACACGCACATGCACACACTCATGCACCAGTGGGTAGACAATAAAACCTGTAAAGCCTCTTGGTCTTGTCATAGTGGGAACCATTACAGAGATCCATTGTTCTCAGCTGTGTGTTCCATGTGTGGTCTGCAAAGTGAAAGAATTGCCACAGTTTTGTAGCTGATCAGGAATGCAAATTTTCACATCTCACCCCAGACCCACTGAATCCTATCTGGGGGAGAGACATGAGAACTGGAGTTTAACATATTGTGATGGTCAGCTTTAATTGTTAGTGTGACACAACCAAGAATCACCTGGGAAGAGAGTCTCAAGGGAAGACTGTCTACCTTGTATTGCCCCCATGATTGTGGGGGATTGTCTTAATCAAGTTAATTGACAAGGGAAGACCCAGCCCACGGAGGACAGCACCGTTCCCTAGACATGGACCTTGAACTGTGTAAGAGTGGAGAAATCGCACTGAGCACAAGCAGGCGAGCAAGTGAACGTGTGTGCATTCACTTCTTGGTGCTCGAGTGTGGATGCGCCATGACCAGCTCTCTCAAACACTTGCTGCTGTGACCTCCCTGCGGTGATAGGCTACAACCTGGAACTGTGAGTTAAAATAAACCCTTCTCCTCGAAGTTGCTTTTTGTCAGGATACTTTATCACAGCAAGAGAACCAAAAGTAGAACACAACTCCTCAGATGACACCAGCTAAAGTTTGTGAAGCATGGTTCTGTGGAGCACTGTTCTATGCTGAGATAGTAGCCTTCCTCCAAAGAAAATCACTGTGCCTGGCCCTCCTTGCCATTAGGCAACACAGCACTTAATGAACTATTTTTGATGCCAGGGACAACATACATCATACATGGGAAGGGTATACAGAGCCGTTTATTGGGTGACTTGGAGAGTCCAAAGGTTTTGGTTGGGTCACAAAGAAAGAAAGGCCCTATAGCCAGGTGCAGACCGTTGTAATCACTCTTGCCACTTAGCCTGTTCAAGGAATAGGCTTCATGTTGCCAAAGGCATCTGTGGTGGATAAGGTATCATGTGGATTCACTGGCGAGCTCCAGTAAGGCAATTTCAGTGCAGATCCCCAGAGTCTTGGAGTAAGGTCATACCATCTACAGTAAGAGTTATTCATCATCCCAAAACCATTTTTGACTGCTTTAGGAGGTAAGAAGAGACTGAACACTTGCCACTCTCCTGACACAGGTGGTGGCGTCTGAGATGTGATGACTGTGCAGCATTAAGTGCTAAGTAACGATAAAGATGTAATTTCCCTTCATAACCTGGTGCTATCAGATGTTAATCATAAATACAAGTGTATGTAACAAATTGGCCCAAATTTTATGGGTTGAAATGACAAATTACTCTTACAGTTCTATAGGTCGGAAACCTAGGAGCACTAGCAGTATTCTACAATTAATCAAGACTACCAGAATGTGGAAAGGTTCTACCTCCAGAAGCAACCCTCAGACAAGGAGAGATGGAGTGAGGATGAATAAACTTGCTTCGTTGTGAAACGATTTGAGGCATGTTCCATGCCACCTCTCAAATGTCAAATGGGTCTGACTCCCAGTTACCTGTATTGGCAACCAGCTCATTGAATTCCTTGTGTCTCCTGTTCCTCTCCCACCTTCACATCCTCCTCAACAGTTGCTTCCCAGGCCACCTTCCAAATATTCAGCTTATATGCAGGCTCCTATCTGAGGAGCTGATGCTAGGAGAATCCAACCCAAGACTCACACCTTTTAAACTGCACTGTGAGAGCACTGATTTACAAAAGTGAGGTTCAAATCACAATTACTTCACGTTGAAGACAGATATGTTCCTATTTGATGCTCTCAGTTGTGTGGAATTATTTTGCTCACAGCATTAAAGGAGAGTACGCTGAGAAGCATTGGTCTGTAAGTGCTGGGTAAGCACTAAATGAACATACTAACTTTGCTCAAGTTGACTTACTCAGCAATCTGTTTGCTCCTTTTGATCTCTCTGTCACTGTTTCACATTACAGTAAATAGCTTTGATGCATAGTAGCTGTGCAGGAAAGCGGGCTGTAAAGGTGCTAGAAATAGAAAAAGCACTACCACGTAGCTTCTAAACAAACATCAATGTGCCTCCAACTACCTCAAAATAATCTAGGAAGGGATTGGAAATACCAGAGTGATTTGAGATTTAGCAGGAGATCAAAGGCTGTTGAACATGGGCTAACATTATGAGATTATGATAAACATAATTGTGGAATCTGCAGTCAGCCTCATTTCTTGACTTGGGGGAATGAAAAAGGCTTTGCAACCAACTGGGTTATAAACATTGACCAATAGGCTATGCTATAGTGATCCACGGTAATGAAGAATAAGTCAAAGTTTGCATTTCTAGAAACATGCCTGCTGCAACAAATGGAGAGAGAGGGGGAGAGAGAGAGAAAGAGAGAGAGAATATGTTCTGTGTGTGCTGACATGGAATGAAGTACAGCATAAGCTCTAATAATGTGTTTATTAAAAGCAAATTTTGTTTCAAAATATTATTTCCATATATTAGGATTGGCATACTATGGGCAGAATATGGTTGTGAATTGTGATTTTCCTCTCTAAATTTCTTATAATAAATATTTTTCTTATACTCAGAAAGAATATTCTCTGCTTATCTTTCCTCCTTGAAAGTCAATGAAAACAATAAGGAGAAACAGAAACCAAAAAGATTCTCATGTATTTGATGAGATTAACACACACTCATAACTTCAAAACGCAGCTGCTAAGGAAGGACAAATATGCATAGTCACGACTGGTCCATGGTGAGGAAAATGTCAGGGAGAGAGAACTCTTGCCTGCGAGTTTTTGGATGGTCTCGGCAGGGCACAGAATTCTCAGGAAGATTGTTTCTAGGACTCTTGATTAGAAAGGTTTGGAGGTCATGACAGCTTAGGGACTTTTCCTAAAAGCTGGCACTGTGGAATAGTGGGAACACAAGGCTGACACGAGGTTATGTAAACTGTCAATGTTGTCAGAGGAAGCCATCATGGAGGAGAAACCTAGAGGTGGACAAGTTCTTAAAGCTGCCACTTAGATAAAGTAAAGAAAACTAAAAGTTAAATTAGCTCATGAAGAACAACCGTGACATGTAGAGCTTCCCTATGGCCAGGCAGATCAGAGCAATACTGAGGCGAGAGAAAATGCTGGTAAAGGTTAGAAACAACAGACCGCATTTTAGGTGTTCACTGCCACACACAGCTTGGTCTCCCAACCCTCTCACCATCTGCCCTACATACAGGAAGTACAAATTTCAGTACAACAAGAGCAGTGAGCCCCAGAAAAACAAAACTAAACAATGGGAATGGGGAGAAAGACGAGGGAGGCCACCTGGTTGATGGCACAGCGCAGAAATACTAGAAAGCAAGGCAGGTCCCAATTATAACCAGAACTCTGAGTGAAATAAAAGGATAAAGTTCTACAGGAAATAAAAGGTCAGTGAAGAAATTTAAGAGCACAAGTAAGAAATGATAGAGTGATGGAGTAAAATGTTCTGGCAACACTCCGGGAATAATGGGAAAGGAAAATGAAACTATTTCAGGAAAGAAGGGAGCAACAGACGCAATAAAATGAAAAACAGGTGATACAGAAATGCACCCAGAAATATGGAAGAGGGCAGAGATGACGTGCACGCATGTGAAAATAACAGATTTTAAAAGAAAAGACAGAAGTTGGCGAAACACATTAGGAAAACGATCAAAGATGAAGATGCAAAAGCTGGGGCTGGGGAGACGGCTCAGAGGTTAAGAGCACTGGCTGCTCTTGCAGAGGACCCGGGTTTGGTTCCAAACACACACGGTGGCTCACAACTGTCCATGACTCCAGTTCTAGGGGATCCAACATTCTCTTCTGGCCTCTGGGGGCATTGCATGCATCTGGTGCACCTACATGTATGCAGGGAAAACTCTCATACACATAAAATAAATATAAATAAATAAAAGATCCAAAAGCTCTGAAAGCTAAAGATTCCTTGTGGAAACAAAACAAAAAGCTTTTTAGTTTAATGAGGTCCCATTTGTCAAGTATTGGCCTTATTCCTACACAAATGGAATCTTATTTAAAAAGTCCTTTCCTACATTGGGCATAGTGACATGCAGTTTTAATCCCAGCCCTTGGGAGGCAGAGGCAGGTGGATCTCTGTGAGATCAAAGCCAGACTGGTCTACATAGTGACTTCCAAGTGGGCTGGGACTAGGGAAACCCTGTCAAAAAAAACTAACAAATATGTCCTTTCCTGTACCTGTATCTTGTAGGGTACTGTGTTTCTTCTAACAGGTTCAGAATTTCAGGTTTCACATTGAGGTCTTTGATTCATTTGGAGGTGTCTTTTGTGCAGGGTAATAGATATGGGTCTAATTTCATTCTTTTACATGTGGATCCAGTTTTTTGTAGCACCACTTGTTGAAGATGCTGTCTTTTCTCTAGTATGTATTTCTTGGCATATCCAGTGTCTGTAATTATATGCACTCATGTTTGGGTCTTCTATTTTGTTCCATTGGTCTACATGTCAGTTTTTGTGCCAATACCATGCTGTTTTTATTACTATAGCTCTGTAATATAGTTTCAAATCTGATATGGTAATCCCTCCAGTGTTCTTTTTACTCAGGATTGCTTTGGCTATTTATAGTCTTTTGTGATTCCATGTGAATTTTAGGATTTTTTTTTCTATTTCTGTGAAGAATGTCATGGGGATTATGATAGAGATTGCATTGAATCTGTAAATTACTTTTGGTAGGATGATAATTTTCACAATATTAATTTTACCAATCCATAATCATGGTAGGTCTTTCCATCTCCCAGGGTCTTCTTCAATCTCTTTATTCAAAAGATTTAAAGTTTTCATTATAGAAGTCTTTCACACACTTGATTGGATTTATTCCTAGACTTTAAAAAAAATCTATTGAAAATGGGAGTGTTTAAACACAAGTATACACAAGCACTACTAAATGGACTCAGTGTATTACATACATATATATTTACAAATACACATATGTATACACAACAATAATAAAAAGAGAACGAAAAGTTGCGAGGGAGTGGGCAGACATGGAAGGAGCTGGAGGGGTTGGAAGGGTGAAAATGATGCAAATACAGCACTTACGTATGAAATTCTCAAAAAACAAATATGTAAACAGTGTATGCAAGCATGCAGCAAAAACTGCCAAACAGGTCCACTCCATGGGTAGAAACAGCAGCTTATTTGGGAACAAACTGCAACTGCAGGGCTGTCTCTTGAAAGGAGAGAGCAAGTTGTAATTGTGCAGTGGATTTTGTAT
Source organism: Nannospalax galili (assembly GCF_000622305.1). Taxonomy (NCBI): domain Eukaryota; kingdom Metazoa; phylum Chordata; class Mammalia; order Rodentia; family Spalacidae; genus Nannospalax; species Nannospalax galili. The sequence continues at coordinate 4,928,295 of NW_008357929.1, forward strand.
TAGGAGGGAAAGAAGCGTGTAGGCCAGAACAGCCTGGTTGTAAGGGCACCTGAAGGAAACACCAAGAAATCAAGGGAGGAGTTCATAACTGACACAAGTAGGCAGATGTTGGGAAGAGGAAGCTGCTATCTCCTGATAATCGATGTCCTGCAGACACAGGGTCCCTAAGAAAAGTTACATTTAAGTTTCTGTTTCTCGGTAGGAGCCTGTGGGGCTATCCTAGAGCATTGGTAGCTGTGGCTCCATCTTAGGGACCAGACCGAGCAAAAAGTTCATTGCATAAATTATTATTATTTGAACTGTGCATTTTTTAGCGAACAGTATGCTAATTTGATATATGTAGATAGTTGCAACAATCATCTCATCAAATGTTTAAAGAACCTTTAATTAATGGGTACTACTTGTACATATTTTTGAAGTACAGAGTAATGTTTCAGTTTATTCACAGAAACAGATCAAAGCAAGGTTATTGACATTTCTATTTCCTTTAAATTGAGAGGAGGTAAACAAAGAGTTCTGGTTTAGAAGCCTACCAGGGTGAGGAGAGATGGCTCAGTGTTTAAGAGCACTGCCTGCTCCTGGAGAGGACCCAGGTTCAGTTCCCAGCACCCACACGGCAGCTGACAACCATCTGTAGCTCCAGGTCCAGGGAATCCAATGCCCTCTACTAGCCTCCATGGACATTTCACAATATAGGTGCATTTATATACATGCAGGCAAAATACTCAGATACATAAAATAAAAATGCAACTTTAAAAAAATAGAAGTCTACTTAGACAATTGTGTTAGTTATCTGTTGATATAAGACCAATTCCTCAAAATGTAGTTGCTTAGAAATAAATTACTTCTGAAAGCATTGTTTATGTGGGTCAGGTTTCTAAGTGTGGCTTACCTGATACCTCCAGAGCTAAAGCCAGGGGCCTTCAGATAGTGTGTATTTGCCCTACCCAAAGGGAGAGGATTTCAGAGGGAACATGAATAAAGGAGGAAGACATCATTGTGGGCATGGTAGGATGCCTGTCATACACCCCCGCCAGAAAATCATATACCAAGATGAAAGCAAAATTGGCCTAGAGCTAAGACTTACCTGCAGCACCATTCTGACTTCAGAACAGTAGGTAAAATAAGGTCTACAGATTCCTCAAGGAAGTACTGGCTGGGGGCAGGGGTCGAGTAACTGAAATTCACACATGTAAGCCATAGAAATATTTGCAAATCTTCAAGGTCTCATAATATAAAATAGGTCTTCGAGTCCCTCTTAAAACACTAGAGCTGAAAGATAAAATCAGTCTCACCACGAAATGAACACTGTTACCAAGCATGATTGATTTGTATGCATTAACACAGAGTGTAAAGCTAAAACTAAGTGTGTGGGGAAAATATACACCTACCTTGAAAGTGCATGATACAGTAGACCAAACTCATGAATTTGAATGTACAAAGAAAATAGAGGAATCTCTGTGCTGGCTTCCTTGTCTTTCACAGTAGGCTTAGGGAGTGATGTCAAAGAGAATGTTGAGAAGCAAATCAAGTAATAGGGCTATAACTGTGTTATTGCATTTAAAAGGTTAACTAAAAGAATTCATGCAAAATAATGCAACAAAATCAAATCAATTGAGCAAGTATTAGGGTAGAAGCAGAGTGAGAAGTCCTGTGAAAGACTAAACATCTGTGTTCCCCTGGAGTTCCTGTGGTAAAATCCTGCCCCATAAGGTAATGGATGGAGATAGAGTCTTTTAAAAAGTGATAGTCACGCACGGCTCTTCATGAATGAAATGGCTGCCTTCACCCCAAAGATCTTTCTACCGTGTGAGGATTTTATAGAAAAACAGCCATATGCAACACAGAAAAGAGCCTTCACTAGCATCTAACCATGCTGACATTCTGATCGGACATTTGGCTTTCAAATCTGTGAGAAGTAAAATTTTGTTGTTTGTAAATCACTGAGTTTATGGTATTTTATTATAGTAACTGAACTAAGAAACATCACATCTTTTATTAATCTCATGTTTATCTCATATAGTAGGGGCAATTAAATACTATTTGTTCTGAGTGGGCTATGTTGAAAACACACTCAAACATAGAATATATTGAATAACAATCAGTTCACAAGTTATAATGTTTTGTTGGAAGCTGCTTGCCATGTAGTCCCACTTTCCTCAACATCCCTGGCCAAAGTAATCACATGCTCTTTTATTCCAAATCCTAGATTGGAATACATTTATTTGGAGTTAATATTAACTCTCAGAGCACACGTTACACATCACAAAAATTGTGTGTGTGTGTGTGTGTGTGTGTGTGTGTGTGTGTATGCGCGCGCGCGCGTGTGTGTTACAGAATGGTCACAAAGTTTCAAGGAGGCCTTACTGAGGGGCAGAATTATTAGAGCTGCAAAGAGAAACTCTGCTGAAATAAGATAACAAATCAGGCTCGGGAGGTCTGCTGCTGTTGTAGTCAGGCTGCGGGGTCAGAGACGAGCTGCGGAAGTGAGGTATGGTGGAGGTTGGAGAGGCAAAGGGCAGTACCCAGTCTGGGTGAATGAATGGGCAGACAGAGTGATAGCGGGTCCAGATGGATGAATGGAGAGACAGATGGAAAACAACTGGAATAGTCTACATCAGCATTGGAGACCAAGCTGACCTGACATTCTTGGGGCACTCAGAAGTTCTCAGCCTGGTGGTGCCTTGATGCACACACTCTTTGGTCAGATGGCGGCTTATTGAGGCCATTACCACCACAATTCTAGGTGCCCTCATCTTTATGGGGTCCAGGTGAGGAAATCAGTCTGGTGTGTCCAATGAGTTCTCATGACTTGTTTCCCTGATATGACTTTAACACTCCTGTAGTCTAAATTGCTTTGTTAAACTTCTAATATGGTACTCTTTCTACTTTTAAAAAAAGTTATTTATCAATCTGTGCCTCATGGGTAGTGTCAGACAGATGGTGGTGTTTATGTGTCCACCAAAGTGCAGAGTCATCTTCCATTCTCAAAATGGAGCCAAAAGCTGCTTGTAAACATGGAGTCTCAAAAAAAAAAAAAAAAAAAAAAAAAACACACACACACACACACACACAAATGGAGTCTCTCAGGACAAAGCATGCCCTGAGAAACCTCCATTTTACACAATGTGGAGTAACATAGGGCAGAGCACAGCTTATGCTGAACACTCTCTAAAGGCAAAAACTTGAGGAAATATTATAAAACAGACACTCCAAAAACAGAGAAAGTGTTCAGCGCCTTGCAAGTGACCAGAGGGAAGAGCAGCCAAAAAATCCAAAGTTTTATTTTGTTTTTCTTTTTTAAGCAAACATAGAATTATCTCATCAATAAACTGAAATCAAATAAGCTCAACCTTGAAAATGTTTTATTTGATTAAATATTGGCAGATTGTACCAAAAAAAATCAAAGCTCAAGAGAGGTAGGTCAAACAAAGTGACCTAATGAATTGAAAAGAAAAGGGTCACCAATGACATAAGAAACCCAAGAAATAATAATGGGAATGCACGAGACAAGGACGAGCTCTTTATATAATAAAGGATGCAGTTCCTAAAGAAAATCCCTCATGAATTACCATAACAAAACAATCATTCAAATGATAAAATTCTGCCTTGAGGGGAAACAGAAACTTATTCCTGATAGGAGATTCTCATTCACCTCTCTGGGGCTTGGTAGATGAAGTAGAGCCAAGTTATGCTATTCCAAGCATCACAGTGTAAAATTGTTACACAAGATGTATAAGAATATACAAAAGTAAAGAAAAAATGATGTATGAGTAATGGAGATTACTTCTGTGGATGGATTTTTTTTCTAAATGTTAATTGGGAGTCTTGAAGGAAAATCAGCCTGGCAAATGACTGAATGAACTGATCATCCACCCACCCTGCCTCCCCACTCTAGGAGGGAGATACATCTATTTCAGAACACAGGGGCCCTAACAAAAGACATCGGGTTCCTAACCAGCCCCCTGTAGATCTGGTTCCTTATCAACCCCCTATCAGAACTCCCCATCTTTCCTTCCCAGATCCCAAGACACTGCCCAAGAAGGCAGGTGCCATCTTCTGGGATTCTGGGAGAGCATGACCTGGTTATGGGATTTTCTGGGCCCATCTATAAATTCCAAACTTCCCCCAACCTCAATACACAACCTCCATTCCCATAGGAAGCTTGCCTGCCCCTTGTGGCTAATAAAGCTATCTGCATCTGTTGAGATCGGATAGGATTCCTGCTGGGCATTCCAAATTCTACAAGGTTTTACCATGCCTTGCTCTGAGGAAAGCCAGCTGCCATGTCGTGAGTACCAATGGTAAGAAAATGATGCCTCCAGCTGGGCATGGTGGCACACACCTTTAATCCCAGCACCTGGAGGCAGAGGCAGGAGGATCTCTGTGAGTTCAAGGCTAGCCTGGTCTACAAAGTGAGTTCCAGGACAGCTGGGGCTACAGAGAGACCCTGTCTCAAAAAGACAAAAAAAAAAAAAGGAAAAGAAAATGAGGCAGTCAATGGTCTATAAAAAAAATCGAAGCCTGACAAAAACCACTGAACTTAAACACAGACTCTTCCTAATCCCTAGGCAAGTCTTGCCGTACTGAAGTTTAGGACAATGTTGTGATGACAAGCTTGTACGTGAACTATCTCAGCTATATTAACCTAACCTAAGTTTCTCCATTTTGCCCAAAGCAGCCATTTCTAAAAGTGCCTTTCACCCTACTTAAAGAAAATACCCAGAAGGGAGAAACAACTTTGAGTTCCAAGAAATGGCCTAACCACAAAACCACAGGGAGTTCTAATCTAGGCCTACACTTGACTAACTGTTTATCTCGCTTCTGTAAACCTGCTTCACTTGCCCAAGCCCCCACCTGCACAATGACAGGTTGTTGAATGGTAAATTCAAAGTTTGCTGTGTTTGAGTTTTGCTATGTTGTGTAAACCTGATTGGCCCATAGATGTTCTGTTTGAGCAATACTCTCTGTAATTCTATAAAACTCTGGCTGACTGATGTTTGAGGCTGCTTCTATTCCTGACATAGACAGCCCTGTCGGCCATAAATAAAAATTTTGCCTTGCTGCTTTCAATCAAGTGGTGTTGGTGATTTTTATTCGGAATCTGGCCTATAACATTTGGAAGTTCCACCGAGATTCCAGAGGGTGGCTGTCTATGCCAGCAATCCCCAACAGAAAACAGATCTTCTTGGTGGAATCCTCAATGGAAAGGGGACCCCAAAAGAAAGGGGACTTGTGGCAGTTCAGTGAAATCCCCAAGGGAAAGGGGACCCTGAGGGAAAGGGGACCAGCTCAGTTTCGACTGCCTGGCAGTATGGTGAAATCCCTGAAGGAAAGGGGACCCCGAGAGAAAGGTAACCTGCAGGCCCAGCCGCTTCTGTTTTGCCAGCCCCCCCCCCGGTTTCTCCCATCACACCACTAGCAAGGTAAGTGTGTGCTTAAGAAACCAGTTTCATTTTTTTTGGTTTCTCTTTTGGTTTTGGCTAGCTGGCAGCTTCCACCATCTTGTTTTGGGATCTGATCAGACATACTAGGTGGGAAGCTGGATGCAGAAAAAGTCCCCCTAGTTGGGTATCAGGGGATGCCCCTGGACCTGCCTGGCTACAAAATCTAAAGTTTGGTCATTTTTCTGGAATTTAGACTTAGTAGTAACCTGGTTAGTGTATGTTTGTTGGTGCCTGTCTTATCCTGTGTTTTGGTTTAGTGTCTGCTTTTGTCATGGGTCAGGCTGAGTCTAAGAGTTCTACCCCATTGGAATGTATGTTGAATAACTTCTCTGATTTTAGGAAAAGAGCAGAAGGATATGGCTATCGAGTCAAAGCCCCTAGGCTTCGGACCCTATATGAACTAGAATGGCCCACTTTTAATGAGACTAATTGCCCCCTTGAGGGACCCTATGATCTAATTACTGCACTTTCTGTTCACAGGATTTGTAACCAGCTTCACCCTGACCAAATCCTTTACATAGTCACCTGGGTGGATTTCCAACATACGCATCACACAACATCAAGTGCTGCTGGATGCCCCCCATCCTCCACAGATAACCTTAAGTCAGAGATTCTGAATCCAGCCACCTTCTTGCATTACAAGACTACCGGACCACCTGCTTATGACTGTCTTGATATGGTGAGTACCCTAACCAGAGTACGGGAGGATTTAAAGGATCAACCCTTGACTAAGGTGAATACTGAACTGATTACTGATAGCAGTAGTTATGTTAAGGATGGTATTCAATATGCAGGAGCAGCAGTGATTACTTTGACTGAAGTCCTATGGGCCCAAGCCTTAGGGCATGGCACATCAACACAAAAGGCTGAGCTCATTGCCCTAACTCAAGCACTTAGATGGACAAAAGGAAAAACTACAAAAACTTGAGGGCTTTGAAGGAAAATTAACATCTGAGTTAGTGGAAATAGCCCAGAGAGTCTATGTTAACAGAGCCTCCCTCACTCAATAACAAGGAAAGGTGATAGGAAGGGTGTTAATAGCTTCATTAGGAAGGGACATTAGGCGGCCTCGGGGGAACTGGAGAGACCCTCGTAAGCCACAAAAGGATTGAACTTACAAACCTAAACTCGGAAAAACTCAGTGAGTGCACTGCAAAAAGGCAGGCCACTGGAAGAATGAATGTCCAAGTTGGGAGGGAAAGGAAATTGCCTTGGCTGTTAAGGAGGCATGATGGGACCTTGATTTTTCCCTCAATCCCTAGGAACCAAGGGTCACGCTACAGGTAGAGGGGAAGCCTACCAGGTTCAGGGTAGACACTGGGGCTGCCATTTCAGTACTAAAAGAGCCTTTAGGCACTCCTGAAAAGAAGAAATTGACAATTCAAGGAGCTACTGGGAAATATCAGTCTTATCCTCAAACCAGAGCTTGAATAACCAACCTAGCCAAGGGACCCGTGACTCACTCCTTTCTTTTGATACCAGACCGCCCCTACTCCTTGTTGGGGAGAAACCTCCTACACAAGCTCAAGGCTAATATAACTTTTGCTGGAGATTCAGTGGGATTAACCCTCCAACCTCCCTCTGTTCTTGTCTCCTGCCCTCTATCGGAGGAGTACCTTTTACAACAAAGGCCCCATGAGGAAGAGCAACTGAGGGGCTCATCTGCTTTGTTAGAAAGCTGGGAAACTAAGATACCTCATGTTTGGGCAGAAACTACCCCCCCCCAGGACTGGCAAAGCGTCGACCACCTTTGATAATTCAATTGCTTAGCACAGCTACCCCAATCAGGATAAGGCAATATCCTATTAGCCTTCAAGCCAGACTTGGAATTGCTAAGCATATCAACAGACTCCAGGAAGCGGGAATTCTCATCCCCAGCCACTCTCCATGGAACACACCACTCCTACTGGTACCAAATCTGGAGACTAATGAGTTCAGGCCTGTCTAGGACCTGAGGGAGGTCAACAAGCAGGTTGAGGTTATTGATCCTACTGTACCTAACCCTTATACTCTCCTCAGTGAGTTGGGGCCTGAGAGACGAATCTATTCAGTATTTGATTTAAAGGATGCCTTCTTCACCATGCCGATTGTAGCAGTGAGTCAGCCTATTTTTGCCTTTGAATGGACTGATCCTGATGGGTCTTTCAATGGGCAGCTTCCTTGGATGCGACTCCCTCAAGGATTCAGAAACTCCCTTACATTGTTTGATGAAGCATTGAGACGAGACCTCACCTGCTATAAAAAAAAACTCACCCAGAGGTAACTCTTTTACAGTATGTGGATGATCTACTCCTAGCAGCAGATAACCCTGAGGACTGTGAACTGGCCTCCGAGGCTTTGTTAAAAGAGTTGGACCTACTGGGGTGTAAGGTCTTTGCAAAGCAGGCACAGGTATGTCTCCCTTCTGTCAGCTATTTGGGATATTGGATTCATGAAGGAAAAAGATCATTAGGCCCAGATCAAATCCAGGCTATTCTTGACATATCTGTCCCCAGAAATAGGAGACAAGTTCGAGAATTTTGGGGAGTGGCAGGGTATTGTAGGCTTTGGATTCCAGGCGTTGCAGAAATAGCTAAGTCCCTGTATGCCTCTATGGCAAAGGAAGGGACAGAATTTATCTGGGGCTCATATGAAGAACAAGCCTTAGGAAGAGACTGGCTATAATAACTGCATTCTACAACTCACATGGGAGCTACCAAAATGACAGAGCTAGCAAAGAAGGACTTATATATTCCCAATTTAGGACAAATGTGTCAGGACATAGCTCAGAGGTGTCAAGCTTGTGCTCAAACTAACCCAGCTCTCAAGCATTCTCTTCCAGGACACAGATTCTGAGGTCAAACACCTGGAGAAATTTGGGAATTAGACTTCACTGAAATGACTGGAGGGACTTATGGTTACAAGTATCTGCTTTTCCTGGTAGACGTCTACCTTTTCACGATGGGTCGAGGGATTCCCGACTAAGTCTGAGGCCACCCAAGTAGTAGCTAAAAAGCTGCTAAATGAGATTATACCTCGATTTGGCATCCCTATTGGTCTGGGGTCCGACAATGGCTCAGCTTTCGTAGCTCATGTTTCTAAATATTTAGCTGCTGCCCTCCAGATAGACTGGAAGTGACATTGTATATATCGTCCTCAGAGTTCAGGCCAGGTAGAAAGGATGAATAGAACTCTTAAAGAAATTTTAACCAAGTTAATAACAGAGACAGATGGTAACTGGGTAAATTTCCTTCCTTCCACTCTACTCAGAGCATGATGTACATCCTATGTAAAAGGAATTACTCCTTTTGAAATCTTGTTTGACCATCTGCTGCCTCTAATCCCCCACTTAGGGGATGAGCATCTGGCAGAATTGTCTAACTGAGCTCTGTTAAAGTCCTTACAGGCACTCCAAGCTGTCTTAGACCAAGTCCAGGGACTAGCGTGAGAAACCCGTAAATCTGAGAGCCCACCCATTGCCTTGGACCAATTGGACTTAGAACCTGGAGACTGGATCTGGGTCTGGAGGCACCAGATGCCCAACTTGGAACCATGGTGGACCAGACCTTATCTTGCCATCTTGCTCACTCCAACTGCTATCAAGTTTGCAGGATGAGCCCACTGGATTCACCATTCTCAAATCAAGCGAGATCACCCAGACCCCATTCCCCGAACATGGACGGTAAAAAGGACAGGCAATCTGCTCAAAGTAAAATTGTTAAGGGAATCTTAATACTGATGTTTATTTTCTGGGTATTGGGAACCATCAAAGGAGATGAGAGTCAAAACCCCCATATATTGGCCACATATAAATGGATAGTTGGGAGGACCTCAGATGGAAAAACCTTAGCTACCAATACCACAGCCAGCTACACTCCCACTTTCCAGCTTGATATTTGTGATTTGTTTAAGCTTGAAATTGTACAACCTATGTATACTTATTACCATGCCTCTTTTGTTTGAACTTGGGGTTGCACATCTGCTTCCTTTGAAAATAGTTTACAGGGCTTTAAGGTTTATGGATGTCCAGCAGATGGGAGTCCAGAATGCAACCTTAAGAATAAATGGCATTGTGGTTCCTGGTGTTGTGAGGCCTTTGCCCCCTGGGTTAGGTCAAAGGACAGATGGATTTCCCTACAATGGGCACTGCTAAAAACACTCAAGGGAATCTTAATCCTCTGGTTATACAAGTGCTAAATGGAGGTGATAGAAATTGGCTTATGGGAAAAACATGGGGAATACAGATTCTTGACCCAGGAAAGCATCTGGGGACAGAATTTACTATTCAAAACTTTGAAGTCCCATCAATCCCCCCAGTACCCATTGGCCCTAATAAGGTCCTCAGTCCTCCCTTACCATCCCAATGATTCTGCCAGCTCCAATGATGTTTCCAGATGGGACCCTCCTGAGTTATATAACTCTCTGCTTTATACCTACAAATTTTTCAATGTTTCTGATCCAAATCTCACTAAGGACTGCTGGCTTTGTCTGGATCCTCACCCCCGCCCCTTATTATACAGGAATAGGGGCTATTGGTACTATGGGAACAAACTCTTCCTATATCCAAAATCTCACATCTGAGGATGTGATCAAAAGAGATCTATGCCCCTGGGGCTCCAAACCTATACTCACCCTTGGTAGTCTGTCAGGCAAAGGAACTTGCTTCTATGGTCATAGCTATAACTTGTCATTGTCTCCTTATAAAGAAATATGTAACCAGTCTAACCCCTCATCCTGTCCCTGGGAGGGCCATATTATTTAGTCCCACCAGAGGGAATCTGGTTTGCCTGTACCTCTGGACTAACTCCCTGTATAAACTAAAAGTTCCTGTCCTTGCCAGGCGAGTTCTGTATCCTTGTACACCTCCTCCCTCAGGTGTACTACTATTCAGAGGAAGGAGGAAGAGAGCATTTTGAACTCTTGTCTAGAGCTCAACAGCCTAGAGGTCTGGGGATAGGTACCATCTCAGTGCCCCTCTTGGTTGGGGTAGGCATTGCAGGATCTGTTGGGATAGGAACAGCCACCCTTATCACTCAGTATCAAAACTTCAAACTTCTGAACAAACAAATTGATCAGGACCTGACTGAGTTAGAAAAATCATTAGGACACATAACAACATCCCTCAGTTCCTTAGCAGAAGTAGTCCTTCAAAACAGGAGAGGGTTAGATCTGCTCTTTATGCAACAAGGAGGGCTCTGCATGGCTTTAGGTGAACAGTGCTGTTTCTATACTAATCACACCAGAATCATTAGAGAGAGCCTAGGTTTAGTTAAACAGAGGCTTCTAGACAGAGAAAGGGCATGACTAGATAGTCAGAATTGGTATGAGGCTCTGTTCTCCTGACCCCATGGTTGACTACACTGTTAAGTGCTATTGCAAGACTATTAATATTAATCATACTTGTTCTCACCTGTGGGCTCTGCTTGTTAAATGCCTTAGTAAAATTTGTTAATCAAAGGATATAATCTATAAAACTTATGGTTCTATGAACCCAATATGACCAATTAGTGCCCATACAGGATGATGAAGACAAGGTATAGCTCTACTGGTCAAAGAATTGACTTTACTATCAAAAAGGAGTGGGGAATGAACTATCTAAGCTATATTAGCCTAACTTAAGTGTCTCCATTTTGCCCAAAGCAGCCATTTCAAGAAAGTGCCTTTCACCCTACTTAGAGAAAATACCCAGAAGGGTCAGGCAACTTTGAGTTCCAAGAAATGGCCTAACCACAGAAACCACAGGGAGTTCTAATCTAGGCCTGCATTTGACTAACTGCTTATCTCACTTCTGTAACCCTGCTTCGCTTGTCCAAGCCCGCGCCTGCTCAATGACAGGTTGTTGACTAGTAAATTCAAAGTTTGCTGTATTTGAATTTTGCTATGTTGCTTAAACCTGATTGGCCCATAGATAGTCTGTTTGAGCAATACTCTCTGTAATACTATAAAACGCTGTCTGACTGATGTTCAAGGTTGCTTCTATTTCCGACATAGACAGCCCAGTCAGCCATAATAAAACTTTACCTTGCTGCTTTCAATCAAGTGGTGTTGGTGATTTTTATTTGGAATCCAGCCTATAATAGTAAGAAACCTTGAATCAGGGCTGGAGAGATGGCTCAACTATTAAGAGCACTGGCTGCTCTTTCAGAGGACCTGGGTTTCATTCCCAGAACCCACATGGCAGCTAACAGCCCTTCATAATTCCAGTACTAGGAGAATCCAATGCCCTTTTCTGACCTCCTCAGGCATTGCATGACATAGGTGCCCTTACATACATGCACGTGATATACTCAACAGAAACCTTGAATCACAGGCATCCATCCAAGCTATATGATAGGTAACTCGAGTCAAATTGGGAGAAACCACCAGGACACAGACAAGAACTCCGGTGGGATAGAGTTTATTGGCAGAGAAAATGCACGGGACAGTTCCCGTTTGGGTTAGAGGGGCTGTTGGTTTACAAGCTGTTGTCTGGGTGCTTTTATAGGGGTTTTGGGGGGATGCGGAAGGCAGGAAGATATTTTACAAGTTAGGCAGAAGAGAAAGAGAAAGAGAGAGAGAGAGAGAGAGAGAGAGAGAGAGAGAGAGAGGGAGAGAGAACTCCCAAGGCTTATCAGGAGAGAACAGCCTCTGTCAAACTTCCCCCTTCTATCCCCTTCCATCAGCCAAGATCTGGGTCATAGGATAAGGGGTCTATACATTGTGAAACTTATCAGGGGGAAATAGCTTGTATTGAGACAGTTCCTACATCTGTGAATCTGGGGTGCAGGGGCCTGTTTGTCTTTTAAGATTATCAAAGGGGAAGCAGGCTCTGCTGAAGCGGCTCTTTGTAGTAATCAGGTCTCAGGCCAAAGGTGTAGAGAGTCTGTTTATCTTGACTGCAGATGGTCAGGGTGTTCATTAACTCAGCTCCTGTATTCTCAGGGGTCTTGCAAAACCATGAGGCCCTGTTGCATTGGGGAGGGGATTGCTGTAGACCCAAACCTTAACACTGTATTCACATTGTTGACTCACAAAAACAATGAGATAATACATTTTTTTAATCCATTAAGTTTTGGAGTAGCTTATTATAAAGCAATATGTAATTAATGCATCATGCCTTTCTTTCCCCAGCTTCAGTATTCTTTATGTTCATTTGAACTCCAAGATACCTCTCAACCTATTCTAGTGCCACAGGTGATTGTGTATGTGTCACATATATGAACATGTATGTGCACACATGTGGAAGTCAGAGGTTGACCTAGTGTCATCATCCTCCATCTCAATTTTAGAAATAAGTTCTCTTACTGAATCTGGAGCTTGCCAATTGGGCTAGGCTAGCTGGCTGGTGAGCTCTTTGATCCTCCTGTCTTTGCCCCTTCCCCATTCCCCAGCACTGAGGTTGTAGACACATACCTCCAACCCTAGCTTCAGGTTCAGTCTTTGTAGCTTAGCTCCATCACAACTTCCCTGAATTCCATGATTGTTAAGTCCCCAAACTGAATGAACTCAGGAATTTGACACCAATGGCTAAGGTTTTTGGTTGCTAGTGGTCAGGATAGGGGAGGGACAGATGAATGGGTATAGGTTTTCTTTGTTTTTTAAAATATTTTGATAGAGTTTTGTGTATTTCATATACTAGATCTTCATCAAATCCCCCATAGCCCCCCTCACTGGATTTCATGCATTCTGTCATATATGTTAAGTCCTATGAGATCAAGCATTTGTATTTAGATGTCCCTCGGTACAAGTGCATCCACTGGAGTCAAGTCAGCCTATCTGTCATATATGTTAAATCCTATGATATCAAGCATTTGTATTTAGATGTCCCTCGGTACAAGTGCATCCACTGGAGTCAAGTCAGCCTATCTAGAGCCACTCCCTTAAAGAAGATCTGCTCTCCCTCACTCTGCAGTAATCAGTTACCAACAGGGGTTGGGGCCTTTATTTGGAGGATGATGTAACACTTCTGAAATAAGTTAGTGGTGATAATTGTACAACATTGTAAGTGCAGTGAGTTGTGCAATTGCACATTAAAAAATAGTCAAACTAGTGAATCTATGCTATAAATTTTACCTCAATTAAAAGAAATGTAATAACAGTAGCCTAGGATGTATAAAATTTTGTGGATGTGAAATGAGTTAATGGTCGCAGAGTTCTGAGAAGACTGTGGCTGTAGTCAGTGCAGAGTAATGCTCATGATATCTTCTTGTCAACACTAGAAAGGCAAGAAGATGAAAGACATGTGAAGAGAAGGGTCAAGACCAGAAGTGGGGCCACCTCGTGACCCCAGCCTCCTCAGCTATTGCCTTGATGGGTTTTTGTTCTCATGAGTTTAAGTAGTAAACATCCAGATCTCTCCAAACCTCACTTTGATCTTTTTGGAGCATCTTTCCTCCAAAGCTGCTTATCAGCCAGGATTACTCACTTGGGTCTAAGAAGACATCGCATCTGCAAGACTATCGTGTCCTCTCTGACATTCTAGGGTCCTGATTTCCCTTTCACTCTTTTCTACAACTATTTCTTATGGACACATTCATGGTTTGATTCTCCTGGTTATGTGTGCTGGGTGTTGTAGATAGACTTCCTGTGGAGACACAACACATACATGTCTATTGACCCCCAAAAGGGAGCCCATGACATACCAATGTAATGATTGCATCAAAGTCCAATTTGACTAGTGAGGTTCTTTTTTTCTTTTGAGATGGGGTCTCCCTGTAGTCCCAACTGGCCTGGAACTTGCTATGTAGACCAGGCTGGCCTCATCCTCAGAGAGATTCACCTGCCTCTGTCTCCCAAGTGCTGGGCTAGAACCAGTGAATTTTTGGGAGACCACTAACAGGAGTATGGATGAGGGTTAACTTACAGGAGCACAGGAGCAGGAATATCAAAAAGCATCTGCATCACCAAAAATCACACCCCCAGAACCCCTGGCTTCCCCAACATAAGTGATGACACAGGAAGCCGCAACCCTAGAGCTCACTACACAACTTACAGGCAGTTAAACAGGTTAGAGACTCAATACCTTGTTTATTGCTTCTATAAAGCTGGGGAATCTTGCAGGTTTCCACTTTCCCAGACATGTAACCACTTGTTTACCTCCTGAGTCTTATGAGCCTCTCCTTCCTTCCTGGAGGTAATGTTTCAGTTCTGAGGAAACTACTATATGCCCCTGGGTGGCACAGATTGTATTTATAGGAGATCTTCTGTTTAAGTTGGGGTTCCATTTAGCAAGCTGAGCTCTGAGAACCCCAACCTCAGTGAACACCAAGAAGGTAACAGAGAAGGCAATGGCTATAGGCAACGACTTCATGCATCCCACCTTGATTATTCCAGTGTAGTGTATCCCACTGGAGCATAAACATTGCCCTTAGGGGACTCCTCTTGGACTAATTCAGACTGTGTAGACACTGGTATAGGAAGCACTTTATCTATGGCATAGTGGAGGGCCTATGATGGGCAGAAATAAAAACGCCCAACTACTCTGAGTTGGCTCCTAAATGCCAAGAGGTAAAAGAAACCCATATTACCTTCTTCCAGTGGGTTAAAGAGGTGATCAGGAAACACATTAATATGGTTCCAGGGTCTTTGGAGGAGGAAGTTCTAATGAAAGTTCTACTTGATCCATTCTGCCCCTGATATCTACAGGAGACTGCAAATGCTTGAGGAAGAATCAGGCAGGAGCTTGGACCAATTTGTCCAGACTGTCACTTCAGTGTATTATAACTGAGACCTAGAAAAGGAGAGAGAAAATGATAAACGTCATCATGCCGTGGGAGTCACCCAGGGACAGTCCATCCAGAAGGGACCCTCTAGGGAATGTTTCCTCTGTAGACAACCTGGGAATTTCAAAGAAGAATGCCCCAAGAGGGAGCTAGCCCCATAAGACACTTCTCAGCCTCCACCTGGACCCTCTCCTAATTGCCAAGGCCACCACTGGAGGGTGAGATGTCCCCTGGGCCCTCAAGGTCCAACACCATCCCTCTCCTCACAATGATGAGTCCTGGGGCCAGTCTCCAGCCTCCCTTAATACCACTCTAACTTGAGCAGCCCCAGGTAATATTGCAGGTGGGCCAGTATGTCCTTGACTTCCTGGTAGACACTGGAGAATGATTTTGGTGACGCCCTTTCCCCCCAGGAACCAGATCTAAAAAGGCCACCTTTTTATCATGCCAGTCCCTGGAAGCACACTTCACCAAGCTCATTGCTTGCTTGTGGAGGGCCTCATCTTCAATCAGTCATTTCTTATGGTTCCCGAGATATGTTAGGGATAGATGTCCTCTCTCAATGTCAAGTACAATTGATCCTGCCTCCAGGGGGAAGCTTCTATCTATCTCTGATGGATGCTAACCTAGACCCCCTGGTATAGGTATGGAAATTCTAGGCCAAGCCACTATGTTTCACCAGTCCTGATGCACTTGAAGGAGTCTACCTATTTTCCCCATCAAAAACAATATCCATTCAAATCTGAGATGATAAAGGAACTCAAGCCTATTATCTGGGCCCTTAAAATGTAATAACTTTTTAAAGTGAATGTTATAGCCCCTGTAACTCACTTATTTGGGGAGTTCAAAAGGGGCCTAATAAATGGGGTTTGGTCAGGACCCCTGACTAACTAGTAAGGCTATGGTCCTCCTTTATCCTATGATACCCAATACCTATACCTTACTTACCCAGATCCCACCTGAGACAAGTTATCATTCTGTTCTGGATTTAAAAGATGCATTCTTTTGTATTCTTCTGGATCCTGACAGGCAGCCCTTATTTGCCTTTAAGGATCCAACCTATAAGTTAGGGTAAGTCACTTGGATAGTCCTGCCCCAGGGATTCAGAGACAGCCCCTATTTATTTAGATTGACCAGGATCTTATGGACTGCCCAAGTCCTTTTACAGCCTTACTTTAATATGTAGATGACTTTCTACTTTGTGGGACATCTGAGGAGGAAATTTCCCAGGGAACTGAGTCTGTCTTCAACTTTCTAGCCTAAAGGGGATATAAAGTCTCTTGAGAAAAGGCTCAACTATGCCAGTTTCAAATCACATACTTGGGGATTACATTAAAGGGAAGAAAATGTAGTCTAAGTTTTCAACTAATTAAGCCTATTCTAACATTTGTTCCCTCAGACTGTTAAGTAAATTAGGGCTTCCTTGGACTAACAATCCTAGGATTGGATTCCTAGATATGCAGAACTGGCTAGGCCCCTCTATGACTTCCTCTTTATAATTTTAATTTTATGTATATGAATGTTTTACCTGCATGCATGTAGGTAGGCCTGTGTCATACAATGCCTGTGGAGGCCATAGAGGGCATCAGATCCCCTGGAACTGCCTGTGGAGGCCAGAGAGGGCATCAGATTCCCTGGAACTGGAGTTATGGATGGTTTTCCATCACCACGTGGAAGCTGGATACTGAACCCTGGTCTTCTGCAAGAGTACCCAGTACTCTTGACATTTCTCCAGTCCCTCCATCAACTTCTTTTGGAGACTCAGAATTGTCCCCCAGCCCCTCTGGTATGAGAGTCTGAGACTCCTCACTCTTTCTAGCATCTCAAGGAACCACTTACCTAGGCCCCTTCCTTGGGACTACCTACTCAATCTTGATTTTCCCTTTATGTCATTAAAAGATAGGGGACTATCCTGGGAGTCATAACCCAGCCAGTCAGACCAACATGCCAGCAAATAGGATACTTCATCAAAGAGCTATATTTGGTGGCTAAGGGATAGCCAGAATGCCTGAGAGTCATTGCAGAGGCGGGACATCTGGTCCACGAAGTGCATAAATTGACTCTGGGAAAGCTCTGTACTATATGTACTCTCTGTGACACTGGAGGAATATTTAGTTCCAAGGGACATTTATGACTATCCAAAAGTAGGATGGTAAAATACTAGGCTCTCCTAATAGAAAGATTTGAAGTGATCCTTAAGATCTGTTCCTCTCTTATTTCTTCTACTTATCTTCCTGACGGGAAAATCTTGATCACTCATGTCAAGCAGTCTTGTTAGAAACCTATGCTTGCCAGACATGATCTTATAGACAACCCCTTGGAAAATCCCAGTCTCCAACTATTCACTGATAGGATTTCATTCATACACATTGGAACTGAGAGGGCAGGATGTGCAGTGGTAACCAACTGTAAGACTCTTGAGCCCAACCCTCTCCTGTTTAGCACCACTATCCAAAGGGCAGAGCTGATAGCTCCAACAAGGGCTTTGACTCTTAGTAAATGGAAATGGCTAAATATTTATACAAACTCCAAATATGCACATCCACGTGGCCATCTGGAAGGAGAGGGCATAGTTGATAAGCTTAGGGATACCTATCAAACACTCAAAGGAGATCTTGGACTTATTAGATACAGTTCTGCTTCTGCCTCCCCAGGATGTTGAAGTCATGCACTGCCAAGAGCACCAGAGGGAGAGGACCCAATAGTCTTAGGCAACTATCTAGTAAATACTACTGCCAAGGCTGCAGTGCTCTCTCAGAGGGAATGTTTGCCCTCCTATGGGAAGCCTCTCTCCTATCATCAGAAAGGCCCCATTATGCCCCCTCTGAGATAGAAGGGGCCCAAGGAGAGGGTTGCAGTCTAGATAATCATGCATGGTAGGTTGCCTTAATAGTAATTTATGGCTACCTCAGTCCCTACGTTGGAAGACTGTAAAATCCTTTCACCAAATTTAATACCTGGGAAGGGAAAACTCTAATCAACTAGTTAAGAGGATGTTTATAAGGAAAGGACTATCAAAGGTTATAACCCTAATGGTTGAAGGATGTGATGTCTGCCAAAAGACTAATCCTCATAGCAATAACCTGCCTCCCCCTGGTACACAAAGACAGGAAAATATCCAAGGGAAGATTAGTAAGTAGATCATTTTTACTCACAGTGTGTGTGTGTGTGTGTGTGTGTGTGTGTGTGTGTGTGCGCACACACACACTAAGAATTATCTGCTACTTGTATGGGTAGACATTTTCACTGAATGGATTGGAGCCTTCCCTTGCCAAACAGAAAAGACACAGGAAGTGTTGAAGCCCCACTTAAATGAAATAATTTCTGGATTAGGGATACATAGGAGAATACCAAGTAACAGTGGGGTAGTCTTCAAAGCAGAAGTCACTCAGAAAGTCAAGCTCTGGGGATGCGACTTAACCCCCACCGTGCCTGGCATCCCCAGTATTCTGGGAAGTTAGAAAAAATACATCGTCTATTCAGATTACATCTTACTAAATTGATTCAGGAAACCCAAACTTAAATGAAGTTACTACCATTAGCTTTAGTGCATTTGAGGAGTACCCTGAGGCCACTGGGATTGAATCCTTTTAGGACTTGGCATGGCAAGCCTTTCCTTTTGAGAGACCTGCTGAATGACCCCAACTTGTATCTCAAATCACCCATCTAACCATGTTCTAAGAAGTCCTCTCATAACTCAGACAGGAATACCTTGAAGGGAGAGATATGGTGCTTCCCCTGTTCTGTCCTAGAGATCTAGTTTTGATCAAGGCATCAAAGAGACTCTCTCTCTGAGCCAAAACTTGAGAGATCCTTATTCTGCTATTTTATCCACCCCCATGGCTCTCAAGGAATCTGGCTTGGATGTTTAGATTCATTACTGCAGAGTTAAGAAGTGGCATTCCAGGTAGCCCCATCTGGGAGAGGTCCAGATAGTATCTCTCGAATGGTGGACTGAAACTCCTGTCAGCAACTGAAGAACATCAAACTAGTTTTCAAGTGACAGCAGCTGACTGTAAGTGAGAAACCCCTCCCTGTATTTCTCCACTCCTGTCTCTTTCTGGTCATGGCCTGCCTGTCAGCAGAACTATACAGACTAGACCATGCTTATCAACTGTCATTGCGTAGGTCCTTCCTAGGAACAAGTTGTCTCTTCTGGGCCATCTTCTTTCTGTTATAATGACACTTTTCCTGGTGATGATATTTCTCACAGAACCAATAGAGCCCTATATGGTCCCATGTTCTTCCCAGAACCTGGAGTTCTTTGAGCCTGACTCCCAGGGTTGGGCAGATAAGAGTGATGCCCATTGCACAATCACTGATTCAGATGATATTGGAGTATGTGTTCCAGTTCCTGGTAAAGGGCACAAACAAGTTCACCATTTCACTCATTCTTTGGTAGGGCCTCTTGCTATGAAACAAGACCACCCTGGACCTATATAAAGTTCTAGGAATTCTTATTAAGAATGCTTGCATATTCTGGCCCAAGCCCCAACAAGAACAGTCCTTTTAATCCCTCCCTGATAGGCATCTGTATTAAAACCCAAACTGTGTGGACGTGGTGGTGCAGGCCTTTAATTCCAGCATTTGGGAGGAAGAGGCAGGTAGATCTCTGTGAGATCAAGGCCAGCCTGGTCTACATAGTGAGTTCCAGGCCAGCTGGGGCTATAGGGAGGCCGTATCTGAAAAACTAAACCAACTAACCACAAAAAAATAACTAAGTAGAAAAAGTGAGGGAAATCCTGTCAAAAACTAAAAATCTGCTGTGAATATGCCTTTAATCCCAGCAGAGGCAGAGGCAGGTGGATCCCTGTGGTTGAAGATAGGGAATTCTAGGCCAGCCAGGGCTACACAATAAGATTCTGGCTCAAAAAGATTCCCCTCCTCCACAAAACAAAACAAAACAAAACACCAAAAAATGGGTCAGATTCCTGCTTGTGTTACCACCAACATAAATGCTCTAGGCCAGGAATGGCTGACAGGCTGTGAAAGTTCATCCCCAGTCAAGAGTATCTGTCTGTGTGCTGATCTGCTATGTAGGGTTCACTGTAACATAGAATGTTGTCCCCCAAACTCCTTATTCTGTTTCTAGAGATACTGATAGAATTCCCTAACAGATAATCCCAACTGCCAGGAGTGGTTTGAAAAGACCCACCTCCCAAGGCTAATCTCACTCTGTGAGCTGAACTGAGCAAGACCAAGTGGACCCAGAAGCCATCTAGAACCAGTCTCACCTTATGGGCTAGACCACTCTGGGAGTCTCTTTGGTACACTCATAACTTTACATACCTGGCAATAGTATCTACTACACTCCAGTGGGGTATTTCCATGTTCTGTGTCCATCACTTTTACCCATGGTCCTTCAGCAAACCCAGTTTTTCCAGTGACTGTCTCAGGCCTGATGCAGAGAAATGGTGAACCAAGGGTCCCTGATGGGTTTAATCTCTTCTTGGAACAGAAGGGACCTATAGTAGGAATAGGTCTAGGCCTAGAGATTTCAAGGCAATTAGAATGGATCACTTTGGAGGAGAGACACTCATTAGAAAAGGCTACCCTATCAGGGATAGAACACAAAGCTGGCCTGGTATTTCAGGAGGGAAAAGGCTGAAATGCTTGAATGGAGGAAAATTTAGGATTAGAGCATGAGTAAAGACCCTATCACTATGTAGACCAGGCTGGCCTGAAAATGGAGCAACATTCTTCAGAAATATGCCTCCACCACTACTTGGGAGAGAGCTTGCACCCAGGTCCAACAAGGTCTGCTAGATATCCTAATTAAAATGGGATCGGAGTTGTACATGGGCCAATGGCCCACCCTCCTGTATGCAGAGCTATGGTCCAACCATATCTTTGCCATTTATGATAAACCTCCTCCCTGGAAAATAGCCTCTCATAACTGTAATATGACATTCTGTATTCTAAGTGCCTATTTACTCCAAATGAAAGAGGTGATTAAATTCCAGGTTGTCAAACTCTAGGATTAGAAAAGTTGTTTTAAAAACCTGTTTTCTGCCCATGGGACAAAACAAAACCCAATGGAACTATATTTTCCTTCTAGACTGTAAGTTGAAGAGTTGGCTTTTCCTCCTACAGAAATAGGACCCTGACTTCACTAGACATGGCTCCTGGTATCCACTCCCATCAAGATTTACACCTGGTATGTGGGAAGTGGCATCTACTGTTGGGAGGGAATGGCTAATGGTGCCATTACTCTCACTGATGTTTCGTGTGAAAGTTCTAAGCATTCCCCTACTTTATAGGGCTCTAGTGTTTGGTTCAGCTTGTTGCACAGTTACAGTTCACCAAGCTAAATAAGACACATTAACCATGAAGTTGAAGAGTTCTCTTTGTTAACCTTGTCTCTCTTTGTTCCTCATGAGTTGGTGTTAGAGGAGATAGTGACCAGTCACTGCACTCAAATTGATGGATGAGAAGCTTCTCAAGCTTTTGAGTCAAACCAGAAGCCTTCTCCACAATGCACACTTTACAGTAGACAAAGGCAGCCAGGAAATCATCAGCCTCACTGATGCTTATGACAAAAACTGCATAGGGTTTTTGGGATGGATTTCTTGCCTGTTTTCCTCCTCAAATAAGGGCAGAACTGCCTAAACCTATTTTTAATCATGTTTCAGCTGGGGTTATAGTTATTATACTTTTATAATTATATAATTATAGTTATTATTACAATAATGTTTTCATTTCTTATATGTTACAGTTGTTACCTCACCTGCTTAACATCTCCAAGGACTCACATCATTGTATGGGTGTTTTGTGCACTGGAGCTTTATAATGGAGTGAATTTTATCACAGCCCTCTGTATTGGCCCTAGAGTCTTGTCCCTTGAGGTCCCCTTCTCTCAAGCCAACCTCCTAAAACACTAACCCTCCCTCAGTATTAAGTAGTCAGAGCGGTCATCATCCCTATCCCTGACCACAGTCAGTGTCAGTCTCTGAGAGGGAGGAATGAGTGAGAGTTAGAGGAACTTAGGCCAATCGGGAATCAGTAAAAGCCCTCTTTAAGGGGGATTGTGTCTTGCTCCCAAGAACATTGCAACTGTTGCAACCACTAATGACTGTAGCAGCCAGAAGAACTATGATAACTGCTCATAGTCATCTGGAAGGGAAAGCCTACCAGTGGGAAGAAAACAGCCTGCCCAAGGGAAGGTACCTTCTTCAGCCCCAAGGAGATGGAGAGACTCAGAGAAAGACAGGGCCCCCAGATCCCACAAAAGGGCCAATCCAGTGCTCTGGGAGCGACTCTCAGCTCTGGGGTCCCCTCCTATCCCCCATGGAGCAGTTTGTCTGCCTTAATAAATTTGTCATTTTCATTCCTTCCTCAGTTCCATGGCTGCTGCTTCTCCAGCCCCGACAGCAGCAGCTTTCTCTCTCTCTTCCTGATACTTTCACTTTCTCAGAGCTCTGGTCTACCGCCCTTCCTGGACGTTCAAACTTTTGTTCATCACATGAAACAAATAACGACTCCTTTCCCCAGAACCCCATAATAAACTGATAGAATGAACTGATATAATTTATATATATGGGATTTATTAGTTTGGCTCACACAACACTGTCTGCATAGTCCAACAATGGCTGTTTCACACTGGAAGGAACAAGGATCCAGTAGTTGCTCGGTCTACAGGGCTGGTTGTCTCAGCAATCCTAAGCTGCTGTTGAAGGCCTAGAGGATTCTTGCAGAGCTGCTGAGTCTTGAGTTTTTGTTGGACTGACTGGGAGGAAGCTGGTTCAACTATCAGAGAAGAATCGTCATAGCAACAGTCTAGATGAACTTGCCACTTGCCAGTGAGAGTGAGGGCAAACAGGCAAAAATCTTCTATGTCCTTTTGTCTGAGCTGCCACCAGAAGGTGCTGCCCACATTTAGGGTGGGGTGGGTCTTCCCACTTCAAATAATCTGACCGAGAAAGTCCTTCACAGACGTGCCCAGTGCCTTGCAATTTTGTCATTTCCAGATCCAATCAAGTTGGCAACAAAACTGGGCATCACAATCTGATACAGAGGGAAGAGAAAGAAAAGTACATTAGGCCTTGATGGTCTTCATAAGCCTCTCTCTCCCCTTCTCCCTCTCCCTCTGCATTCTTCCCTCCCTCCTCACTTCTCTCTCCTCTCTCCTGACTCTAAGGCAGAACCAGAAATGGGACTACGAAAAATAAAATCTCACTTCTTCAAGCAGACACTGACAAACCAGGACCCATTATCAATTCCTATGAGGGGTGCTAGCACAGTGGGATCTTCGTAATAATATAAAGTTCAGTGTCCACATGTGGCTTCTAAGAAATATTTTTTAAACCCATAATCTCTCATTATATAATTTTTTGGATTGGGGTGCTCATTTTTATCATTTTAAAAGTAGAATTTATTGATTTAAAATATTTAAAAAGGTAATATTTATTGAAGCCATTTGACAGACACATAGAGTGGCAAGCTAGTTCAAGGAGGGAGAGAGAGAAAAGGAGAGGAGAAAAGAGAGGAGAAGAGAAGAGGTATCAAGTTACTAGAGGTCAGCTACAATGGTCAAGCTTACCTTTGGTAGATATTTACATTTTAAAAGCTGGGGCTATATGTAGCTTTTTATTGAGGACATGATTGTATACCTAGGAAACATGTATTTGAGTTGAAAACGATAAGGAGATAATTGATATATAATTGGATAGTTGAATCCAAGATATATATAAATATGTGTTTTAGCAAAACCAGTTAGAAATGACATTGTAAAAACTCTGTTAACTATGAAATATTTAGAAGAAAACCCATGTCCTAAATTTTATAAAATCTTATCAAACAACAAAACAAGATTTGAGAAGGCAGCCTTACTAACTACAGCGGGAATCAACACTTTCTTGGCAGACGCCAGCAAGTTCTTTTATTTTTTAGCCACATTTTTTGGATGGGGATTCTTCAAGTAACCAAATATGCACTTTCCCCAAATTGCTGTGTAAATTTATGACTATCCTACTAGGGTCTCTACAGGCCTTTTTAAATAAACATTTTTTTAAAGAACTACTTTAAAATTGTATTTGGGAGAGAGCTACTAATAAAAAAATCATGAAAAGGTGTTTAAATATGGAACTGTCTTGTCAACCACCATAATACTAGAGAGTCGAGTGAAATCACTGAACACCAAATCACTAGTGTTTTCTAGAAATAGACAACCCAATAAGCAAAACAGACACAAATTGGGACCTGGTGCATATGGAGCTTTAAAAAATTAAATTTATTTTATTTCTTGTGTAGAAGAGGGTACTGGATCCCCTGGGACTGGACTTATAGATGGTTGTTAGCCAACATATGTGCTAGGAATGGAACCTAGGTCCTCTGCTAAAGCAACAAGTGCTCTTGACACCTGAGCTGCCTCCCTAGCCCTGCATATGGAATTTTGATTCCACAGATGCACTATTTTCATTCTTTGGGGGAAGAATGGTTCATATTCAATACATCTGCTCTATGAACTTTGGGTATAAGGGAAGTGAAACTGCAGGAGGGACCTAGACTGATATGTCTCAGAAAGGCACATGTTACAGCAGTCTGCAAGGTTAAGAAGTTATCACAGTGATGTTCCTAGTAATATCCATGGTCCCAAAGTGCCCTGGGGCTTTGAAAAACTAGATTAGGGTCTTCTCTTTCTTTGTGTGTTGAAACGGTAGAAAAGTCGCAAAGAGGACCATCAGACACTCCAGCGCAGAGGAACACAGGCTTCTCCCATTCTTTATGAGTAGAGAGGGGGAGGGCAGAAAGACAAGTATCACTTCTACTTCTGCCCACATAGCCTTTCTCTAATATTATTTGATCAGCAAGCAAACCCAGGGTCAACAGCAATACAGCTGTTCCCACAGGTGGTGAGAAGTCTTGTCCTGAGCCTAGTCCTATGGAACCTTGTAAACCTCCTTAGCAGCACACCATGGAAATCTTTGAAAGATGTCAAGATACTTCAATCAGATCTATTCCAAAGCCATGGAGTGCAACACACCAAATATTCAATCTAGTTTTCTTTAGTGATATAGTGGTTTATAATAAGATATACAAGTTGTCACACATACATGCATATATTCATATATGGGTTAGCTATAGATGGTCACCTTCTCCTCTTAAAACCCTTGAAATCTTCAGAGAATGAGTTTCATTTGAATGCTAATTGAGATAACTGGTGACTATGGCTTATAATTGGATTGAAAAATGCCAAGGCATAATAGGAAGGTTAGAACTTTGAGCTCTACCCTCAGTCTCCATAAAGGAGAGGGGAAGAAGGTTGACTTAACCACCAATGGCCAACTATTGAACCAATCATGCCAAGATAATGAAGTCTCCATATTAATCCAAAAGGACTGGGTCCTAGGAGCTTCTGGGTGTCTGAGCACATGTGGTCCCTGCTTGAGGCACTCAAGGAGGACATGTAAACTGTACTCTCCCCATGCCTCACCCTGTTCATCACCTCATCTGCATCCTTTGTAATCTCCTTTTAATAAGTGAGTATGTATAGTCCCCTGAATTCTATGAGCTGCTCTAACATATCAATCAAACGTGATAAGGGTGTCATGGAATCTGTTTTAGTCAGTTGATCAGAAGTATGGATGACAAACTGCTAGCTGAGTGGTATCAGAGGTGACATTTTTGCACAGATAAAGTTCTGTGGGAGCTGATAATTCCTCCAGGTATAGAATGTCAGCGTTGAGTTATATAGAGAATATTCAGCTAGTGTCTGCTGGAGAATTGCAGGTAGAGCAAATCTCTGAACTCTGATGTCAAAATTCTTATGATTTGAATGTGAAAAGGCCCCTACAGACTCATGTGTTTGAATGTTTGGTTTTCAGCTGGTGGTGCTGTTTGGGTGCTTAGTGGAAATCCTTGTGATGCAGGACTTATCCTTGAGGCTTACAGGCTGGCCCTGCTTCTAGCCAAGTTTCTGCTTCAGTTCCAACATGTGAACAAGCTCTGCTGTTAAGATCCTGCTGCCATGGACAGAGTGCCTCCCCCAACATAATGGACTGATAGCCCCTGAAACTATAAGTGAAAGTCAATCCTTCCTCCCTTAAGTTGCTTCAGTGAAGGATGAGATAAGTAATTAACAGAAGTGTGTGAAGTGAGAAGGAGACGAAGGAGAATACTTTGGTGTTTTTCTCCCATCTCTTATCATTTTCCCTCACTGCACATGCACGACCTCTTTGACCAGCACGGACCCCCAGAGCGTACAATGAGTAACATAATCAGGTTGCCGAATTTTAATAGCAGCAAACCAAAAAGAAAACAAGTTCTAAAAATGGATATTATTTTCTCATCCAGAAATGAAATTCTAATGCAAACTCTCCCTTCCTTAATATCTTACTAGGTTTTTACCAAGCAAAAGAATACCACTCTAACTTTCCATCACACATGGGGTTTCTTTAGCGCTTCTAAAGTGAAACTAGTCCAGTTCTAAACTTTCATGTCCTACTTTCCTAATCATAAAAGTGTTCCTTCTGTGTGCTTTGTGTCCTTCCTTCCTTTTGACAGCTGACTTCCTTGTCAGTGTGAGTCCTATGAGGCTGTCAGTCTAGAAGCTTTGCCTCTCTACCACAGTTCAATGATTAATACTGTCAAACTGGTAGGTTCTAGAATCATCTCAGAGACCCCAGGTATGTCTGTGAGGGATTGTTTAGATTAGGTCAACCACTGGGCATGACTGTGAGGGATTATTTCAATTTGGTTAATTGAGGTAATAAGATCAACCCTGAACATGAGGGCACCTCACCTGGCATGAGGTCCCAAACTGAATAAAAGGCCAGCAAGATGGCTCAGCAGGCAAAAGCACATAAACCTGATGTCCTGAGTTTGATCCCTGGAACCCATGGTAGAAGGCGAGAAGTGGTTCCTGGAAGCTGTCCTCTGACCTCCGCATGTACGCTGTGGTATGCGCACACCAACTGTCATTGTTTCATTTCTGTTGCCGTGATAAATACCCTGACCAAAAGCAATATAGGGGAGGAAAGGGTTTGCTTTTGGCTGATAACTCCAGGTTACAGTCCATTACTGAAGAAAGCCAAGGCAGGAATGGAAGCAGCTAGTCACATCGCATCCACAGCCAGTGCAGAGAGAGGTGAGTGCACCCAAGCTGCCGGCTTGCTGCTTGTGCTCAGCTAGCTTTCCTCACTCGTACGTTCAGGTCTTAACCTATGAAATGTGCTTCCCACATTCGGTGTGGGTCTTCCCACATCAAATAACAATTAAAACAATCCCCCACAGATAGGTTCACATACCAACCCACTCTAGATAATTCTTCATTGAAATTTCCTTTTCCCAGATGACTCTAGACTGTGTCAAGTGGACAATAAAGACTAACCAGCACCTTCACACACATCATAAATTTAAAAATAAAATTTTTAAAAAGGAGGAAGCTAGCAGAACAGGAGCATTCATCATTTTCTGTTTCTAGACTGCAGATGCAATGTTGCCAGCTGTCTCTGGCTCCTGCCTTCATTCCCCACCATGATGAACTGTATTGTTAACCTGGAGCCAAAATAAACCCTTTCTTCCTTATGAGGCAAGTAACTAATACACATATGGTGGTACACATGCAAAGATGGGCCATTGGGGTCCTCCGTTTTTTAGCCTAGATACATTGGTCCAAATTTGAACACGTGATGGGGCCTTTTGAAGGAACGTGCATGGATGCCTGCATATAAACTTTGCTTTTCTTCAGAAATTCTACTGACAAGGTAAGCTTTGGGCTGTAGTAATGAGATCACCACATGGAAAAATCGTGAATACACAAATACTAAATACTAAAAATACACATAAGTAGAGTCAAATACCTGAGTGACCGGGAATGATGGTCAGTAATAGAATTTTAAAGACAGTTCAAAAACACTGTAGACATGCCAGTGACCTATGACCCTCAGATCTTTGGGATTATCACTTTCCTTTTATGTGTTAGACTGATTGGGTTTCTGAGTTTTTTAAAGAGCACATGTCTAGATTAGGTGTATACTCTGTAATACAAGGCTCCCTGTCTACATCCTATACCTCCCACAAAATCTATCCAGGTATTTTCTTCCAGAGATAGTTTTTCCTACGTGAAATTATAACCATGCTACTAGCCTGGAGCTACAGCAGAGAAGCTGAGCCTCCGGGGTGGCATGAGACAAGGAAGGTGGGGAGGAAAGGGGAGAAAAAGTGCAGTTCCAGCTGGGCCAAGAGTCAATCTGTGGATTCAAAAGTGGCTGGCAGAAGTCTCCTAAGATGAAATTAACTGCATAGCCCCGAGCTTTTTCTGAGACTTCCAGAAACTCAAAACTTTGCTAGCTTTGTGTACTGCTCTTAGAGCTTCTTTCCCAAACCCATGTCATTAGAGACAAGGGACATCTTTAGGACATCCTCTCTTTTTGCCTCCTCTAAAGTTGCCAAGTCCTCTGCCCTTGGTTAATTCTCTCATCAGGGACAGAACATCTTATCTCCTTCTCTCCTGTCTTTATTTGGTGCCTTGTCCTTGTGCTTAGAAACACTGCTGCTGGAAAGAAGTAAACAGGCATGTCAGTCATAAGCATTTGGACTTTACAGTGAGTTTCTCCCAACCTTCTCTCCCATACACATCCTGTTTCCCTGCATGCATTCTGTGTTGAAGGGGAATGGAACCATCACCTTTCACTCCATGAAGTAGCTCCCTGTCCTGAGCCAGAACCATGAAACATGTTTCCCAGAACCATGAAACATGCTTCCCTTGTGGAGACCAGCTATCCTTTCCTCATGCAGCCTCACTGCTGCTCTTGATTATTCTGATGTCTTTTATTATTTTTTAATTGCAAGTGTGTGCATACATGCGCAGGCACACACATGAGTTCTGTGCCTGTAGAGGCCAGTAAAGGGCATTGAATCTCCCACGGCTGGAATTACAGATGGTTGTGAGCCATATGATGTGGATGCTGGGAAACAAACATGAGTCCTCTGCAAGAGCAATACACACTCTTGACCTCTGAGCTATCTCTCCAGCCCAATTGCTGTTGACTTTTTGAGACAAAGTCTCAGCTTAGCTACAGGCCAAGCCTCACCAGAACTGACTCCACAACCTTGTCTGGAACTTGACTCTTTCTAAGCAGTGCTTTGTCCTCAACTCATTTCTGTATATTTTCCCACTTGACTGTAGACCAGGCACTAGCAGTTGACGATTTAACATGGAGTTTTGCTATTTTGATATTGTTACATCCAGACCCATAAATGCCGAGGGACCAACCCTAGAATCATCAGCTCGATTATGAACAAAGTGCTTATTACCTAATGGATGGTAAAGACCTTGAATGTCCCCAGTAGGGCCTTCCAGAAGGACTGAATAGCATTGTGGCAGACACTTCTTGTTTCTTCCCTCTTCCAATTTAACATGATCAAGTTTTCAGGGCAGACCCTAAACTACCTACCCAACTGTCAATGCAGCAGTAGATATGAGGGATTTATCATTCCCACTGCCCTGCCCTGTCTGCCTGCCACATGCACGCTGGAAGAATCAACTAATGAATACTTAGCCCTCTCTCACTATTTTCTTTATTCTATAGATATGGAAACTGACATTTAAAGAGTTTAATTGCCAAATAATACCCAGCTCTCTAAGTCATGCATATTTTAAAGAACTTTATTGAACTATAATTGATGAGAACTGCTCATATTTAACCATGTATATGGTTTGAGATTTGGACATAGGAAAACCTATGGCACCATCATCACAGCAGGGAGTAGAAACAGCCAACATGGAGTGTCATGTCTCAAAGTTTCCTTATGTCTGTTTGGCCTTTGATGCTTTTTAAATTGCATTTTAAGTTTTCTATTTTGTGTGTTTGTATGTATGTGATGGGTGCACACACGCCATAGTGAGCGTGTAGAAGTCAGAGGACAGCTTGTGGAAGTCAGTTCTTTCTTTCTACCATATGGGCCCCAAGAATTGAACTCAGGCTTGGTGGCAAGCACCTTTACCCACTGAGCCATCTCATCAGATCAAGTTTACTATTTGGGGATGTTTTATTTCTTTGTTGCTCACCTTGTAGTAAGAACACATGAACTTGAAACACACAATATTACATTGTTAACTGCAGTCAAAACCATACAGCAAATTTCTAGAACTTACTCATGTAGCATAATTGAAACTTTATAATCATTGCTCAACACCAATTTTCTCCCAACTCCCAGTCCCTAGCAACAACTATTGTGTTTTCTGCTTCTACAGATAGTTCACATGTCTGGATTATAAAGCATTTGTCCTTCTGTGACTGGCTTATTTCACACCAGGTAATCTCCTCAAGGTTCACTCCATGCTGTGGCACATGACAAATTTCCTTTTTAAAGACTGATTCATGTTCCACCATACATACAGACACCTCACTTTCAGCAATGAAGATGTTCAGACCAAAAAAATCCACAATGAAAGAAAAAAGTTCAATTAGTAAACATTGCACATTGCATTTGATCAAAAATCAAAACTGCATGATTGTTTCAATAGATATGGAAAACACATTGGATAAAATTCAACATCCCTTCACAATAAATATTCTCAACGCATTATATTTTCTTGGAACAAAATCAATACAAAAATCAATAGTTTCGTTATATGATAGATCAAGCTATATGAAAAGAAATCAAGAATGTGGATTGGTTTTGAAACAGGACTGTCTGACAGCAAAGACCCTGGTCCTTCTGCTCCACTGCAGAACCTCATCAGTGCCTGGCTTGTACTGAGCTGCTCAGCACTCTCCTACACCAGACTGCCACACAGACAGCCTGTGGGGACTTACACTGCTTGACCATAGCTCCAGTTCGCTACTCCTCCTGGGCACCCAGAAGATTGCACTTCTTGTTTTCAGCACCATTTGGACAATTAGTGACCATCTCTGATCAAGAACCAGGAGTGGAAGTGGAGTGTGTCGTCTGCATTAAAGAAGTGAGAAGCCCCTGTTGTCAGTCACCAGTAACATAGTGAACTTTCATGCGACATATAGAGGTAACTAGCAAGAAGCTAGTGCCTCTATCAGCTCAGGTTTCTGAGGGATGTTGAGGAGCAGAAAGCCCCTCAGGCTTGTTGGGCATTAGCTTGGGTAAGAAGTAAAGTGCACTGTGCTAGGCTATTAAGATTGCACCATTAGTTTATTGATGTAGATTTTCTTCTGGAATAAACCATGCTGAATTCCCTGCATAAATCCCTTCTTTCTACTCTCAATCAAATTTAGAGCCCCCCCCTCCCTTCTTTGTCCCCTATCACCTCCCCCACCAGATTTCAGGCATTCTATCACATAGGTTAAGTCCTATTCAGTCAAGTATTTGTATCTAGATGTCCCTCGGTACAAGTTCATCCAGTGTAATCTAGTCAGTCTATCCACAGTCACTGCCTTAAAGAAGATCTACTCTCCCTCATTGCACAGTAATCATTTGCCAATAGTTCCTTGGTTAGGGTTCGTGTCTGCTGCCCATTCCTCCCATTCTATGCTGGGTTTTTATCTGATTGAGTCAGCATGGGTCTTATGCATGTTGTCATCATTGTTGCAAGTTCTCAGAGGCCTGAAAGCCTCTGTTACCTTATGTCTCTTATAATCTTTCTACCCCCTCTTCCACAATGTTACCTGAGCCGTGGGTGGGTGAGGTTTAATATAGGAGTCCTATCCAGGGACACACACTCTGAAGTCTCTTGTTCTCTAAAACTTAATCAGTTGTGGCCTTCTGTATATATCACACTCTGTTGTATAGGGAAGCTTCACTGTTGAGAGTTGAGAGATGTATTAGTATCTCTCTACCCCCTGTTCTGCTATGTTTCATGAGCCTTAGGTGTAGAGATTCCACTGTAAATGTAGACAAATGCAGATGGTGGGAGAGGTCATAAATCCAAGAGAAAACCCTGTATCTGGCATATCTCTAGACGAATAAAATTTCTTCCTCTATGCTTAATATGAATTCTTATATTTATAGACAAGTATACTGTACACCACTCATCAAAGAAGCTTCTTTTTGCAACAGACAGAGGATATCAGAGTTCCACAACTGGTCACACATAGAAAATATATGTCTAAAAGAAGCTCAGCCTTAAGGGAAACATCTTTTTCTCTTTTGTATTTTGGGGCTTCTGCCTACTTTCCAGTCTTCCTACTCTTCTCCTTTCCTTCTGACTTATCGCCTTTATTTACTCCAGGCTTTCATGAGTAACACTTTTTCCTATTCCAGACAAAAGGGAAGAACGAGGCAGATGGTGGGAAAGTGAGGGGTTGGAAGAATAGGCGAGCAGAGGGATGACAGAAGACATGCTTGGTGATCTATATTGTCGAGACACCTGCACGTGCTCCTCTGACAATATGAATGTTAAGGGATTCTTCCATTGCCTGAAATATGTGCACAGGATCTCTATGAGCACAAGTCACATTGTCTAAAAGTTGAGTAAAGTCCCAAGGTTGGGGACAGTATGCTTTCACATTCTGATGGTAGATAACTCCTTGGAACTTACTAAGACTTGAGCACACCCCAGTATCATCATCCATCAAGAGGTCTGAGAGAATGCAGTTAGCTACTGGTGGCCTTGTGGAGAGAACACTAGCTTTGCTCCCTTCCTGACATATTTAGGTTGACCCAAGTTCAGCAAAGGAACCACAGGCAGAGAATGAGCTGTCTACAAAGAGTGAAATCTGAGATCTCATTCTGTTTGGTCATCCGTTGGTATTCACTAAGACGTATATAGGTATATGAAGCATGGCAGGGATGAAGAGGGGACGACTGGAGAGGGGTGGCCAATGGCACAGTGGAAAGAGCAGTCACTGGTGGAGCAGCCAGGCCAGCACTAGCCCGTGGTATGGTAAGAATGTGGTGATGGTATCCCAGCCAAGCTTAAGCTCTCCTGTTGCTATTCTGATGAGGATGACTATTTTCCAGAAGGAATCTGAGCAGTAGAAACTTGGATATCTCATAAGAGAAGCTTAAAGAAGTAAACCAGGCCCCTCAGGCCCCTCCTGGTCCCTCTTAATTCATTTTTCTCCTCTTTTAGACCTTCTAGGAAGGAACCATCAGGGACGACTTGGATGGCTAAGAGAATGCTGCTGCTATAATCATTACATTAAAAAATGTACCTGGCACTACTATCCTCAGGCCTCTTGGGGTAAGTCTATAGCGCAGCTCTCCCCACCGGGACTCCCTAAGCCACATTCACCCTTCCATCCCTCCCACCCTTCTATACTCCTAGTTTGGGCCCTGCGCCATTCCTAGTCTTGGGGCCCCAGACACCTGGGGAACCAATACTGCTTCCTGATCCTTCTCACCCAGACCAAATCAGTGCCTTTCTTGGGCCCCAGGAGCACCGCTTCTGGTCCTGGCCCCGCCCTCACCTCCCTCTA
>NW_008357929.1:4967673-5015724 GCF_000622305.1 Nannospalax galili
ATTTAAAATAAAAAAAAATCTACCTTTGCTCATCCAACATGCAAGTCCCAACACAGAAAAGAGAATAGGCAGAAATAGAGAGACGAGGAGAGTCAATTTATGCCTCAGCCAAGGCCTGAGCAATTTTCAAGCTAGAGACAAGTACCAAGAGAAAGGAAGTTGAAGCCCCAACTACATTCTCAAATATCAGAAAGATAAGAGATCTGACAGAGACATTGATAAGGATCAGAAAGAGGATTAGGTAGGGCACTGTGGAGGAAGTGCCTGGGAAGGACATCAAGTGTGTGTGTGTGTGTGTGTGTGTGTGTGTGTGTGTGTGTGTGTACCAGAGGACAACCTTAAGTATTGTTCTCGGGTGCTGGTCACCCATTTTTCAGATAAGGTCTCTCACTGGGTTAGAGCTCAATAATTTGACTTAAGCTGGCTGGCCAGTGAGCCCCAGGGATTCACCTGTTTCTGCCTTACCACTGGGATTACACATGCAGACCATCACACTTGGCTTTTTATGTGGGTTCTGGGAATAGAATTCATCCTCCCTGGCAAGCACTTTACCAACAGAGCTATCTCCCCACCCTACAGATATGTGCTTATCTCACCAGTTCAAATTTGGCTAGCACAACGATCGTAATGGCAGTGACAGCTAATATGTAAGGAGTGCTAACTATATGTCTGAGGCTGGCACTAAAACTGTAGCTCTGAAAGGAAGGTTATGGTGAGATCACTACCAAGGACCTGCTTTCTGCCTTGCCAAGGCTGCCCATTATGACTCCGTGCTTAGATGTAAGTACCCGTATCAGTTCCTGCTAAACATCCGATAGAAGTAACTCCAGGAAGGAAAGGTTGATTTGGGTTTGTATTAGTTTCTTTCTGTTGCTGTGATAAAACACCATGACCGAGGCAACTTATAGAAGGAAGAGTTTATTTGACTTATGGTACCAGAGGGATAGAGTCCATCATGATGGTGGGGGCATGGCAGGGGGCAGTGGGAGCAGAAAGCTGAGTGCTTGTATCTTCAAGTAGGCATAGGAAGCAGAGAGAGCCAGAATGGAAGTGGGCATGGCTATATACTCTCAATGTTCAACCCCAGTAAAGTGCTTCCTCCAGATGGCCACAACTCCTAAAGCTTCCATGGCCTCCCCAAACAGTGCCACCATGAACTGAGGACCAAGTGTTTGAATGCTTGGACATTCTCATTCAAATCACATAGAGCTCAAGGCTTCTGAGCATTTCAGTGTATTGTAGAGAAGGGATGGCAGCTTCATGGCACCAGAATCAGGGTCATTCTAAACTTTAAATTCTCACCCCTGATGACGTACTTACTTCAACTAGATGCCACCTCCTAGTTTTCAGCCATGCCACTAGCTGGAGAGAAAATATTTAAAAATCAGCCTGTGGGGGACATTTTACTTTCAAACCATAATGATATCCTTGCCTCAGAGGCCGGCGTCTAGATACATAATCCCTGCCCACCAAGCTTCCCAGTGGATGTGGTCTGTGGAAACATCACAGAAAGTGGCAGGTGCATTTGTCCCCTACTTTCAATAAGAATCTGGTTCCAGGGTCCCACGTAGATGCTAAAAGCAACCATGCTCAAGTCTTTCATATAAACTGTATATTTGCATATAGTTATACACCCTTCTCTATACACGTCTCAAGATTACATAAGACAGCTAATGCAATGGAAATAGTATGTGAATCCTTGATGCATCATATTATTTAGAAAATAATGACAAAGGGGACTGGAGAAATGACTCAGCAGTTACAAGCACTGGCTGTTCAAATCCCAGCACTCACATGGCAGCTAACAACAGTCTGTAACTCCAGTTCTAGAGAATCCATCACCCTCTTCTATCTTCCGTGGGCATTGCACGACATGAGTGCTCTTACATACATGCAGGCAATATGTGTATACACATAAAAAAATAAAAATAATAAAATATTTTTTAAAAGAGAAAATAATGAAAAAGGAAAAATATACTTGGTTAGCACAGACATATTTAAAATGTTTTCAAGTTAAAAAAGAAAGCAAACAAAGTCTACTTGAATATAGAAAAGCGATTTTAAGAATTTGGCCAGAGGTCTAGGAGAGGGTAGATAAAGGTCAGCTCAGCGTGCACTATACCCATGTATTGATATGCCATGCTGAATCCCATCTATATGTGCAATTAATACATGTTGATAAACTATTTTAAAGGCTTAAATTTGAGGTTGGTGGACTCCTTGGGTGAAGGATCCTGTAGACACCGAGGGTCAACTGGATATGGTGCAGCTAAGGGCTGAGGCACCCCTGGCTTCAGAGGCCTCCCCTCTTTCCTGGCAAACTGTGACAGGAGTGCTCTGGGATCCTGGTATGAAGAACATGGCAAGCGTGACTCCCAGAGTTCAGGCAAGAGTGAACAGTGAACGATCACTGATTTAGCATCCACTCTGCAGCAGGCTTTCACTCTCCCAGCATAAGGCTTGAAGGGTCACAGTTATCTCTAGAGAGGGTGGTGTCTTCACACTATAATGAGGCTCTTAGGCACGGAGAGGTGAAGCAGCTCACCCCTGGCTATAAAGCTACAGAGAGTGGGAGCAGAGAATCAGACCCAGAACTTCTCATTCTACCTTCTGTAGGCCACGAGACTGCCCCATGCCGCAGCCATGCCCTGGGGCTGAACTGAAGTTAAACAACAGGGGCACAGGCCTGAAGAAAAGGAGTTCAGAGTCAGCCTAGAACCTGTACCTCTGGAGGCTTCCGGACAATCATAGCAAGAAGTGATGTGAATGCTTGTAAATCTGAGCATCTCTCCAAAGTCGCTGACAGTGCGTAGGAAGGAAAGTGAGACTTAGGCAGGACTCATGCTCACTAGGACGCTCTCTGTCTCCTGGGTCTTGGAGGAGCTGATGAGAACTGAGGGCTGCCAGGGAGGAGCCAAGTGACAGTGATTCCTGCCGTCTTTTCTGATGAGTAAAGCCTGACATTACACCTGAGGGGAAGATGAGAGAGAGAAAGTTAATTGAGCTTGAAGAGATCCCCAGAGGTGAGGTTCCTGGGCGCTCTCTCTTTTCCGTTGTGAGTGTAATGAAAGGAAGAAGAAGGTAGTCACATGGAACAGGAAAGTTATCAGCGTTAGAGACAAAAGGACCAGAGTATAGTCCTAGTTAGAGAAAGGTTGAAATGAGCTCCAAGGGGGAAACTGGTGGGTTCTGTGTGAAAGGAGTGGCAGATAACAAAAAGCTTTCTACTTTACTTTTATGATTTTAGACTTGAGCAGAAGCTGGGAGATCCATAGATGTTAATTTAAAAGTACACTACTTGCATTTGCACCACCATTTTGAAAGGGGGACAAGCCATCAAACTGTAACAATATTTCATTATTTTTTAAAGATTCTCATACACATATACATTGTACGATGTCCCTCCCCTGCCCTTCCTGTTAGTTATTTTTGTTCTCCAAGACAGTTTTACTTTTATTTTCCTGTCATATACATATACCTGATTTTATATAGAATCTAGGAACCACATATGAGGGGAAACAGACACTATTTGTCTTTCTGTGACTGGCTTAATTTGTTTAATAAAATTATCTTCAGTTGCATCAATTTTCCTACAAATTACAAAACTTCATTCTTCTATGTGGATGAAAAAATCCGTTTTGTAACTATGCCATACTTTATTTACATATATATTTAATTTATTATTATTATTATTTTAAAATATTTTATTGTTTCTATTTTTTATGTGTATGAGTGTGTTGTCTGCACGTATGTGAGTGCACCCATGTCGTGCAATGCCACGGAGGTCAGAAGAGGCTGTTGGATCCTCTGGGACTGGATTTATGGACAGTTATTAGCTGCCATGTGGGTGCTGGGATTTGAACCCAGATCTTCTGCAAGAACATTCAGTGTTCTTAACCACTGAGCCATCTCTCCAGCCCCACCGTATTTTATTTATGCAATTTTTGGGTCTCTTAGATGTCTTAATTATTTATTTTTTATGTGTATGAATGTGTTGTCTGCATGTAAGTGTACCTATGTAATACAATGCCTGCAGCATCAGAAGAGGGTGTTGGATTCCCCTGGAACTAAAGTTATGGATGGTTATGAGCCATCATGTGGGTGTTGGGAATCGAACCCAGGTTCTCTGCAAGAGCAGTCACTGTTCCTAACCATTGAGCCATCTCTTCAGCCCCTCTAACTTAGCTATTTTAAATTAGTTCTTCAACAAACATTCATATGCAAGTGTCTCTGTCATATGACTCAGAGTCTTCTGGGCAAATACCTGGGAATAGTATACCTGGGTCACAAGGTACATCTACTTTTTGTTGTTTTTATTTTTCAGAAACCTCCACATAGACTTCCATAGTGGCTGGATTAGTTGACATTCTCACCAGAAGTGTGTAAAAATTCTCTTTTGTCCACATCCTTGCCAGCATTTCTTGTTTTCTTAACTGCCATTCTGACTGGAGTAAGATGAAATCTCAATGTAAATTTGATTTGCATTTCCCTGGTGGCCCCATGAAGTTGTATATTTTTTTCATATGTCTATTGCCCATTTGTATTTCCTCTTTAAAAATAAATATTTTTATTGACTTTTTGGAGAATTTTGTACAGTGCATTTTGATCATATTCACAGCCCCTCCCCATCTAGTCTCATTCAGATCCACCCCATCTCTCTATCCCCCCTCACTTCACGACCGCTATTATATTTTAAAGTCTAATTTGTGTTCCCCAAATATTCTCAAGTGTAGGCCCATCCCTTGTAATCCAGTCATCTACCTGATATCACACCCCTTAAAGAAAAACTGATTCTTCCTCCCCCATCAATTATTAGTTGCCAATAGATCCTAAGCTAGGCCTGGGGCTTCATGATTACCTCTCCCCATCCATGCTGGGTTTTTGACTGGCTTGAGCTTGCACAGGTCTTGTGCATACTGTCACAAATGCTGTGAGTTCATATATGCACCTGCCCTGTTGTGTTCAGAAAACAGTTTCTTTATATTCATCCCTATCCCTGGCTCTTACAGTCTTCCAACCCTTTCTTATGTAGTGATTCATGAGCTTTGGGGGGGAGAGTGTATGGTTCAGGTGTCCCATTTAGAGCTTAGCATTCTGCAGTCTCTTATTCTCTGTACTTTGACCAGTTGTGGGTCTCTGTGTTAATCAGCATTTACTACCAAAAGAAGGTTCTCTGATGAGGGTTGAGAAGTGTACTAATTTATGTATAGGACATTGGTTTAATAGTATGTCCATTTATCATAATAATACTATTAGATTCTCCCCTGGGGTTTACAACCTATCTAGCCACATGTTCCTAGCCTTGATAGCAGTGCCAGGTATGGGATTCATCTTATGAAGTGGGCTCTAAATCCAATCAGAAAGTGATTGGTTACTCCCACTATATCCATGCCACCTTTGCATTGGGGGCATATCTTGCCAGGCCAATTGCCATTATTATGGCCCAGGGTTCACATGCTGCATCCTAGAGATGCAGGAATAGTTCAATATACATAAATCTATAAATGCTATCCACTACATAAATATCCTCAAAGGTAGAAATCATGTGATTAGCTCATTGGATACAGAAAAGGTCTTTGGCAAATTTCAACATGCATTTATGACAAAAGCCATAGAGAATCTAAGGATATAGGGGACATATCTCAACATAATCTAGGCAAAATGCAAGAAGGTCACAATCAATATCATGCTAATTTGAGAAAAACTCAAAGAATCTCCACTAAAATCAAGAGCAAGATAAGAATATTCAATCTCTCTACTCCTGTTTAATATAGTGCTTGAAGTTTTAGATAGATCAGCAAAGCAAGCGAAAGAGATAAAGGGGGAATACAAATTGGAAAGGAAGAGTTCAACATTTCCTTACTTACAGATGGTATCATTCTGTGCATAAAATCCCTAAAGACTCCACCAGAAAGCTAGAACTGATAAACACATTCAGCAAAGTAGCAGGATGCAAAATTAACACATAAAAATCAGTAGCCTTCCTGTCCGCCACCAACAAACTCACTGAGAAAGAAACCAAGGAAATCACTCAATTTATGATAACCTCACAAACATAAAATATCTTGGAATAAATCTAACCAAGGAAGTAAAAGACTTGTATGATAAAAAGTTTAAGACATTGAAGGAAGAAATTGAAGAACATACCAGAAGATGGAAAGATCTACCATGCTCATAAATCAGTAGTATCAATATTGTGAAAATGGCCATCCTACCAAAAAGAAGTCTACAGATTCAATGAAAACTCCAACACAATTTTTCATAGAAATTGAAAAATGTTCTCAAATTTCATGTGGCAACAAAAAAAATCTAGGATAGTCAAAACAATTCAGAACAATAATAGAAGAGCTTGGGGCTGGAGAGATGACTCAGATGTTAAGAGCACTGGATGCTCTTGAAGAGGACCCAGGTTTGAGTCCCAGTATCCACATGGTGGTTAACAACCAACCTACAACTGCAGTCTCCAATGCCTTCTTCTGACCTCCACAGGCATTGTGCAACATGGGTGCACTTACATACATGAAAGCAATCAGTACACTCATACACATAAAACAAAAATAATAAATAAAATATTTTAAAAGAAGAGGCATCACCATTCCTGATTTCAAATTATACTACAGAACTATAGCAATAAAAAAAAACATGGTGCCAGGCGTGGTGGTATACACCTTTAATCCCAGCACTTGGGAGGTAGAGGCAGGTGAATCTCTGTAAGTTCCAGGCCAGCTTGTTCTCAATAGTGAGTTCCAGGCCAAGTAGAGCTACAGGGAGACCCTGTCTCAAAAAGACAAAACAAACAAACAAACAAAAAAACAACATGGTACTGGTATGAAAACAGACACGTTAATCAACAGAATAGAACTGAGGACCCAGAGTTAAACCCACGTACTTACAGCCACCTGTATTTCCTCTTTTGAGAACTATCTGTTAATTTCAGTAGCTCATTAATGGATATGGGTTGCTTGATTTCTTATTTTTTAGGGATTTTTTTCAGTTCTTTGTACATTCTATATATGAATTCTCTGTCAGATACATGTAAAGCTAGCTAAGTTTTTCTCCTATTCTATAGGTTTCTCTTAATTCTGTTAACTGTTTTCTTTTCTATACAGATTTTTTATTTCATGAGATCCCATTTGTTGATAATACTGGCCTTATTTTCTGAGTGACTGGAGTCCTATTCAGAAAGTCCTTACCTTACCTATATCTTGAAGTGCTTCCCTGACTTCTTCCCCTAACAGTTTCAGAGTTTCAGGTCTTACATTGAGGTCTTTGTTCTATTTGGGATTTATTTTTAAATCTCACCATCATTCTTATTTATTTATTTTAAATATTTTATTTATTTTTAATTTTATGTGTATGAATGTTATGCCTACATGTAGGTAAATGAACCCGTGTTGTGCAATGCCCACAGAGGACAGAAGAGGCTGTTGGATCCCCTGGAACTGGAGTTATAGACAGTGGTAGCTGTCATGTGGGTGCTGGGATTCGAACCGGGTCTTCTGCAAGAATAGTCAGTGTTCTTAACCACTGAGCAATCTCTCCAGCCCCCAATCTCACCATCATTCTTACCACCCCATGCAGAGCTATCTAGGCAAAGTTAGATCGCGGGACCAATATGCATCCTTCTTTTTCTGGCATCTTCTTTTGCATATTCCCTTTGACACTTGCTCTTGTTTTCTGTAGACAGCTACCAGTTCTCCTCTCTTCTGTCTGTCATTGATTTGTTCTTTCTTCAGACACCAGTTTGAGTTCCTTAATGATCCAGGACTCATGACAGAGCTAAAAAGACAAATAGTTAAACACACTACTTCTCCATCTTTAGGACAATTGGATTTGTATTCTACTTTTTTTCCTGATACAGGGTCTCCCTCTAGCTCCCGCTGCTCTGGAACTTGCTATATAGACCAGGCGGGCCCCAACAGAGATTCATTGCTTCTGCTTCCTGAGTGCTGGGATTAAAGACATGTGCCATCACACCCAGCCCTGCTAGTCTAACTATTCTACTTCCTAGTATGGAAACATGACTAATCCCAAATCAACAGCCCTAAACACAGATACACTCAAGTACCACTAAATGAACTCAGTGTATTATATACGTATATTTATAACTGTATGTATGTATGTATGTATGTATGTATGTATGTACATGTGATAACAATAATCAAAGAAGAAGACAACCAATTGAGAGGGTGTCGGGGGACATGGGAAGAGTTGGTAGGGGACTGGGAGGGATGGAAATAATGCAAAGACAATACTCATATCTGGAAGTCTCAAAAATAAAAAAAAATAAAACACGTTATCAAAAATTTTAAACTAAAAAAAATGACTTCACAGAAGCTGTATTGTTTATCTGCAAATGTGATTTCACTTTGCATAGGATTTGGATAACTGAATTGGTTTTAATCATAAAGCATTGCATGTACATGTGCATGCATCCACCCCCCCAACACACACACAACATGCGTTTTTTTATCCTTAAGCAAAGGCACACTACCAAACCCTGATGCGAATGCCCGTTCTCCTTTAAATTAATTTAAAATACTTGTAATGAAATAGATTGGATTTATAATAATGTTTTTATTAACTTTGGGGGTCTAGCTCCTCTTCCTTTCATTTTATCTCATTTCAACATCATTTTATGCCTGGAGGCTTTGAGTGACTGAAAAGCTGGACTATCCATAGCTAACATTTAAGACGTGCTCATTTTTCAGCAAGAACTATCCTTGTGCTTTGTGAGCACTGTTGTATCTGATCTTCCCAAGAACACTAGCAGATGTACACTAGTATTATCTTTGCTGGTTAGATGAAGAAACTGAGGAACAGAGAGTTTTATTTGTTCAAGGTCATACAACTAGTAGTTTTTCAGAGGTGGGATTCGAATCCACATCTCCTGCACCAGAATCCCATTGCTGTTATTGTGTTACATGGCACTGCAGAACAAAACTCACTATCTGAAAGGGAAAGCAGCCTCTAGATAGGCAGAATGAAAAGATTTCTCCTTAACATTAGTAGAAAGCTGAAATTAGAATAATTTACAGACAGGGCTGAAGCCTAGTAGGAAGTTATTTTTGTTTTTCCAAAAGAAAATACTTCCCCATATACAAGTATGCTGACTGCCATTACACACACTATGTAAATCCATGTTTAATTCCATGCTGTAGATCTTTTACAATGATAAAATTTAGTATCAAATAGCAATAAATATAAAAGTAATGACCTCAAATTACTAATGCACATTCATGGGCTAAGTAACATTTTGCTGAAATTCAATGGTTATAACTAGTGTGACAATGATCCCAATTGCCAAAGGAGGGTCTCTTAAGCCCACGTACCTCCACTGCCCAGTGCCAATGTAAGCAATCCATCTTCCCACCAATTCTTATCATTAGAGCTACCAGGAAACTTTTGTTTGCACAGAGAACCAAGGCACTCTAAGTAGTACATGATCTTACTTGCTGGGAATGGCCACGTTCTGCTCAGAAGCATACTGCACTTCTTAGTGACCCACACAATGGAAGAAACACTACTCACAGGGCTCCAAAATTACATTGCTCTTAAGGGGAAATTGCAACAAAATGAGTTTGGCTCAGGTCTCATTGGGGCTTATTTTATTGTGCGTGGGGCACAGTTTTAACAAGCTTAGTTATCTGGTTTCTCAATCTTTCACAGATGGAAGCAGCAAATTAGAAGTAGGGAATGATCCTGCCATAGGCAAGAAGAGTGAAAATAGTCAGAAAAGCCAGCTGAGAGAGGAGAGAACAGCATCAATCATGGGGCCATTTAGCGTCAGCTCAAATTGCCCCAAATATAACTGGTCCCATTATAGAGCAATACAATAACCTACACTCCCATAGTGATGGTGCAGAGTCATAAAGGAAAGCTTAAATAGTTCCTGCTATGCCATATGAGATGTCAGAAAATGAAAAATACACATATGATAGATGTGTATTGAACATGCTTAAAATAAGAAAGGGTTCTGATGCCTAAAGGGCAAGAACCCCAAACTGGTCCATGTGAACAAACCAGTCACTGAAACATGTGGATGATCATTAAAAGTACAATGTCTTAGAACTGGAGAGATGGTTCATCAGTTAAGAGAACTGACTGTTCTTGCAGAGGACCCAGGTTTGATTCTCAGTACCCACTTGGTGGCTAACAACTGTCCATAGCTCTCCAGTTTCAGGGGATCTGACGTCCTCTTTTGACCTCCTTAGGCATTTCATGACATAGGTGCACTTACACACATACAAGCAATATGCTCATATACATAAAACAAAAATAATAAAGTATGTTTTTAAAAAGGAGTGGGGACTGGAGAGATAGTTCAGTGGTTAAGAGCACTGGCTGCTCTTTCAGAGGACCCGGGCTTGATTCCCAGCACCCACATAGTGGCTAACAACCATCTGCAACTCCAGTTCCAGGAGATCCTACACCCTCTTTTGACCTCCACAGGCACTGCACTGCACAGGTGCACTTACATACATGTAGGCAACACATTCATATACATAAAATAAAAATAATAAAAGTCTTATCTGTACATATTTTTTTTACATTAGAATGTAAAGAGCTTGTAAACAAGAGTTTCAAGTTCTCGCCTCTATCATACTTAAAATAGACTATTGTTCATAGTGGGAACACCATATCAGCATTGTTATAATGACAATGAATGATCACAGGCCCTTCATTAAGCTAGTCCTCATAACACACACAGAGTGGTCATGTTGTAGATCCATGTGGAGGCTCTGCAATGTGGTCACCTGGCTAGGATGAGCCCCATGTCTCAGAATGCCCTTGGCAGTGTGGGTCTGATTAAGGTGGGGCACAGGAGAGATCTCAGTAGTCTTGGAGGTCCATCCATTTAGGTTTGTACTCCTGCAGTTTTTGCTGATCTGCTGCCTATCCACATTGTCTTGAGGCAGCAACTGCTCTCCCTTGCCTGGATCCTCCTTCAGTTTTCCCACCCCTTGGGGTACATGTGTACTTAGCTCTGTAAGCAGGGATGCTAGTAAGAGGCAACATAAACCAACACAATTTGTAGGTAGTTCTCATGAGGGTGCTCTGTCCAATCCACAGGGCCCAACCTGACCTGTCTTTGATTTTCTTTCACATCCATCTTTCCTTCCAAACTGCCTGCATCAAACATTTTGAGTACCAGTATCAAACACAAAGCCAAAAGCAGCAGGTTTACCAACACCAGAATGCAACTATATACCAGTTTATGAAACTATTACCATGGGCACTTTAAACCCCTTCTTACTAAACAGCCACCAGTCTAATCGAGCTAGAGTTATAAGCATGAATTTCTCCTCCTTTGAAAATGCTTTTAGAAGCGTCCTCACAGACACAAATGTCTAGTAAAATGTGAAAGCAAAGATAAACATGCATACATTAGTGTCATAAAGGGCTCTAGGGCAGTGATTTTATTTTCCATTCAATGTGTTTCGG
Source organism: Nannospalax galili (assembly GCF_000622305.1). Taxonomy (NCBI): domain Eukaryota; kingdom Metazoa; phylum Chordata; class Mammalia; order Rodentia; family Spalacidae; genus Nannospalax; species Nannospalax galili. Next base: position 4,979,119 of record NW_008357929.1, read on the forward strand.
TTAGTGAAAGACATGACTAGTCATTTCTACTTAAAGTAACAATAAGGAAGATTAATCCTGACATGCTGTATCTTCTGAATAGAGGCATGCAATTTGCATATACCAATATTGCTAAACTATAAAAAACATCTTGACATTTACTTTTCCTTAAGATTTTAAAATGGAGCCGTACCTCATTCATCCTGCCTTGGGAATTTCTAATGTCAAGGTAAGTGCTCTGATAAAGAAGGCTGAAGACCTGAGTGTAATCCTGGATCACTTCTCTGAGTCCCAGTTGATGAATCTGTAAAAGGAAAGGCTCTGAATTACCTTTGCAGACCTTGCTGATTCCCTCTAACATCTCCCAACTTGGGGAACCATTAGTACTCTCTCCAGGAATAGGGCAATCAAGCATTCACCTAAGTTGTATTGCATATATTTCTGTAGGAAGAGCATAAAACTAATTAAAAACAATGTATTCATACATAAATCCAGTTCCAAAGTGATTAGAATACTGAAGTTTCACAGGAGTCTGATTCTTCCAGAAAACTGAGTAGCATTCTACCTGTTGCTTGAATTTCAAGACCAGGAAAGGCAGGAAATAAAGGAAATGCCAGTCTCTGTAATTGGAATATGAGATTTCAAGTCTCTATAAAAACTGTAGCATCCGATTTATATTAATGGTTTCTTTTTTAAAAAATAGTTTTATTGAGCTTTTGTACATTTCATACAACAGTTAAAAAACCCCTCCCCCATTCATACCCCATCCTTCCCCACCAAGCCTCATGTATTCTGCCATACGTGTTGAGTCCTATCCAGTCAAGCATTTTACCCAGATGTCCTTTGGTGTAAGTTCATCCACTGGAGTCTAGTCAGGCTGTCTAGAAATCTTAAGGTCTACTCTCCCTTACCCAACTTTAATCAGTCTCCAACAGTTCTCAGGCTAGGGCCAGCCACCTGCCCTTTTCCCTCATACCACTTTGGGCCCTTGTCTGATTTTTGACATGGGTCTTATGCTCAACGCCACCATTGTCACACGTTCACATGAGCAAACGTCCAGTGGGTGGGTGAGGTTTAACATAGGAGTCCTGTCCAAGGATACACACTGCAGCCTCTTATTCTCTAAACCTGAGCCGGTATGGCCATCTGTGTGCATCACACACTGTTATATAAGGAAGCTTCACTGCTAAGTGTTGAGGGATGCACTGGTATTCTCTCCATCCCTTGTTCCACTATGTTCCATGAGCCTTAGTTGTAGAGTTCCAATGTACATATGTCACCTAGGGGTTGGCATCTCTTAAACATATATTCTCTGTGACCAGTTGTGGAACTCTGAAGTAGCCTCCATCTGTTGCAAAAAGAAGTTTCTTTGATAAGTGGTGTACTGTATACTTGTCTGTAAGGATCCACATTTAGTATATGGTAAGGAATTTCATTTCTCTAAAGATATGACAGAGATATGGATTTCTCTAAGATCTATGATCTCTCCAGCCATGCATATTTGGCTATAATTACAATGCCACCCATGAGTTCGCTCCCATTGAGAGGGCTTTAAGTTCAATTAGATAGCTGTTGATTAGCCTCTGCCCCAGATAACAATGCCACTGCTGTACAAATAGAGGTAGTTTGCTGGGCCAGTCATTAAGTTTATTCAGCTTTAGGACTTGGTTGGGCCATTGGTTGATTTTCTCCCTTAGCAGTTTGCATAGTATCCTCTAGAACTGTGAGAGTTAGTCTTCAGAGAAAAGGCTTCCAGGTCAGTTCCTGCTCCATTGCTCCAAGTGCCATGTCTAAATTATAACCTGTCTTAAGCAGAAGGGTCTTACCTTCAAGTTCTGGGAGATAACCAAGTACTTCAGCAATTGTCTCTGTTATTTTGGGAGTCTCTGACCAAGCATGAGAAGGGAGGTCTCCCTGTCTGGTACTATACTCCTTTCCACACAGTCCCCAGATATACACATGCACTAACGTTCAGATACAGTATGTGTATTTCTCAGGGAGTTCCCAAACCAACACATTTCCCTGTCTTCCCATGTTACCAATACAAGGAATCAATGAATCTAAGAGCTGGTTCTTTGAAAACCTGAGCAAGATAGACAGACTCTTAGCCCAGATAACCAAAAGAAAGAAAGAGCAAATCCAAATTAATAAAATCAGAAATGAAAGGGGAAACATCACAACAGACACAAGAACTTCAGACCATTATAAGGGAATACTTAAAAAGCATATACTCCATAAAATTTGAAAGTCTAAATCAAAGGAATGAATTTCTAAATTCATGGAAACCACCAAAGTTAAAACAAGAAGAGAACTCAATCAGACCCACAACAAATAAATTGATACAGTAATATAAATCCTCCTGGCTGAAAAAAGCCCAGGCCCAGATGGATTTACAGCAGAATTGTACAAGGCATTCAAAGAAGATCTACAACCAATACTGCTTAAATTATTTAAAAAGATTTAAATTATTTAAAAAGATAGAAACAGAGGGAGAACTCCCAAACTCCTTCTGTGAAGCCAGCATCACTGTAATACCAAAGCCAGGTAAAGATACAACCAAAAAAGACTATAGGTCCATATCCTTAATGCAGGGATGGTTCAATACATGTAAGTCAATAAATGTAATTAAACATATAAATAGACTTAAAAGATGAAAATCACATCTCAATAGATGCAGAAAAAGTCTTTGACAAAATCCAACATGCATTCATGTTAAAAGACCTAGAGGAATTGGACTGGAGGGAACATACTTCAACTTATAATTAAAGCTATCTACAACAAACCCATGGCCAACATCATTCTAGATGGAGAACAACTGGAAGCATTGCCATTAAACTCGAGAACCAGACAAGGCTGTCCACTATTTCCACTCCTTTTCAATATAGTGTTTATAACTCTTGCAAGAGCAGTAAAGTGGTGAAGGACCAGAATTTTCACTTCTAAGGGTTCCCCTTGTGATGCTGATCCTGCTCTTGAGGCCATGCTGAAGAACCACTGTTCTTAGAAACGCCTCACCAGTGCTCATGGGCTTCTACTAGAGATTGTGAAAAACACCCCAAGATGTTACTCATGCTTTTCCAGTCTGGCCCTAAACTCACAAATTGTACAAGAAAGCACCCATTGGAATGTCAAAAATAAAGTCCTATTAGCACAGGTCCCACATAGGCTTTATTGCTACGGCTTGAGAATTTGACTTTCCTATTAAATTGAGCCAAGGCTGATACAGTTCTAAATTGCTTAAAACATTATCTCATTCATTTTAAATACAGACTTCAGATCATACTGAACCACCATCTTTTCTGCCTTGTAAATATTTTGAATCTGATACAAACCAAATATTTTCTACCAGGCTTAAACAGTAAGGCAAATTTCACAATGTGTTCTACAGTGAGTTTGTTCCAAAGTTCATGCCAAAACACCTCACCATTGTTCCTAGCTTTCCTTTATGGAATATCCCAGATAAAATCTTCATCCTGTACTTCTTAGAGGTTGTTACCATCTCCAAAGGCAGCATCATGACCTCTCATAGGCACATCAATCTCTCTCCTGTAGGTTTATCACCCACTGTTAGGTCTCCATACCTTTTCCTGAACTTATACGAGTTTGGAGTTCAACTCAGAAGATGAATTCTTTTCTATCTAAATGAAAGTGTTGACTGAACACATCTTACACGCAAAGAACTGTGCAAACTTTAGATAGAGATGAGTAAAAGCAGATAGTCTCAGCCTCTGTGAGGCTCACATTCCCCTTGGAAGAACTATGTTCTTGACCTTTTATTTTTCTCTTGTTGAACATACTGCATTTTAATTCTTGATTTTGCCATCCTAAAAATCAAGTTCTTTGAGCCAGATATGATGGCACATGCCTTTAATCCCAGCACTCAGGAGGCAGAGGCAGGCAGATTGCTATGAGATTGAGGCCAGATGGGATGGTCTACATAGTGAGTTCTAGGCCAGCTGAGGCTACATAGTGAGACCCCATTCTTCCAACATGATAACATCTTTTTACCTAATTCAGGCTATTATACATGAACAAGCACATGTATTTATTCATCTGCTTTTGTGATATATTGAGATTCATTCAGGAGTGACATGACTATATATGACAGGATGCTTGAAGGAAACCTTTAAAAAATCTTAGAGTATGGCAAGTGACATAAAGTACACAACTGTAACAATTTGAAAGTGTGCCACCAAAATTCTCTGACACTTCTTTCATTAAGAAACGGATATATATATATATATATATCCCTCTTTAAAAGCCCATAGGTATATGACAGCTTTGATCAAGAATACAGAGGTTCTGTGTCCCCCCTCCCCCACAAAAAAATCCATTACTATCATAAAAAAAGCAGCTTGTATATGGGAATAGTCATGCTCGAAACTGTGAGCATCAAATAAGAAGTCGCTACCTTGAGTCTGCACTGTGAAGTTCAGGCCCTATGTGTGAGACCAGTGCATACATTCCGCTTGACTTAGACCCAGCCGAGCCCTAGTTCACAGACATCAACTGCCGGATAATGTAAGTGACGACGGCTCCATGTAATTACAGCCCTGAGCTACTCAGTCTTCCAAGCTGGGTATTCATATTTTCGAAACAAAAATAAGTCAATCCTGTTGGGGTTGGCCCCCAGAATCTGCTGTCATCAGAGATGCTTTGTGACACTGGATTTTAGGTTGTTTATTATGCAGTAATAAATGGTAAAATAGGCCCCATTGCTGAGGAGCTTTTGACCATTATGGCTTCCGGGGGAGAGAGAGTCACTTTTCTTTTCTTTTTTAAAATATTTTATTTATTATTTTTATTTTATGTGTATGTATGTATTGCCTACATGTATGTAAGTGCACCCATGTTGTGCAATGCAGAACATAGAAGAGGCAGTCAGATCCCCTAGAACTGGAATTACAGACACTTGTTAGCTGCCATGTGGGTGCTGGGATTCGAACCCAGGACTTCTGCATGAGCAGTCAGTGTTCTTAACCACTGAGCCATCTCTCCAGCTCCGAGAGTCACTTTTCTTTGGTGGTATGGCCACTGGTAGGTTGCTCAACTTCCCACAGATGGCTGCACACCCATGCTTATAGGGACAGCACTAATTGAACTCGCTTGGTTATTTTCTTTTTAAGAAAAGCGCATGAAGTTTAGAGGGAGCTGTGTTGAGAGCTCAAGGGGAATTGGAAGAGGTGAGTGGGGAGTGGTTACAATCATAATATATTGTGTACATGCATGGAATTTTCTTTATTTTTATTTTTTGGAATTTTCAAAGAATAAATAAAAGTATTATTAAAAATCTTCCAATCCACCAGGCATGGTGGCACACGCCTTTAATCCCAGCTCTCAGGAGGCAGAGGCAAGCAGATCTCTGTGAGTTCAAGGCCAGCCTAGTCTACATAATGAGTTCCAGGCCAGCTGGGGCAACAGGGAAACCCTGCTTCAAAAATAACAAAAAAAATAAATAAATAAAATCATCTGTGCCATTCATCTTTATCCTTATAAGCAAGAATCATAGGATTTTCTATATTTCTCAAACTCTCTATTCTCAATTCTTTTTAAAAAAGACTTCATGGGTCTTTATTTTTTAAAAAAGTTGGGGGTGGGGTGGATAAGGTGGGGGTGGAAATGGGGGAGGGAGTCAGAATACAATAAAATACATTAGACGAACTCCTCAAATAACCAATAACAATATTTTTATTTATTATTTTTCAAAATTTTTATTAAATTTTTGTGATTTTCATACAACGTACTTTGATGGCATTTAGATCCCCTCCCTATCCACACCTCCCCCCACATTCCCTCGCCCAATTTAATGTATACTCTTATATACAATATGGCCTACAATCTGATTTGTGTACCCCAAATATCCTTCAGTGTGGGTCCATCCACCTGGCATACCAAAAGTCCCATCCCTGTAAATACTGTCTCTCTCACTCCCAGCAACCATTAATTGCCAAAAGTTTCTTAGGCTGGGTTGGAATTTCTTACCCACTTCTCCATATCTATGTTGGAATTTTGTCTGGTTTGAGCTGGCATAGGACTTATACATGCTGTCACCATTGCTGTGAGTTCTGAGTAAATGACCAGCTGTCTGGAAGACCTGTTTCCTTGTGGTCATCTACCCCCTCTGGCTCTTGCAATCTTCTACTTTTTCTTCCGCAATGGTCCCTGAGCCTTGGAAGGCAGAGGATTGAAATATGTATTCTATTCAGGGACAAGCACTTATGGCCTCTTGTTCTCTACGCATTGACTAGTTGTGGGTTTCTGTATTAATCGCCATCTTCTGCATAAGGAAACATCTCTGGTGAGAGTTGAGACATGCATTCATCCTATGTGTAGCGATTGCACTGAAGATGTGTCACTCAGGATTAAGTGTTTCACAGACACTTATTCTCTGCACTTGACCAGTTCTGGAACTCTGTAATAATCTCAATCTGTTGCAATAAAAAGCTCCTTTGATGATAGGTGGAAGGTATACTTGTCTATAAATACAAGGATGCATATTAGGATAAAGTAAATCACATTGGTCTAGGGGTGTGGCAAAAGTAGAACCCATGACCTCTCTAGCCATGTGTATTTGACTGTGTTTACAGTGCCACACATGAGTTCACCCTCACTGAGTGAGCCTTAAGTCCAATTGAAGAGCTGTTGATTACCCTAAGGTAAAAATGCCACTACTGCACCAATAGCAAGAGTTGGCTGGGCCTGCTATTGTTTATTAGGCTTTACAGCTGGGTGGGAATCATTGACTGGTATTTTCCTTTGGCAGCATGTATAGTCTCCTCTGATACCATGAGAGCTAGTCTTCAGGGAGGAGGTTTCCAGGTCAGTTCCAGATCTAGGTCCTGTCTTCAGCAATAGGGTCCTACCCTCAAGTTCTGGGAGGCAATCAAGAGCTGTGGCAATGGCCTGCATTATTTTGGGAGTCTCTTGGATTACCCTGACCAATAACTTGAAGGGAAATTTTGTCTGTCTGGCACTGTTTTTGTTACATAGTCTTCAGCTATACACGTGGACTCACATATTTATTACATGTTACTCCCCTTCCTACTGTATCAGTTACATGTGTGTTGCTGTAATGACGATATCTGACAAAAACTTAAGGAAGTAGCGATTCATTCTGGCTCATGATTCTAGAGGGTTTCAGTCTGTCATGGTGAGGAAGGACTCATCTGAAGGATGGCAGAGCAGCTCGGTTCATAGCCGTGGGAGCATGTGAAAGAGGATATTCACAGCATGGTGGACCAGGAAGCAGAATATAAATCCAAAAGTCAGCAGGGACAGCATACTTCCAAGGAGACTGCGTCCTGACTTATCCCCTCCAGCTAGGCTCCAACACCCAGTTTCTAGAACCACCCAAATCTTACCACCAGCTGAGAACCAAGCTCTCAAATCATGAGTTTGTGGGGGGATATTATATATTCAAATCACAGCACTAACCTCCTTCACCTAGTTCTCCCTGAGATTTCTTCTTCCAACCATTACCAAACAGAGTGGAAAGTGAATAAAACACATAAACAAAAAAGAGTAAATCACATTTTAATTATCACACCTATGAGAATCCCTCAGAGCAAAAAGATGTCTAAGCCTCCATGGATGACCTGTTTGTTTCCAATAGTATCTGTAAGAAACAAATTTTACAGTCCTATGGAGATCTGACTCTGATGTATTTATCAAATAAATGATCACAATGTAATTTAGGGACTATGATTGTGGCCTAAATTCCCATATGCTGTCTGGGAAAATTGAAATAAATCATCCCTTATGTGTGTAGGGAGTAGAGGTAACAATCTTAGTGACAACTCCTTGTTCCAAATTGAGATACTTTAAATTATACATTCAGATTAAATGTGCATAATGGCTTGAGATTATCCAAACTACTGTTTTCCATTTGCTTTCTAGGCATGTATTACATGCAATCTTAGTGTGTATCCAAAGAGAAGAAATCCTCGGTTAAAGCAAGAGTTTTCCTAAATACCTGCCGGTAGGTTAGGGAAACTCGAGGATCCTCCAGTTAGCACTGGCTGATTAGTGGAGAAGCTGAGTAAGGGGAAAAGCAGGACTCAGTGTCAACATGAGCCAAGGGTCGCAAAGCTAATTCAATAGGTAAGAGGAGATGGTAGAAACATTCACTGTAGAAATTACAGTTGAGATTGTAACCACAAAATGTACCATTTTTCTTAAACAATTTTACCCCATAAAGCTCAAAGAAGAAAGACGAGAATCTAGAGGTTGGATCAAGAAAAGCTATTGGGTTGACTTTTTGCATCTAAAGACATACTAGCATGCAGTTCTCATCAGTTGACAGTTCTAAGGAAAACCAGAACATAATCATCACTTAGCCTCATCTCAACCTTCTCTCCAAAACCAATTAGACACAATTTCCTTAAAAAAAAAAAAAAAAAAAAGACAGTCTCTTGCCATTGACATTTGGTTGAATGGCTTGGCATCTTCTGTGTTTCTGACAGTAAAGAAAGACAGGCACCTTGCTACAGAGGTAGTGTGATTTATAGCAGCAAAAATATGAGAAAGCGGGCTGTCTTCTTTTAAGTTAAAGGTTTCTTCCAATTAGCAGTTATCATGGCTTGTTTTTGAAGAGTTGAGGATGACTGCAAATACTTGTACCTGTTAGGGGATGAAGACAATGTGTTGGGAGCATGGGTGTTCTGTGGTTTTGCAAGGGAGGAAAATTGTCACCAACAAGACCAGAACCCAGAGGATTGCATAACTAACAACTGAGTTCCCATCTGAACCACCCAGCTCTTCCTCCAGGGGAAGACAAAGGAAATGCCTTCAGGTTTAAGACTCTGTTTCCTGGTATTGAGAGCCTCATTCAATTAGTTTGCAAGAAGTTGCTGAGCTGTCTGTTAGATGCCAAGAACAAAGAGGGATAAGCAGAGATGATTAAAACACAAACTTGATAACTTAGAACTTAGACGCAAACTGGGGAGACAGAAGAATAAGCAATTAAAGCACAATTTAGCAAATGCTAAAATAAAGTTGTGTACTAAAACAGAAGTATAACCCTGGCTGGAAAAATTAAGAAACACCTGCAGCGAAAGAGGACCACTGGGGTAGGTGTGTAAGCAAGAGCAGAAACTGGAAGTGTAACAATAAATATTGATATATTCCAGGCATAAGAAAGAACATGGTGGTTGTTGCAAGCAGTGGGATGTATAGGTTCACACATACAAACTGCAGTGAACACTAGGAAGGTCTGAGTGTTAAGTATAGAACTACCAGCAGCAATGGAGGATGGGGGGTTTCTTGTTCCTATGGAAAGTAGTGTCAGAGGTGGCAACAGGGAGTTTCAGGGGCAAACAACCCCGCTCTTCCACATAATATGGTAGCACTGATCACTTTCCTCATTGCCATGTCAAAAATGCCTGACAGAAGCAATTTAAAGGGTCCAGCAAGGTGGTTCATTGGGTAAGGGTACTTGCTGCCAAGCCAGGTGAATTGAGTTTGATCCCTGGAGCTCGTGTGGTGGAAGGAAAGAATCAACTCTTACAACTTGCTCTCTGACCTCCGTGCATGCACAATAAATAAATAAGAAGCAAATAAATATATAAATAATGCAAAAAAAAAAAAACTTAAGGAAGGAAAGGTTTATTTTGGCGTGGAGTTTGGGGTTATAGTCCATCATGGGGGCTAGAGATTGAGGCAGCTAGTCACACTGCATCCGCAGCCAGGAAGGAAAGGACGATGAATGCTGGTGTTCGGAACTGTTTTCTCCTCCTTATTCAGTTTAGGACCTCAGTCCGTAGAATGGAACCACACACACTTAGGGTGGGTCTTCCCAACTCAATTAATCGAAACTAGGAACTCTTTTACAGACATGCCCAGAGGTTTGCTTCCATGGTGATCTCGAATCACAAGACAACAGTCAAGAGTGACCAGCACAGTGGCTCACCATGTGGTACACCACGAATGGGGGCATTTGACACTGAAGCTAGGTGCTCAGATCATTGACTTTGTCACAGAAAATACATCACCTATTTGTGGGGTTACCATGGCAGCAGATCTCCCTGTCCTCAGGTCACCTCCACGCCTAAGACCTCTTTGAGATAATCTCGAAAGAATCCACTTATCCAGTTTGAAAATTCTATTTGCAGAAAAACAGTTCATTGTTTTCAGACATGAAAAAATAGAAGCAAAATAATATGGAATCTAAGAAGAGACTCTAAACACAGATGGAGAGCATAGTATGTGCATCGCAATAGAAGAGTATTCTTTCTCCAGAGGGTTACTGCAAGAAACAGACATAAATCTTAGACATTTGTTTTGTATTGTCAACAATAATAAAACAAAAGACAACACAGTGAGATCAAAAGGCAGCTGCTGAGATGGAGTTTTAAAAAGGGAACTAGATGAGATAAGCAGAGAGTGCTTCCAGAAAACACGTGAAAAGAAATGCTTTAAATGCAGGAGGAGAGAGGAGCCAATAGTGCAAAGAAAAAACCACATCAGCACCGTGCAGGACAGTTTTGGTGAAGGTACCCAAAATAAAAGGAAAAGGAGAAATAGCTTTATGAAGGAGGTTATGTTGCAAAAAGATGTCACACACACACACACACACACACACACACACACACACAGAGTAATATATATGATGGGGAGAATACACTAGATTAAGCAGCAGCAAACAAAATGATTTGACAAAACAGAAATCCTAACCCTAACCCTGCAGATCAGAAGGCTCTAATAAATATTAAGCAGAGTTCTCACTCAGTAGAGGTATATTTTGAACTTGAAGGTAAAATAAGAGTTAACAAGGCCCATATCATCCTATTTTATAAAAAAGATTGATTTCAAGATTATCTTTTTGCTTTTAGGATATCTTTAATGTATTCTTTGATAGTTTCGTGTGTGTGTGTGTGTGTGTGTGTGTGTGTGTGTGTGTGTGTGGTGTGTGTAGTATCTTGATCATTTCTACCCTCAACTTTCCCCACCCATAAGATTATGTTCTGTTACATTAAATGGCAAATTAACAAAGACGGGGGCGGGAATGAGACTAAACAATGTTTTATGAACCTATTTTAGTACAGACATGTTTCACTGCAAGAGTCAGAAGCCCTGAGAAGGAAGCCAAATAATTAGGCTAAGCAGTCTCACAGCCTCCTCCAAGAACCAGAGAGAAGCTCCCCTGAAAGGACAAGGGGAAAAAAGAGATGGGAAGCACGCTGGGAAGACCACACTCACTGCTGCCACAGTCTATTCTGCCCTAAGATCTCTCAAATTCCCTTCTTCCTTTCCACAAAATGTTCCCAACTAACAAGATGCTGTCATCTGCACTATAACCATAACACCCACATACCTTTTTTTTCTAAAGAAGGCAACTCAGTAGCTCATCTGGATCTTGCCTTCACAGGTGGGTCCACTGAGTCTCTGTGTGTATCTCTCTCATTCAAACTCATACCTAGGTCCCCAAGCTCATGTAACACTAGACTAATGGTAGATTTAGCCATTTCTGACCAGCATAGTATGCAATGATAGAAAGAATGTAAGATTAACACAATAGTAACTATGAAAAGTGACAGAAGGGAAGTGACTTTAGAGATCACTGGGCTCCTACAGAAAAGACCTAAAAAAAAAGGTCTCCTGCTGCTGGTCACACAAGCCCTCAATGTTTGGCTTCTGCCTTCTACTTCCTTAAACATCACCTGGCAAAGGACACTTGCCAACACCTGCCTAACAAATCATTTCTATGGGCTGGGTGGCATGGGCTTAGGAATTTTTGACAACCTTATGGGCCGCATTCCTTGTGGGCTAGGCAACATGGGCCTAGGACCTGAACAAACATGGCCCTTGTTAGCCAGGCTGGAGGTTTCTCTCTATATAGTTTCCTAAAATATCTAGTTATTGTAAGTCAATCTGGTTTCTGACATTGTTCAGGTGATAGTCGTTACACTAACCACTGCAGTCTCTGTGCTGGACCCCACCCACACTGGTCCAGGCCCATCAACAGGCCAGCATCCTCCTTCTATGCAGGTTGAGAACTGAACTTTCCAGTTTCTCTCAGCCAATGCCTCTGACCATCACCAATTGATGAGGCAGAAGCAATGGGCCTTCTGTGTCAAAGCTTTGGAAGGGTTTTACCTCTGATTCAGAATGTATAGCTGAAGGCATTTAAGAGGGACTTGATGTAGCTTCAAACATGACAATCATATTTTTCAATGAGTTTCTGTATTGAGCAGCTTCTAAAATGGCCTCCAATAATCATCACTTACTGGTATTCACATCCACCCTTTGTGCATGTCCTGGGTATGTAGGCTGCTTTCTGACAGGTTCAGTTATAACAAAAGGTTGCACTCTGTCTTAGGAATTTCCTCTCTTCTCAATCCTTAAACTTTGAGGAAGCCAGATACCACACTGTGAGGCACCCCAGTGAAGAGGCCCAAGTGGCAAAGCTTCCCATCTGTCAGTTTGAGAGAGCTTGCATGCAAATGCTTGCTCTACCCAAATTAGGTTTTCAGACAGCCCTCAGCTCCAGCCTTGATTGTAGTTATATGATATGTTCTAACTCAGAAACATTCATCAATGCTCTGCTGAAATTCTAGCCCACAAACACTAAATGGTAATAAGTGTTTATTGTCTTCGCAGTTAGTTGTAGGGTAATTGGTTTTTCTGTGATACTGGGAGTTGATCCCAGTGTCTCCCTTGTGTTAGGCAAGTGCTCTACCACTGAGCTATATTCTCCAGGCCTTGTGGGATAATTCTTATCCATTAAGAGATCATTGATACAATTTCTCACCCTCCTATCTTGCCTTGCAATAACTTGAGCTTGAATTTGTCAGGGCATATGATGATCTGACTGGTTCTAGTAGATGACTGACCATAGCAGATGGCATAGGTACACTGTTCCTTTCCCATTTCCAGGCAGACATCTGGGTCTAAAACTTGATCTTTATCAATAATATTTAGTAGTCTATCAATAAAAATGGTGATGAGAAGAAAAAAAACCAATCCAACCTACTCCAGCATTCTGACCTCTTTCCAAAGTTCCAGTTTTAATAAACACTTGAATCAAGTCCCAGTGGACATTTGCCTCATTATGGCAGGATAAATACTACAATTCCCAACTAGGGATGGAGGCCCCCTCACACCACTGGAAACAGGAGCTCTAGCTCAAACAGTATGGAGATATCTAAAAGACTGAAAATACATTTGTCATACAGTCCAACTACCTCACCTCTGGGTACATATCCAATGGAAGTGAAATCAGCATATCATAGGAACTCCTGATATCCCTTTGTTATTGTAGCACTGTTTAGGACAGCCAAGATACAGAATCAACCAAGGTGTCCATTAGTGAATAAGTAGATAAAGAATATCACACACACACACACACACACACACACACACACACACACACACACTGGAATATTATTCAGCTGTAAAAAGAATGAAATACTGTCATTCTGTGGCAAAATGAATGGAACTGGAGGACGTTACATGAAATAAGCCAGGGACAGAAAAGCAGGAACTGCATGTCCTCTCTCATATGTTGACGCTAAAGAAGTTGGTCTCGGCAAAGAATGATGATTAGTAGGCACTACAATGAGGAGAAGGAAGGAGGGATATGGTAAGGTTGGATGATGAGTTCCCAAACAAATTTAGGCATAAGGGATATAACCTGATTTAGGAAGAACTAGAAGAGAGGAACTCAAAGGAACCAAGCGTTGTAATGATAAGGAAAGGGAAATACCAGTTACCTCAATTTGCTTATTACACCTTCTACACATGCATTGAAAGATCACACCATACCCCACAAATACATGCAGTTATTGCATGTAGTGCTCTGGTTCTACAGGTAGCAGTTTGGACATTTGCCTCATTGCGGCATGATAAAACTGCAATTCCCAACCAGGGGTGGAGGCTCCCTCACCACTGGAAACCACCTCAATGTAAGCAGTTCCCCAATGCGGCTTTGTAACTTACACGGACCAGCCTGGAGGAGGATGGGTGTTCATTGGCTGAGGAATTCTGAAATAGTTTTTTAGGTGCAGTTAAATCTAGAGGCCTAGGGGCTGGAGAGATGGGCCAGCAGTTAAAAGCACTCTACTCTTGCATAGGACCTGGGTTCAGTTCCCAGCACCCACATGGCAGCTAACAAACATCTCTAACTACAGTACCAGGGGATCCAATGACTCCTCCTGGCCTCCACAGGCACTGCATACATGTGGTGCACTTGCATGCATGCAGGCAAAACACTCATACACAAAAATGAAACAAAACAAAACACAGAGGCCCAAGTGATGGTTTTATGTATCATAACTTTCTAGGCCATCTCTCAACTTGACTTGCTTAGCTTTAGCAGACGAAATATCACCATGTAGCAGATGCAGTGTTTTCTGGTTGATACTCTTCAGTCTAAGAGCCTCATTGAAAACAGAACATCTATAATCACTTCATAGGAATCCTTATAGTTAAGGATGGGGTGCTCAGGGTAAGGTAACAAGATAAAACTCCTGAAAGGCATTTGACAAAATGAGGTAGAAAGTCTAGTGGGAAAATAGTGACTAAACACTCCATTTAGCTTTTGCTATTCAAACTGTGGTCCATGGACCAGCAGCATTAGCATCCCGAGTGCCTGTTAGAAGCAGAACTGCAACATCGCAGCCTCCACTTAGAGCTTCTCTGTCAGAAAGTTAACAAGCTCCCCAGGAGAGTCACGTGCACAGCTTAGTCAGGATATGCTGTGTTAGCACCACCCAAGTGGCATCCAAGTGGAGCACAGTGGAAGAGCATTTCTATGCCAGGACTTAGAAAGCATAATGCCATCCAACCTCCCTGAAAGAAGAAATTCAAAGATATCCAAGCATTTGGGAGATAAATAAAGAATGCAAGAATGGGGATACTGAGCTTTAAAAGAACAAACTGTAAGTGTTCAGTCCATTTAAAAATAGAATTATGAGTTAACAAGATGTCTTCTGAGCTGCAGATTTGCTCTCTGAGCCTCACTTTGATAGCTGGTGTAAGGAGAGTTGATTTTCTTTAAGAGCATGGCCCCTGATAGTTTGACCATGTTCGAGCGAATGGGCGTGCACCCAAGAGTATATGAGCACCACAAACTGGACTTGATGGGTTTCAAAAAAAGAGGACACAAGTTAGGTGGGTGTAGATCTGGGAGAAGTTGGGGGAGGGCAGTGAATATAGTCAAAATACATTGCATGAAATTTTCAAAGAGCTAATAAAAATGAGGGAAAAACCAGGTGGTTATTTCTAGGGTTCATGTTTTCATTAAATGCAGAGTGATTGCTCAGAAAAAGAGAAGAAATGGCTCTTTATAGTTTTTATGAAAGTGAGAAGTGAATGAGAGGGTGGATGAGATCCTTCTCTGCTCTATAGTCTAGATGTCCTTTAAGGAGTTATTATTATCGTGGACAAAGGATCCTTTCCTCAGGTCCCCATAGTGTTCTTTAAGATTGGAAGCTGATGCTGACACTTCCTTCTAGTCGAGAATGTTAGGTGGAATCAAGACTGCAGAGGAACAGGGTAGGTATTCTGCATAAAAGAGAGAGTTTGGAAATCTTTGGAGGCAATGAGAGTGAGGAGTCAGTCCAGGAAGGTCAGAAGGAAGAAAAGAAATAGGAACAATGAAAGTAGTAGGGCTGTTTGTGGGGTGATTCCCTGTCTTGACACATTCTGACAAAATATTTGTGGCTGGTAGGAGTGCATTTCTGTGAATATCTACTAAAGGGCTGAAGCTCATGATGAGGAGGTGGAGCAAACAGAGAAAGGCTGTGCAGGAAACCATCGAACTGAGAAGAGGCCAGGCCTTGACCTGCAGAAGATGTGGAAGGAAAGCAAGCTCAAATGGTCTCATGGCAACTGTACCCAGCTCTCCAAGGGCAATGGGTCCCCAAATGTCACAGCTCCTACACACTACCATCCATTCTGCTGCTGAAATGGAGCTGCAGATGTAACAGAAATCCCAAAGAAGAACACAGACTTCCTGTCCAGCGACCAGGACAGATAGGAAGCAAATCATCAGTGTTAAATCTGTAGTTACAAACTAAGGCAAATGCCATGGGGGAAGGAGTGTGGGCCTTATGAGAGAAGATATCAAGGGGTCCTGTGACAGACAAGATGATGACAATTTCTCCATGAGAGAATGTTTGGATGAATGTCAGAAGGAAGGTGGTGGTTGGGGTCCATGCCTGGAATGTGGTCTGTATTGTAAGAGCAATGTAAAGCCGCTGAAGGTTTCTAAACAGAAGCTGAAAAAGTAACTGTTGTGTAACTGAACTGGACGGCTCAGAGTAGATATGGGAAGACTTCTGGCAGTCTAGCCAAGTCTGGTAACAGCTTGGATCCTAGTAGTAGCAATGGATGGAAACAGTCTGAGAGAAACCTGGGAAGTAGAACTGGAAGACTTGCTGTTATGTCCAATGGGAGGACCAGGGAGACCAAGCTTCTCTAAGTTTCTGGCTAGCACCATGGGGTACAAGGTGGTGCAAGTTAGAGGCAAGGCATATATGAACCTAACAGCAGATGGTTTGCCTCTTCTGATGTTCATAATAGGTAAGCCAGATATAGTCAGAATGACAGAGGGAGGCATCCCTCCACCAGGCAGATTTTTGCCCATCCTCTGTGCATCCTAGTGCACAGAGACCCCCTAAACTACATTTCCCAATATCTGCCATTGATTATAGATATGGGGGTGATAATGAGGGTAACAAGTATCCTTAAGGATTTCCTTGGAGCCTCAGAATTTCTGACTGGCCAGAAAGATACCATTATTAATGACCATAACCAGGTCCCAGGCTGTGATAATTTAGAAGGCCAGATTCACAGTGTCTGGGAAGATACAAATAGTTGTTTCCATAGTATCTTAGTCTACTTTCTGTTGCTGTAACAGAACATCTGAGACTCAGTGATTTATAAAAGGTAGAAGTTTATTTTGACTCAAGGTTCTGAAATCTGGGAAGTCCAAGAACATCTGAACTCACTCCTACAAGAATTTATCTAATTCTGGTGAAGCAGTATTAATCTTTGCTAATGACCTAATTACCTCATGAAGGCCCTGTCTCCTGATATCACTACAATGTCATTCACATTTCAAAATGAATTTCAGGAGAGCACACTGTATTCAAACCATAGCTGGAGTGTTCTAGTTTCCTTTCTGTTGCTGTGATAAAACACTTTGATCAAAGCAACTTAGGGGAAGAAAAGGGTTTATTTCAGTTTATAATTCCAGATCACAGTTCATCATTGGGGAAAGTCTGGGCAGGACTCAAGGCAGGCCTGCTTGGTATTCTACACAATGCTGCTTCCGCCAAGGAACTGACTTCACAGCCAAAAGTACAGAAGGAACTATGGTGAGCGTGATTTCTAGCTGGCTTGCAGGATCATGCTTAAGCTAGCTTTCTTATTCAGGCTGGGCCCACCAATGGTGCCTCTGATTCGCACAGGGCCATCCCCTTTTTAGATACAGTCCTCAAAGATCTATAGTATGAGTTAAGGGAAAGAGTCCTGGTAAGTGATTCTAAATTGGCTCTGCTCCCACCCCAATGGTTTGCATCACTCTGGGACCAACTTTTCCTCAATGCTATAAGTATCAGTTTATTACTTTCCTTATCTACAAAGGGGACAGGAGCATTTGTGCCTGAGGTTTCACTTAAAGTTCCAGAGAGCTGACCTCACTTTTCATGTCCTCCTTCTTGAAATCCTTTCCTCCCTTGGCTTCAGGGAGCCATTATTCAGCTGACTGTCCTCCTACATCACTGGCTGTTGCTTCTAAATCTTCTCTGCTGATCCCCACCTTCCTTCTTAACCTATAAATGTCAGACTTTCCCTGAGGCTAAGTCCTTGGGTCACTTTCCCTCTCCCGCCTCACTTACTCCTGGTAAGCCTGTCAAGTCTAGACTTTAAACATTATTTATCCCTGCCCTGATCACAGCTTCAGACTCAATATTTCCATTAATTTTCCAGCTATTTTTTCCTTCATCTCCAAGTGCATCCTAACCCTAATGTGCCTAAACTTGAGCCCTTAATTTACTGCCTACCATCTTTCCTCTGCTGCTTTCCTACCTTGTTCACGGCAATACCATTTGCTCCATTTCATCTATACCAAAGTGGTTGATGCATGGTCCTCTCCTTCCCTCATCCTTAAGAGCAACCCATGAGCTTTAATGTCAACTCTGCTCTCAAGGTGCATCTGAAATCCAGTCACTTCTGACCCCCACTGAGACCATCTTGTCCAATGGATCACTACCTCTCTTGGGCTTCTGCTGTAGCTACACGAGCTCTCTGTACATCTTGTGTTCTCTCTCTCTCTCTCTCTCTCTCTCTCTCTCTCTCTCTCTCTCTCTCATCCAGAAGTCCAAGTTATCCCATTCTCTGCCCTTTGCTCTCTGATATCTCCTCATACTTAGGTCAATTCCAGAGGCTGATTGTGACCTTGAAGGCTGTCAGGTCACCAGCCAGCCCTTTTCCCTCTCTCCTTGAAGTCACTGAGGTCAGCCAGTGATCCCCTTGCTATCTCTGGAAGGTACAACACTC
The DNA here is from genome assembly GCF_000622305.1 of Nannospalax galili. NCBI lineage: Eukaryota > Metazoa > Chordata > Mammalia > Rodentia > Spalacidae > Nannospalax > Nannospalax galili. The sequence goes on from NW_008357929.1 coordinate 4,997,599, forward strand.
TGCTGCCTTTGAGCTTTTCCATATGCAGTCTCTTCCTCCTGCAGGGTACCACTGCCTCTCTACTTCGTCCAGGTGGTTGTTCCAGCATCCGTTCCTCAGATGCTCAGCCCTCCCACTTACCACCTTGCTCTCCTTTGCTTTCCTCCAGAGCAGTATCGCTGCCTGGCGGGATGATTCTTAATCACTTAAATCTTGATTAGGTTCCCTATGAAGACACAAGATCGTGAGAGCAGGGCCTCCGCCTCTCTCAGCCACTGTTGTGCCAGCGGTGCCTAGTACGGTACCCAGAACATGGCAGGTACTCAGTAAACACGGGTTGAATCACTAATGAATGAGTGCAGGAGTGCTGAGTCCTGTTTTAAAAACATCAAGGAAGAGTCGTAGGATTCAAAGATTACACAGGAGAACACTGGCCATTGGGAAACGTTGCCCAAGTTTTGGAGAAAGCGGAGAAACATTTGAGGAAGACGGAAGACAGGGAAGAAAAAGGGAAGCTGCAACTAAAACCAACAAAAGGGCCCACAATGGTGTTTGAAAGAAAAGAAGGTAAAACAAGCATAAAGACTACTGGACTATGATTGCTATTGGACTTAATTACTTCCTGAGGGCACAGGCAGCCCGAAGGATGGACATATACAAATAATCAGGAGAAAGACATTCAAAAAGACTAAAACACATTCTAGAAGAACAGAGAGAGAGAGAGAGAGAGAGAGAGAGAGAGAGAGAGAGAGAGAGAGAGAGCAGGGTGGAAATGAATGAAACTCTGACTCTATTGTGCTTACGGAAAGCTATGGTGTCCTGAATTGAATGTTTGTGTGAATGGATTTGGCTTTCCTAGTGGCGAGAAGGGAACCACAAATAGAGTATATACACTGGATATTCATTCTGTGCTTTTTGAGAAGCTCATAAGAAGTGAATTCAATAATGAATGTGAAAGTCTAAAGAGTTCCACAAATGAAAGGTATTGTTATGAGAAGAATATAGAGTGATGCCGTTACAATGTGAGAGTTAACTTTGGGAAGAATGCTCAGAATTCCAAGTGGCCCAGAACCCAGGACTGGGGCCAAACCCAGAATACCTGTAACCAGATAAGTGAAGTATTCAGGGGTGACTTATTGACACAGTAGCTGCCAGTGGAGATCGTGGCAAGGAGCAGGGAGAGGTGTATCCCTGGGGAGGTCAGCATAGATCGGATTCGGCTTTGATAGGTATGTTTTTCCATGCTATCCCACCTACTCAGAAAGTACATCTTTGACATCTAAAAAATTTTATTCACATGTATTCATGGTACACAGTGATGGATTTTGTAATGACATTTTCATTCAGTCATGTCATATAATCTGTCCATATTCACTCCCCGCCCCTAACTTCTTCATTCTGAAGGACGTACTCTCACTTTTTGCAGGGATGTGATCTAACAAAGATGCTGATCCCTGCTCCTCACAACATGCATATGACCCCATAGCTTCTGTCTTTGACTGGCACAGGGCCTCCTCTTACATGATAGGAGAGCACAATACTTCCTACCTTCTCTCCCAAGTCCTGGCATCGAGCAAGTACAACCAGCAGCCCTGCTGGAACTGAAGCTTGGGAGCTCAGCAGTAGTGACACATATGCTCAGAAGGCTTCTCTGAGGCCAGCTCTGAAGTTTCACAATGAGGAAGTCAGGGGTGTGCTATCCTTGTTCACTCAGTGCATCTTTAGAGCCATCAGTTGGAAGCCATGCCCTAGAGCTTCTCTCTCACCGGAAATGGAATGATACCCTCCCATACCCCTGACCCATACCCACTTCCCTCTTGCAGCGCCACAGGATCGGCCTCCCATCTGCCACCAGAGACTAGAACTTGGGGCCAAAGCTGCTCTTCAGGGGACCGTGGGGCAACTTGTGTCCTCACGTAAATGCTCTGGGTCAGTGCTTCAAATGCAGCCCCCACCATAAGGAACTTTCCCAAGTCCAGCATCTTTTGCAGACACATTTCTAAGAGAGCAAATGGAACAGCAATTACACCTCCACTTGCTTCTGAAACATTTATATTTTTTCTGCTTTTTTTAACCCCAGGAGCAGGAGATACCCTGAGCACATAAGAAGAAACTACAAACAGGCCTAGAAAGACATTCCCTGTCTCTATGTGACTGTCTTCCAGACATAGCCAGAAATCTCCCTAGTGCTATAAAAATAGCTGTTGTTAGCCAAAATGGAGCACTTGCAGTGCTGCTCCAATGGTTATATATTCTTTACTTATGTACATATTTATTTTTGTGTGTTTACTTATTATTTATTTAGGTACTTTGATATTCGGAACCAGGGTCCTATTATGTAGCTCAGGCTGGCCTTAAACTTACTATGTAGCCCAGAGGCTGACCTGAAACTTGTAATCTTCCTGCCTCAGCCTCCTGGGTGATGGCACTATAGGCATTTTTCACCATACTGACTGGGCTTATATAATTCTTTTAGATGCTAGATGCTTAGGACAAGTGAGAGGAACTATCAGCTTGGCATTTTCCCCTTTCTCTCAAATGTCTCAGAGATGTGGAAGCTGTATCAGTCAGAATAGGTTAGGTTTATGCTGCAGTAATAAATGACTTTAAATTTCAGTATGATTAAATCATAAAAGGGTATATCTTGCACTCACTACCTGTCCATGGAAGATGAAGTCCTTGGAGTCACTTGGATAATGTAGGAATGTTAATGTTAATGTTAATAAATTGCACTTATAAAAGGAAGAAAAAAAATTCTAAGAAACAGCTGCCTCACCCTTGTAGCCTTAGCCTGAGGTAGGATGAACACCTCTTCTTCTTACTCAACAGCAGACATTTCCACTGTTTTCTTAACCCCTGCTTCTGCCTCTGGAAGATACGTTTATTGCTCTGGAATTTCACTCTTACAGTCTCTGGTCACACAGCCTGGCATCGCCCAGCCTATGCCTGGTTCCCTGGTTGCAGTCATGAAGGCTGAAATGTGAACCTACCCCTCAATGGTATAAAAACTGTGAAAAACTGAGCTCAGGGCTCGAATATTTCAGGAGGAAATTCTGCTCTGGTCCACCAGCGTGAGTAAACGTTTCCCTTTTTCTCCCAAGTCTCTTCCATACCTTCTCCTGTGTGTGGTGGCTCCCATGCCTCAGTTTACCACAGCACAAGGATTTGGACTGATGGAGAAGCCAGATGACTGAACTTGGTTTACCATATCATAACAAAAACAATATTATCAAGGGGGTCTCAGAACAGCAATTAAATGCTCCAGTCTAAAACACATGAAGCTCATGTTCATAGAGCTCACAAAGGACCAAAACTGCAATGTTTCCAAGCTCTAGAGGGGAAAAAGAAGCAATGCCTTTGGGAGGCAGTACTAGTGGCAGCCACCAGGTACCAGAGCTAGGAAGACTTCTGCATCCCCAGCCCTCAAGAAAAGACATACAACACTCAGTGTCTAGCTCCAAGCAGCTCCTAGTCCCTTCCCATTAAATTAAAAGGCTGGAGAGGTACTTTAATGATTCCTATGGAAGAGTCGTGGTGGATGAAGGGTTCTCTACAGGGGAGATTATAATACCCTCTGGTGATAGTTGCCATGCCTATGGCTCCTAGAAGCATGGCATTTAAATGTTCCCGGATCCCACAGAGTACTGGGAGATGCAGAACCTAGACAACAGCTTTGCTACACTGCATAAAGAAGCTGCAGAGCCCAGCCCACCAAGGACACAGCACCTGCTCATCCCTGAAAGACACATGTGGAGTCTTCAAAGCCACCTGCCTCCCAGGAAAGACCAAGCTGCATCGGCCCTGTGACTAGTTCTCTTCCACTTGCTTTTATTTGTTGTTGTTGGTGGTCGTGGTGATGTGTGCGTGGTGTGTGCATGGTATATGCCTGTGGGTGCCAGTGTGCTCACATGTGTGCACATGTGCAGGCTACAGGTTGATGCCAAGTGTCTCCCTCTGTTGCCCTCTACTTTTTTTCCTTCAGGCAAAGCCTCTCACTGAGCCTGGAGCTTCCTATTTCTGCTAGACTGGCTGGCCAGCAACCCCTTGGGTTCCACTTGTCTTTGCTTTCCCTGGTGCTGAGACCTGCTCTCCCACACCCAGCTTCTACATGAGCGCTGAGGATCAGAACTCAGGTCCTCACGCTTGCACAGCAAGTGCTTTACGTACTGAGCCATCTCTTATTTTTCTTCATATTTACACCAAAGATTTCTTCACTTATTTTTCACATCTGTGGTGTCAGTGAAATAGGTACAAACCCATATCCAGTCCCTCCCCAGTACATAAGCTCTGAGCCCAGGAGCACATACTAACTCCAGTCTCCCTCTATGCACCATCTTGCTGAGATCCTCCACAGAGCCTTCTTGGGGCCAGCATCCCAATCTCTACTCTGTATTTATTTCTATCTTCTTTCTGATCCAGTGCCAAAGACTAAGAGAAACAAAAGTTAAATATGGAAATACAGCAATTGAACAGTAGAGAGGGATGTGGAGTCCCAAGGGCCATGCATCCTTTGAGAGTCCAAGCTGCTATGTTCTGTGACCTGTGTCACCTCCTGTAGGGAGGAGAGGTCAGCAATGAACAAGAGAAACACAGGACTCAAAGCATCCCTGGCCGGGGCTCACACAGAAAGAAGCTGGCATCACTGACTGGACCCCTGAGAGCTGTACCAGAACTAGCTGAGCCACCTTGCTGTGGGGAAACTGCGGTAGAACAGCAGTGTGCCCTGACCAAGATCACACCTCCCAGTTATCAGCAAGTAGAGGGTAAGACCTCAGGAACCAGTACCCTTTGCACTGCATGCCAGATGGCAGTGGTCATGGCTGTGGCACACCAGTAAGTCATCTCCAGACCTGTGATCAGAGAAAGGCCCAAGAGCAAGGCAGCTGGGCAGTCATTGCTGCAATTCTCCAGGATTCTGAAGAAAAAGGCTACCCCAGGGCTACCATGAGGGAACAAAAGTGAAATGGGGTTCTTCTTTCAGAAGATTAATTGCACCTTGATTGATTATTCAGGCTCTAGAGGGAACTTCAGTTGAAATTTAAGCTTTACTTTTTATATATGGTTGATAATAAATAGTTAATTCATAATTTTTAAGCCTGAACACTTTTTCTTCTAACACTCTATTTGTAAGGATTCTGAGTTATAAGTGACAAACACAACATAGATTAAAGAGGAAAAAATGAATTATTGGCTCTCTCTCAGTCCATTTTCCATTGCTATGATGAAATACCTAAAGCTCAGTGCTTTATAAAGAAAAAGATTATAGTTTTGGAGATTGAAATTTCAAACAGCATGGTGCCAAGCTTAGGCAAAAGCCCCTGTCACTGTGACACACAATGACTGATAGCATCAGAATAAGAACATACAGGAGAGGGAGACATTGCAGGAAAGGGAGGAGCCAGAGTTGGTCTTTTGTAACAACCTTTTTGTGAGAACTAACCAATCTCCTGAGAGCTACAGCAGTCCCTTACAAAGGCAGGGCTTTCAATGAATTCATCGATGATCACTAGACCCTGCTGTTTAAAGGTTCCATCACCTCCACCCACATCCACAGGGGTACCACAATTCCAGCATGTGAACCCTCAGGGGTTACACTGGACTATATCCAAACCCTAGCCTTGGCCAATAGGTAAAAGCTTAAGGGCATAGGTTGACCAGATGTCAACTACTGTCATCAAAAATCTCTCTCATCTGTTTTCCTTTGTCCTCCCTCCTTCTCATGAAGGTGACTCTCCTACTGGCAGGACCAGACACTCATTTTTATTCCAGGAGGAAGATACCAGCTCAAGAAAACAATCCCAGGATTTTTACTGGCCTGACCTAGATCACGTGTCCATCCCAGCCTAGTAACTGTTTCCAAACAATGTAGTAGACTTAGCCAGTTCCCCAAACCAAAGCCTCAGAGCAGGGGAGGTGGGGAGGCTCCTCTTCCCATAAATAGCAAGGACTGGGAAGACAAGGGAATGGCTCCTAGAGAAAACAAGGGTGCCAGCCCCAAGGGGAAGCTGGATGGGAAAACCGGCAGAAATGGCTGCCCCTCACACAAATCCTTGTTCAACTTGTTTCTGAGTGCTGTGTACCTTGCTATCTCCCTGAGTTCTCTTTAGTGACCACTGTTAAATGGCTCTTTAGCTTAATTTAGGAAGCTTATTGCTGGGTCTGAAGAGGTTGAACCTAGAAAAATACAGGCTGACCCCTCCCTAGTCCTCACTCTGAGGGTACCCAAGCCACCATGTTCCTGGAGTGTGATTCTGGCATCCTAGGAGGCGATGCTGGCCCCATCCATCTTCACTCTGAGATGGACTCAGTTGAGTATTTGGGTTGTTTGTGAAGTGCAGTTGCTTCATCCAAGTTTGCTTCATTTAAATTAGAACTCTCTGCTTCCTAATTGTTTACAGAAATTCACACAAATGAGATTAGCATTTACAAAAAAAAGAAAGACAACAAGATAATTAAGTCTGATTGCTCCAGAGCAGGTCGGTGACAGTCCTGGAAATGTGCCAACACTAATTGGCTGGAGAGATTTCCCATACAGTTAATTGCAAATGGTCATTGAAAGCCCTTGAAATTAACTCAGGTCCCCTCAGCTGAAGTGTGGAGAAGGGATTTAGAAGTGTGAAGGAGACCAAGGCTTGGGAAGGGGACCCACCAGAGACATCTGGTCCTTCCTGTCCCAGAGTGCAGTTCAACTCACAGTGCCAAATCCTATCCCGTCTCTGGACTGGGACTTCTAACTGTATCACAGAATGGGAAGGAGGGGTAAGAAGAGAGGAAGGGGAGGTCAAGTCAGAACAGGATAGCCCAGTCTACTGAGAGCTCCTCCTCCTGCTTTGATTGAGCTTTGACCCTGTACAAAGCCTGTGCTAGGACTGGAAGGGACAGTGTCTTCAAGACACTGGTCAGACTTATGGAACTTTTCAAAAGGGCTCAGTGAAATATAAAGGTCCATTAGTCACAGGGTGCAGGGTCAGTGGGGGAAAAAAAGGATGAGCAAGTCCAGAAAGACCAGGAGAATTAGAGACTTAGTTGGTAAGACTTGAAGTGAGAGCTGAAGAGTAAGATTTAGGTGCCTAGATAAGGAAGGGCAAGAGGCAGAGCCTGAGTCAAAAGACAGCCATAGGTGTGGTGTTTTGGGAACCACCTCAACACACTGGTGAGGCTGGAGTGGCCTGTCATTGAGAGATGCACTGATCTTGTTGCCAAGGAATAAACATCCATGTCTATTGATCAGCATCTTACAGGAATCTGGAGTTCCTGTGACTCAGCAGTCAGGTGCGTGTTCAAGGGTACAGAAGGCCATGGTGACCAGATTTTCTGCTGTCCCTCCAGTGTATCTGTGCTCTGTTGCTGCCTTAGTGTATGGCTATTAATGTAGCTTGGCTTTCCTCTGCTTGAGATTGCACCTGTATAATGGAGGAGTGTCCAAACATTGCCCCCGACCCTCACAGTTCCAACATGCACTTTCTCCTGTCTCTAGTGAGCTCCTCAGTCTACAGTGTTTTCTTTCTACTTTGGCTCCTACAACAAATGAATGATACCCTATCCCCATATCTAATTAAAATGTTCACAAAGAAGAATTTGGTTAGCCTTGATAGCAGGTACATATCACTGACTACAGTTTTGATCAGGTGTCTAGTACTAGTCAGACCAGTCATATGTGTGGCAAGAAATGGGCATTGGTCAGTAATTTTCAGTAGCCATTTATCCCCACAAGCAGTTGCAGAAAAAGACCTGGGAGGAGGCTCACATGATATCAGGTTGATTGGTGCGTCCAATATTTTAAAAAGAACAGAGACAAAAGGCAGGAAATTTAATATAAATATGTGCACAGAAAAACCAGAACTGGAGCTCAGTAGTTTTCCAAACTGAAGATGCATCAGAACCACTTGCAGGGCTATACCAGTGAATCACCCTTCTGATTCAGAAGGTCTAGGCTTGGACCTGATTCTTCCCAATTCTGGGAAGTTCCCAGATAAAGTATATGATGCTTGTCTAAGGAATGTACTTTGAAAACCTCTGTCTGAACCCCAGGATTGGCAAACCAGATCCTGGTTAGTCAATCTGGCCTGTTAAATACTTGTACCTGGTCCAAATACTACCAGTTGTGTGTGATAGGAGTGATTTTTAAGTGGTTGGGGAAAAAAATGATAGTATTTTGTGACACTCCAAACTTCAGCATCCATAAATAAAGTTTTATTGGCACACAGCCATGCTGCGGCTGTTTTTGAGCTACAGTGAGAAAGTTGAGTAGTTTCAGAAGTGGGTCCACAAAGCTAGCTGCCATCTGGGTTTTTGCAGATGACAATTTTCCAACCCGTTCTAAGCATACTGAGTATGATATTACTCCAAGTACACTGGAGAGTTATCTGAACAGAAGAGATACAGAAGTCCAGAAAAGACTCTTGGAATCCATGACTCAGTGATCTGCTGAGAAAGTCAGCCACTGTTCACAGGGCTCGGCTCCAGGAAAACCGCCTGTCCAAGCCCCAAGGAGGATCTGCCTTTTGGAAGCTGTGATGGAGAAATGAATTGCTAGACTGTCAGCAGAGCTGATTCTGCCTTGAACCTTGGTGCTTCCCCATGTCAACTAGCTGACCAATCACTATATATGTGCTGCTTAAGGTGATCAGTGGGACTGTGTGTGGTCTGCCCTCCAAACTCCGGGGAAGGACACAAATGTGACAAGGATGTTTGTGGATCATATGGACTTTGCTAACCTGATTTCCCAGGGCGAATGTCTTAGAACCTTCTGGATTTAACACTGTGGCAGTCTATGATCTTTGAACTAAAGAGACAGCAAAGCGTTTTCTATCCTTTCCCCTCCATCCTCCTCAACATTCAACACCCTGACTTCCCACTCCTTTCTCTCATCTTCCCTCTGTTCCTCTTAGCTTCTTAAGTGAATCCTGATGATAAGAACTAGCCCTTGAATGCTTATTTTGTGCCAGATACTGTTCTCAGTCTTGTATATCACCTTGGTTTATTTTCTGTTCTTATAACAAAATACTGGGTAACTTATAAAGACTACCGTTCATTTAGCTCATACTACTGGAACCTGAGAAATCCAAAGCAAGGTATCAACATCTGTTTGACATCTCCTAAGTGCCTTCTCTCTGCATCCTAACATAGCAGAGAGCTTCATATGGCAAGACAGAGCAAGTGTTCCAGAGAGGGTTCACTTCCATAAGGAAGGCCACTCCCCTGACAACCCATTAAACCATTACTCTACTCATGAAGACAGAGCCCTCACGACCCAGTCACCTCTTCTCAATGTTACTGATTGGGGACCAAGTTTCCAACATATAAACTTATGGAAGACATGTTAGAAGCACAGTATATGTCTTAATGCAACCATTCTTCACAAGAAATCTGCAAGGAAGGCAGGCTTATTCTACTTCAAGAAACTCAGGTGCTGAGAGGCTGACCAGCTACCTTCCAAACAGCTGTGATGGGATGTCTCAAGAGCCTAACTTTATAGCCCCTCAGCCCTGCTGTGGATTCACTGAAATTGGAGGGGAGGGAATCACTGAAAGTACAGTAAAAAGAAATTCCTTCAAATTTCTATTTGAAATGTGAATGGTAAAACTTTATAAATCTTCAAGGAAAAGTTTTTTATGCCCTTGAAGTACTCAAAAACAAGTCAAGAAGGTGAACCAAAACAAACAAAAAGGAGAAATTTAACTATTAAAGTTAAGAAATTCTGGTCAAAGGTGCCATTTAGTGAGTGACTACATACTACTTTTAAAAAATTGACAAAAAAACTAAACAGTCTGAGCCATGTGGCCACTAGAGAATTTTTAGGTTCCCAACTCTATTAGTTATCATAAAAATGCAAATTAAAACAGTAACCTGATAGTCTCTATCACCTGCTATGAAAAACAAAATGATCTTGTTCTTTAGCAAATGTCTGTGTAGACATGGAGCAGTCAGAGCTCTCGTACTCTGCTGTGTGGCTCTCATACCACCATCTTGAATTTAGCAGTCCAAGGGCTCAACACTTGCATACACTGAGACCCAGTCATCCTATTCCTATCTGTGCATCCCAAATAAATTTGTACAAATGGCTACCAAATATCCAATAGCAGCATCACTTGTAAGAACACCCAAATGGAAATTACTCAAATATACTTCTGTAATTGAATGGATAGTGGTATAATCACACAGCTGCATCAATGATGCACCTCAAAACATCTACATACAATGTGGATGAATTGCTCTCACAAAAAAATGCTGAGTGAAGGGAAGCAGACACAATATATGAGTCATGTATTACACAATAACATTTTATTCACTAACAATAGTGGTCTGTTGTGTAGCAATTTCCTCAAGTTGAAACACTGCACCCTGGAGTAAAGCTCATTAAGATTCAAGAAGTTCTAAAGGGAGGCTCTTAAGACACAGGAAACAACTCAAAAGGCTTAGGAAGTCCCTGAAACTTTCCAGGTTTACAAGGTCTTCTTGTCCAACGTTATATAAGCTGTAGGGACTTCCAAGGAGAGGAGAGTCTCTGATCTGCTGAGCTATCTGCCAGCCATGCAGACAGCTCCCGGGTTCTAGCTTTCATGAATCATTGCCCATGCTGGGATGGGCATTTGGTTATACAGTTGCCTTTGAGTCACTCATGTTCCTGTAAGTGACCCCTTAACCCATATGCCTGTAAATAACCCCAATGAAATAATTGGTTCACAGGGTTGGGCTTTGATGGAATCATTACTTTGGTCCATCATTGGTTTTCTCTAGGGTAAGTAAATATTTGTTCACATGTCCCTAGGAATAATGTCACACAACATAGTCCTGTAAGATTATAATGGCACTAGAAAAAAAAATCCCATTGATATTCCTAATGGTATAGCTCTTTAATGTCATAGTGCAACACATTATTCATGTGCTTGTAGTAATTGGTGGAAACAAGTCTACCATGTGCCCAGATATCAAAAACACGAACAACACTGGACATGCATGGTGTTGGGTAGTGATAACATACTGGTGAATGGATTTATTACATTATTCTTTTGTCATTATTTTAGGGCATCTTCCTTCTACTTAGAAATTTTACCATGAAACAATATGGTGTTACACCAATAGCAGCCTCAGCCATATCATAACTGTGCCTCTTACTGCATTAAGGGCCCATGCCAAATGATTTCTACTATATCTGCCTTAAGTTCACACTGTTATGTTTGCACAATGACAAAATCACATAATGCATTTTTTAGAAACTGTCCTTATCATTATCCAGCGAATGACTATTAGACAGAGAGGTAGACAGACAGATGGACAAGGCAGATACACTATACTCTTAGAAGTCAGAATAGTAGTCACTCTGCAGGAAGATTAGTGACTGGAAATGGGTTATGGTGGGATCCTGGAAATAGGATATGATGGGATCTTGGGGTAATGTCACATTGTTCCTGGATTTGGGTGCCTGTTACATGGCGCTATATTTGGGTCTGAAATGGCCCTTTCAAGATCATGCTTTAAACACATGTTTTTGACTGGGGACTATTTTAGGAACTCGTGGAACCTTCAAGGAGATGGTGCCTAGTGAGTATAAGCGGCCTAGCAAGGGTGGGATTTAAAGCTTACAGCCCAGGCCCTGGTTCTGGCTGTTCTTTATTTCCTGTTTCTACCATGATATGAACAACTGTCCCCTGCCACATGCTCTCACCACCGTCACGTTCTGCCTCAAGCACACAGGGTCAAGCAACTGTGGACTGAAATCCCCCTGAAATCATGAATAAAATAAACAAAAGTAACTAATATACATGGATATACTCAGCTTATGAAAGTTCATTGAATGGCATTCTTGTGTATGTATGAGAGTGTGTGTGTGTGTGTATGTGTGTGTGTGTGTGTGTGTGTGTGTGTATACTAATCACTGTTGAATAACTGTGACCAAAATATCTGATATAAACAACTTAAAAGGAGGAAGAATTTATTTTGGCTTATGGCCTTGGAGGGTTCAGTCCATCATAATGGAAGAACAGTGTGAATGACATCATGACCATCAGGAAACAGAGAAGAGGGGTCTATTAGAAAAGGCTAGGGTAAGATATAGCCCAAGTGCCACCCTCCCCGTCACCTACTTCCTCCTAGTGGACCTCACCTGCTACATTTCTCCACCTTCCAATAGTGCATCATATTATAAATTCAGCAAAAAATTAAACTGTTCATTTTGTCAGAGACATAATGATCTAACTGTCTCTGGAAACTCCCTCACAGGTATACCCAGATATGTGCTTCACTAATCCCTTAGGCATCTCTTAGTCCAGCCAAGTTGACTATAAAGATTAAATACTACAATATATTATGCTTCAATAAAATCCTTACAAAATATCTCTACTAAACAGATGTTCTATAGTTTGCACCTGGTCCAGCTGCCCTGAGGTTACCACATTCTCAGATTTTTCTCACTCACCGTGTAAGTGGATGTTGGGAACCTTTTATGGAGTTCTTAAGTGAGCAGTTGAGCTCAGAGAAATCCCCTGTTTCCTGGCTTAGAGAAACAAAGACACACATATTGAAGAAAATCTCCAAGCATGTTCTAAGCTGACTTCAATATTTCAAAGGTCTTATTCTGGTTACATGAAGAGAGAGTTCTGCAGTTTCATTACTCACCCACATCCTGCCTGTCAGAAAGCTTCCTTTCTTTATTGAGACAAGAAACTCCCCTCAGGAGAAGAGACTCTGAACTAAGTAAGCAGAGAATCTTCCTGAACCTGTTCTGCACTGTGGTATCCGCTCTAACCCCTGACATCTACAAGGATGAAAGCAAGTTGGAGTACCTCTCTGAAAACTTGTCTTTTTGACCGTGATGTATCCTTAATTAGCCAATATTTTAAAATCACATTTTACATAAAACTGTAGATTCCAGGCTTCTTTGGAAAAACTCAAGTTCAAGATTTCCCACAGCTCACAGTCAATACATACACCTTTTGTATGAAGATCTTTAAAGGCCTCTTTAGACATGGAGTTGCAACTCTCAATGGAGAATGTTTGAAAGACTAACAAAAAGTCCCATGTTCTGATAGACTTTGTAAGATATGATACTGATAATTTTTTCACTTTAAAAAAAACTTTATTGAGAATTTCATACATGCATATAAGGTGTTTTGATCAAATCCATGCCCACTCCCTCCCCTCTAGCACCTCCCATATCTCCCCATCACTTTTTTCTGACAACTTTGTCTTTCTTTCTTTCTTTCTTTCTTTCTTTCTTTCTTTCTTTCTTTCTTTCTTCTTTCTTTTCTTTTTTCTTTCTTTCTTTCTTTCTTTTTTTAATGGGGCTTTTTGCTACTCTAACATTACTTCTCCTTCACATCCCCTATTCACCAGTCAAGGACTTTCTTTTCTCCCTACAGATAGGAGTTATGCAATTTGGAAGTCTTTTAGATAGACCCACTGAAGGGGTGCCCCAATTGCCTCACCCTGTGTCCCTGTTCAGCATGGAAGACACCAGAGTGGTCTGTGTCCTGATTCCCTATCAGCAATTTGGGTAACCTCTTCAGAGGATGGTGTGATAAGAATAGAAGGTAGGAACTGGCTAGGCAGTTAGGGTAAAAAGATGCAAAAAAAGTAGCCAGTTTCTTGGATAAAAGTCAAAATATCCTTGGGCCTCTTAGTAACATACTCTGTTCCAAAGGCCAAAAATGTCAAAAGTATTTGGGAGCTATTATCTAATCCCTAAAAGATTTTAGGGTTACCTCTTTGGGGGGGAAATGACACTGATATTTTATTAATTAACTCAACTAATATGAATGGGTCATGCTCTTGAGTTAGCTACTAAGCCAACTATTCAATCATTTGGGCAGTAGTTTCATTTGTCTGACTGATTGATTGGTTGATTGACTGATTGATTAAATGAATGAATAACTGATTGTGATGCAATTGACTTCACACATGCCAGGCATGCACTCTACCACTGAGCTATACCCCCAGGGCTTTCAATACCATTAAATAGGAGAACTGAATTAAAGTTCTATAGCCGCCTCTAGCTTTTAGTTTTGATCTCTCAGGGATTTTGGTTAACCTTTCAAAATCATGCCAATCACCCCAAAAGAATACATAAGTAGCCAACTCCTGGCATAGTTACTGGCATCTGTCTGTCCTTTTCTCTTAAGGAGCTGAGTTTAAGAGACTCATTTTAGAAGGTCCAAGAAAAGAGGGTCTATCAAAGAAGTCATCTCAGCACCAGAACTTTCTTGAAGAAGTCAGAAATTTTTTCATTCTGGAAGAATCAACAAATTTCCTCACTTCCCACATCAGGGCAGGGCCTGGAGATCTCCAACAAGCCCCACTCCAGACCTACTGCCTCATAGTCTGTATGTAAGCAAGATCCTCAGGTGATGTTCAAGACACACTGTTTCAAAGTATTCTTTATGATTCATGACACTCCACCATCATCTCTCCCCATCCCAGCCCACATCAGGGACAGGACACCACTGGCATGCTTCTTCTCAATCTTCCTTCACGGGTGATAGTCACACGTATGTTCCTACTGACAAATCCCACAGACTGTTGGCTCAGTTTTCACTATAGTGCCACCTTTTCTTTCCTATTCAGGAGATCATCTTGGAACTTGGTGAGCACAGATGACTATTCTAAACTTATCATAAAATTCAGAAGCAAGTAAAGTTCATTCATTCTTCCTATCACTACTATTGAGCTATCAGTCACTATGATCTACTGCACAGAGTTCACCACACACCAGCAGAAGAGACGATTGCCACAGTGGAGTCTGGGAAGGAAAGTAGGATCGCCTGGTCCCCTCCCAGCAAGATGCTAATGAGTCTCTGGCTAGAAGCATCCCTGTGTGAGAAGCAAGCTGGGAAAATGATGAGCTGTCGCTGTTCATTACAGGGGCAGCTGAAGGGTCCAGAGGTGCCATAGGCACCAATATGTCTGTGGAGGCAGCAGAAGTGGAGCTATGCTGGGACAAAGGGCTGAAACAGGCAGGCAGGGGACAAAGCCACCCTCTCCTAGGTCATCCTCTGTCTTTTGTGCCTGCTTGAAGCTTCTCCTCTGAAAGAATCAGAGGACTTACCTCCTGCACTTTGTAGACCTGAGCATCAGGTCTGAATCCAAGAAGAATAACGAAATTAGGGTCTCCAAATGTATCAGCAGCTCCGAGACAGGCACTACTGTAGAAAAGATAGAATGATGGTGTGGGCTAAGGAGGAAGGACCAAGGATTTCCAAATTCCACCTTCCTCCAAGTAAATTGGAGCTCCTGGCCCTTGAGCTCAGGTGAGTCATGGAGTCTTGGATCTGGAGTGGACCATGAGATTCATCTATTCTAGATCTTTGTGATCAAACACATCACCAAAGGCCATTGGCCCAAAACTGTGGAAAAAGGAATAGTTGAACTTTGTGCATTTCTGTCCTTTAATGTTGGTTGTTTCCATAGCTCAGAAGGGATACCAGTAGCCACCTTGTGTCCAGAAACAGAAGGGTGAGTTTGCTGCATGTTCCTCTTTTGGATGCATCCCCAGTCTCTCTATCCAGGCCAAATCTCTGTTTCTGGGAAGCTTCTCCCAACTCTACTCATCCTCACTGCACATCTGTCTGCACCATACACAGCCTTTAAGAAGTCAACCTATCAACTTACCACAATATGATTCTGTTTGCTATGTCATGTACATCAATAGGACCCCATCACACTGTAGGGTTCTCAGAGGGAAAAGCTCTACATGGCTTGCATTTTCCTTTCACTGTTCTAGTAGGGTCCAGCATATGCTATAATGTCTCACACATGTCCCTTGACTACGTCAGTCACTTAAAGATTACCTTAAGGTCTTTAAATGAAAGACCCTTCCCCTCAAGCAAGGGGAAGATAGAGGTAACTGGGAAGGGTACATTTCCAGGAGCAATTCTTGATCTTCTTCCCCTACTCCTTGAAGTAGTGAGAGGAATATTTTTCACGTGTATACGCTTTGAGGAGAAGTTGCTGTCTTTCCATCTCTGAATCTACACCTTGTCTCCCAATTCCTGCATAATTCTTGACACAGTATTGATGATCAGTGAATGCTGGTCCGTTGAATAAAGTCAATATAAGAAAGAAAATCTGATGATTCATTTTCAAAAGTGCCTCGAGCCTGATTATCAGATAAACAGAAAACACTAGATCCCTGCTGGAATCTGCTGGTCTAACTATTCCCCATCAACTCAAACTCTACTAAGTTATCCTTCCCTACCCAGAACTAGAATTTTAGAGTAGAAAATTACTAATATCCAATCTTGTCCAGCAACCTGAAGATATGACAAGGTCGTACGCCTGAAAAGCTTTAAAATAAACAGGATGGGAAGCATACAGATGAACCCACACACGGTTATTGTTGAGAAAAAGGGCAAAAGGAAAGGGCAGAGGGGAAGATGAGGCCTAGGGGACATGTAAGATTGTACTCTTCTCATTATTTGGCCAAAGAGGAAAGGGAAGAAGGGGCTCGTTGCACTATGGCTTAAATGCTCTGCACTTGGGGAGTACACCTGCCATTCTAGGCTAATGCCTGGCTTTGAGAAGCCATAATACAAACTACCTTGCTCTTGCTACTCTGAGTCTCCCATGTTCTTATTATGAAGTGAAGACCTTTGTTTCTCACAGTACCTTCAGGAAAAGAGAACAACAAAAGAATTCAGAGAAGCTATGATAAAGAGATGAAGTGTAAAGGAGCGTGCTGGCCATTGCCTGTTTGGCCTTCACACCACCCTGCCCTCTCATGCTTTGCTCTGTCCCAGCAGGGCTTGCAGTGGATGGTGGCCAGAGGGACCTACACCAGCAGGATCCAAGGATGCCCTGGATTCATCAGTGGTGGCAGCAGGCAGCTATAGCCTGCAGTGACCTCTTGCTTTTTGCAATGTGTCAGTGAGTCTTTGAGCAGTCACAGCTCCCAGGAGTGTCATGTAGCATGAGCTGCTGGGCTCTGGAACTTCTGCTTGGGCTTCTCCAGCCCCAGAGGCAGTGATAGCTGCCTGTTGTTTCTAACGTCTAGAATATTTCATTTTCCTTTTTGTGCCTTTCTTAGCCCATCCAGTGCTTTTGTGACATATGCCACCTAGGGCTTTACTATGTTTGAAATATTAAGCATGCTTTCTGTTTTCCTACTTAGATTTGGACTAACAAGAGACAAGAGCCAGAAAGAACTGAGGAGGGGAAAGGTAAAAGAATGAAGAAAGATGTGGTATGGCCTGAAGCAAAGTTAAGCTGTCTCTGAAAATAGAAGCATCTGCCTGTGGTCCCCGGACACTCTGTCCCTGTGGTGCTATTTGAAACAAACAAGCCCACCTTTCCTCCAATAGTTCCTTGGGGTTTGGACTTTCCATCTCCCCAAACTCTACTTTCCAGAATATCCTACAGTTCCATACATACCCAGGGAAACTTGTTTTTTAAATTTCTGGTACTACCTCAAACCTTCATTCCTGTTCTTACTGTTTAAAGAATGAAACCAGCTGTTGATTTGAGAATCTCTGAAGGCAGATCTTGACTTCTTGAGTCTGTAGAAGATGCTGGGAACTCCTCACAGGCTCCCCTCGTCTTGCTAGAGTTGAGATTAGTTGATCTTCCTGCAAATAAAAAATAATAAAGTGGTTGACTCTAATGTACAAATTCCAGCTTCAGCTGTCTTCTCCATTCCCAATGAAATCAGGGAAGTCATGAGTTCAATGGAGCAGATAGACTGAGCAGAAGCCGTGAGAAGGCTCCACAGGGCGCGGCCAGGCAGCTGTTGAAGAGCTCTTAGTATCTTCTCCCTCCTTCTATGCCTGGCACAGGGGAGAACATTCTCACCTGCCACTGTGCTGCCTAAGCCTGCCTTTTTTCCTCACTAGGTTCTTCTTGAGTCTTCTCGCTTGTATTCCTCCTCCTCCTCTCTCCCCTGTCCTATATGAGATAGCTTTATCTTGGCAGAGCAGAAGGTGAAGTCCAATGCCAGGCATGGTAGTGCACACCTTTAATCCCAACCCTTGGGAGGCAGAGGCAGGTGGATCTCTGTGAGATCAAGGTCAGTGACAGTGGCTGAGACTAGGGAGACTCTATCAGAAGGAGGAGGAGGAGGAGAAAGAGAAGGAGGAGGAGAAAGAGGAGGAGGAGGAGGAGGAGGAGGAGGAGGAAGAGGAGGAGAAAGGGGAGGAGAAAGAGGAGGAAGGGGAGGAG
>NW_008357929.1:5015853-5051763 GCF_000622305.1 Nannospalax galili
CAGCAAAGACTTGTTGGTGATCTGTCGGAATAGTTTCATAACTTGTAGAAATCTCTCTAAAGATCCAGCCAAAGAATGGGGGGGGTGCCAGTGCATCTGATTTAGAGCAAGGGCTCAGAAGAGCACATGGTCACAGAGATAAAAAGAAAAGGTCAATGGGAATCTTGCAAGCAGTACTGGAAAGGCTAACTGTAAAGTTGGGCTCTACAGGAACAAGTTGACTACCATCAACTTCCAGAATCTCCTCCACACAAATATACATATATATCCCCCGATACACAGTCCCAAATAACAACAGATTCTCTCCCATGAATGCTACAATTTGAAAAGTTACTAAGAAGTACAAGAAATTGTCATGTTTGGCTTTGTCCTATAGAATGAGGGACTAAAACCTAAAATCTCACTTCATTTGACTCTACAGTTCTTAACTTTGCTTTACTATGGAGCACAGTGCAGATTAAGTCTTTAACTGAGTTGTCTTGAAAGAGAGATAGTCCCTGTCTATCCACATTCATACTCTAGATCTCAAGAGAGTTTGCTGGTTAATCATCATCGGTCTCTCAGGATACTCACTGGATTATACTCCATTGACTCCATGTCCCTTCACTCTCATTGGCTCCACTTACAGAGAACTATGAAGTAGTAGCCAGGTCTCTGGAGTAGGCTCAGCCAGCGATGTATGCTTGTAACTGATCTGATAGGACTCTGGGTCCTTCCAGGCCCTGAACCAGGATGGGATGTGACATTCTAGAAGCACAAAAATTGGACTCGAACTGGACAGATGCTGACAAATACTGAAGCAGCTGTCTAAATGAAAGAGGTGCACATATAGCCTGGTGGGCTGCAGGAGCACCATAGTAAAAGCAAACATGAGCACAGATACTAACTGTGGCAGAATGTGTCCTGTAAGGACCTGTGCAAGCAATGCCCACAGCTCAGACAGTGGCTGGGACAGCAATGGGCAGGGTCAAGAGTCAAGGCCGCAGGTCTCCTTCCTTGTGCATGAGGAAGACATGGGAGGAGACAGCTGCCCCTGGCTAAGTAACATGGCTGAGAGCTTCTGAAGTCGAACCCTGTGTCAGAGGAAGTGTCTTAGCAAATGAGAGTGGGTGGGCTAGGCAGAGAGCTCGAGGCACTGAAAACAGCAATGCCTGACTAGTTTACACATCAAGATGGAACATTTAGAATGGAACAAAATTCCATTTGGAATGGAACAAAATACAACTTTTCTGTATAGAAAGAACTCAACTATCATGAAGACTGAGTCTTCAAGATGAAGTCAGAAAGCATAGGCCTTGGTTGGTTCTGAATTCCTGCCAGGACTTCTGACTGAACCTTTGTGAGCAGCATACACAGGGAGGCAGTCTAAAGACAAATTTGTTTCAAAGCACCTTGGGTGACAGAGTAGTAGAAAAGGGGTTTGGCTAGATTAAGGCAAAGATAAATGAGTATAAATTATGTGTCAGATAGTTTATCAGTTTGAGTGGGAGAATTAATGGACAATATGTGTCTCTCTGTGTGGGGGATACACAGCAGCAAGGCAGCATTAGGGCTGAGAAATGGTGCAATTAAAAGAGTCAAGAATCACCCCTGTGAAGGCTCCTGCATCATCATTAATTCAGCCACATTACCTTCCGCAAACATTGCACACGGTCCTGTTTGCAGCCTCCAACGACTCACAGAGGAGGGCCAGCCGCCAACACCATCGCTGAGGCTCCTTGGGGAAATCAGTGATTTTTCCTTCTTGACCAGCTCCCAGTTTAACCAAGTCCTGCCCATAGCAGTTGTAACTGTTTATATTAGATAATCCTGAAGGAATGGATAGGAAAGAAAAAATAGGAAAGTAATCAGCTACCTAGTAGCAGGCAAGGTTTCACGTCTGTAGACCTGGGATGGGGCCCAAAGAGGATGCATTTCTCAGCGGTTCCCAGGCAGTGCTCACACTGTTGGTCCTTGGACCAATTTTTAGCAGCACTGATCCAGATACTTTAGATCTGAAAGA
Organism: Nannospalax galili; assembly: GCF_000622305.1. Taxonomy (NCBI): domain Eukaryota; kingdom Metazoa; phylum Chordata; class Mammalia; order Rodentia; family Spalacidae; genus Nannospalax; species Nannospalax galili. Next base: position 5,017,856 of record NW_008357929.1, read on the forward strand.
TGGGTATCACCTGGAAGTTCATTAGAAATGCAGGATTCACCCCCTGCCCCCACCCCCAAAGACCTGATGATTTGCAGCTTGTTCAGGGCTGAGAAGTGTTCTATTAGAGTTTTTACTTAGAAACACCTGTGATCCTCCTGAAATCCCATGTGTGTGTCTGTATGTGTTTAGGCCATGAATATTGTTCCAGTACCTGAATTCTGGCATGAATTTCTCCTTGCCTTTGGATTTTCATTTGAAAGAGAGCTAGTCAAGGAATATTAGTCAGGTAAGGAATTCAGTACAGAAAGAAGAAACGAGAGGAAAGGGGGGGGGATAAAAGAACACAAAGATAAGAGAAGCAGCCATAAGCCAGGACCTCTGAGCCAGACCTGATGCTTTCTGAAACAGAACTCTTAACAATGCAGGCTGGTGACCCAGACCCTAAGTCTTGCAAGACTTCCTCATCTGAGATTCTCCTGTCTGGGATGAACCATAAGCTATGTGAGTGTGAGAAACAAGGGCCTTCTAGACATAGCTGGAGAGGCTGGAATAAATGTGTTACAGGGCCCGCCAGCCAGGCCAGAAAGCTGTGCTTCACTCATGGGTATGAGGCTTGAAGGGAACTTATGATGGACAGCAGAAGTGAAGAAAGAAGGTGACTTTGGTTCTTACTACTACAGTCATTAAATATACTGGAAGAATTTAGGGCAGTCACATCAGCCACTCTTCTTGCCTTTGTGAAAAGCAGGTAGGCTAATTATAGCAGGAGACTATTCCCTGGGGTGGTTTGAATGAGAAATGTCCCCCATCAGCTGATGTGCTTGAATAGTTGATCCCCACATAAAGGCGCTGTTTGGGAAGGCTAGGGACCCTTTAGGAGACAGAACCTTGCTGGAGAAAGTACATCACAGTGGGAGCAGGCTTTGAGAGTTTAGAGCCTGGCCCCACTTCCTGTTCTTTCTTCTTCCTGTTCCTGCCACCATGCCTTCCCTGTCTGTTGCCGTCCCCACCATCATGAACTATATCTTTCTAGAACCATAAGCCAAAATAAGCCCTTTTCTCTTTGGCATTGCTTTTTGTCATGGTGTATTATCACAGCAACAGAAAGGTAACTAATAACAACACCCCAACACACACACACACACACACACACACACACACACACGCACACCATACTATAGTTAATTTACAAGATTGTTATTTTCTTTACATGTATAACGTGATGGGTTTCATAATGGCATTTTCATTCAGAATTGATGTGAAGATTAGATTAGATTACATACCTGGTAAGTCTTTATAAATCCTAATCATCAGTTATTTGGAGGTATAGCCATTCTTCTAAATGTCAGCCCATCCTCAGTGATAAAGCAACTATAGTAGAGAGATTCTGATATATATATTGGATGTGCTTTTTCTCACAAGCAACTTCATTCAGTCAGCTAGATATCCTACATGGTTGTCCCAGTCGAAGATTGATGACATGATCAAGTTTAGGTTTTGAGGCTTGAAATGTTTGGTCTCAGGAAGAAGGAAAGGAGTGTTGGCTTCAGTGATAGGTTTTTTTTTTTACTGGCTATGTCAAAGCATGGTACTCTCTTCCTCACCCCTAATACATGGACAGAGGAAAGAGAGAAACAGGACTCAAGACATCTAAAGGAGCCAAGCAGAAAGTTCTAGAGTCTACAGAAGGAGCCTCTTGCCTTCACCCATTTGTCAAACAGAAAGCTCTGTATATTGCCAGGACTCAGAAACAGCATGGAAACCAGGTCAGTCTCTAAAGTTCACCTTATGCCTGTTTGCATGAGCACTGTAGAAAAGTTCTCTTGTTTACCCGTATTTGGACATCCAACAGGTCACTTGATGATTGTCCTGTACAAGTAACATCTGTTGTGCTTTTTAAAAATTGGCATCTAACTCCATGTGAATAGTCCTCCTTTGAACATTGTAAGACATTTCCAAAACCCTCAACGCCAAGGAGCCATGGGTCTAGAGATGGGTCAGGGTATGAGAAGAATGCTCCTGTACCTGAATCTCAGTTTGACTTCATAGGTCTGGCTTTGGATCTTCCTTGGACTGAACATTTGGGAGGACAGGTACCAGTGCCCCATTACAACCCTAAAACAGGGTCTCCAAAAGCCAGAGAATGGAGTCCTAGAGAAAGGTGAAGCCAAAGAACAACAGTAATATGAATTGTCCGGTAACAAAAGTGAGCGTTTGGATATTAATTTCTAAGCCCTGTATCTCTGAAGGATGCAAATGTTTTCCTCTATTTCTTATCCCAACCACCACCAAAGCATACAACACATGAAGCTATCACTCCTGATCCCATCTTCTCTCACATCTACCACTAACTCTATTCCAGGTACATATACTTTGGAGTCAGGGCTGATCGAGCTTGCTGATGAACTGCAGAATGAAAGTGACAGACAGGGATCAAGAATGACTTCAAGGGGCTGGAGAGATACATCAGTGGTTAAGAACAATGGCTGCTCTTGTAGAGGACCAAGGTTCAGTTCCCAGTACCCACATGGCAGTTAACAACTGTTTGTAACTCCGAGAGATCTGGAGCCTTCTGGCTTCTGTAGGTATTGCATACATGGCTACCCTTACCTACTAGCGGCAAAACACTCATATCCATAAAAAATATATAAATACATTAATTTTAAGAAACAATGGCTTCAAGCATTTTTGTCTCAGCATCTAGCAAATAATGGTGTCATCTTCTGGGATGTGGAAGAGAGAAACAAGAACCACAGCCTGAACCGATTCACTTCATTCTTCACTGTTTTCTGTCTCTGCTGCTGAACTATGAGCTTCATGAAACCTGATCTTTTTTCATCTTTACTTCGTATTGTTCTCACCTGGATACCAGAACAATGCTTAGAATACAGAGAGCGCTCAATAAATACGGATTGAGTGAATGAACTGTGGGAAATGAGTGTCAAAGACACAAGGCTGAGAGAAAAAGATCATGGCATCAATGTCTAGTCGGACACAAAGCCTCAGTATCTATTCTTTCAACTAAAGATAGCATTGTCAATGGACGTTTGCCCTCCTCTTCCTCTCTCTAGTTCTTCTGCTCTTTTGCCATATAAAGACAGATTGTCTTTCCCCACCCATCCCATTCCAGTCCTCCAGAGGATGCAGCAATGAATTATCATCTTGGAAGCAGAGAACAACCCTGACCAGGAACCAATCTTGCCTTGATCTTGGACTTCCCAGTTTCTAAAGCTATGAGCAACAAAGGTCTATTATTTAAATTACCCTGTCTGTGATATTTTGCTATAGTAACAATACCAAAGATAACAGCCCTGCCATGGAGTAGAATTACTGAACTCAGTACTTTCTCTTCAGGCCAGGAATGAGTGTTTCTCCCCACATCCTTGTCTGAATGCATTTGTCATCGCCATGGCGGGAGGAGCTAAGGTGCCAGAAACTTGGATTCTGGCTTTAGGAGATAGACTCCCTCCTTGGGTTTCAAGCTAAATTTTATAATCCAATTATGCTCTTTCAGAGAACTTTCCATTGTAGTGTTGGGTGCAAGCAGATTACATAGTTTCTCCTTGTGTGTATGTATACCTTTGGGGGGGAAGAGGTAATTAGAAAATCATAATTTGGGTAGTTCTGAGGCCCTTGTCCAAAAGAACATCACAAGCTGCTCTTGACCTAACAGTGTGCTGTTAGTAGTCCAAGATGCGTAGAGATATACAGAGGAGAGGGCCTCCAGGCTGAGTCTCAAAGAACGAATGGAAATGTAACAGGCAGAGAAACATTTATTCCTCAAGCTCCCTGGGATGTGGGGAGGGGGGGTCACTTGGGGGAAGTTCGTCCAAGAAATCAGGGAGTGTTGCTCTATTCACGAAGGCAGACTCTGCCTCTTGATGTTCTCACCATCTAATTTGAGTTGTCTCCTTGATGGATGGGCTGGGAGGGCTGTTTCTCAGTGGGTAAGGGATTCAGAGTCTGCTGGGTCTGCATGCTTTTGGCAGGCTGTCTGTCTTGATTTGTTGCTTTGAAGGGCCATTGCTCAGAAAGCTTTTGTTATCAGCAGAGCCTGGGGCTGCTGGGTCATGCCCGTTTCTGTGCTCGTTGGGCACACTTCCCCAGGCTCAAAGCTTTGTTATCTTTATTATCCTACCCGGGAAGAAGGCTGGGTCCAGCTGATGGCTGAGCAAACCTGTCCATCCATTATTTGTCAGCTGAGGATTCTGAGATGAGTTGGAATATTGTCATACAATTCTGGGGGACCTGTTGAGTTGTGAATGATCATGGGTAGAGCTGAAGACAAAAATGGACTGATCGCAATGCGGGCCATCACACTATGCATTTAATTACTCATGAAGCAAACATTTACTGAGCTCCTATTTTGTTAAAGGTGCTAGAATGAGATAAAACACTGCTGATTTTCCCTAAGAATAAACCAATGAGTAAAGTAGCATGTCAGTGAGTCATAACAGAGGGAAGTTCAGCAGGTCTTAGGAGACTTGAAGAGCATCCTTCATAGAAAGATTCTGCCCTAGCATAGGGGTGAAGCATGTTGTAATGAGGTCAAGGAAGACTCAGGCTCTAAACACTCATCCCACCGAAGAGTACTGTTGTAAGAACCAAATGAGTATTTCAAAGATACATAAATATTGTGTAACATGAAACTCAAAGGAAAACTGAATTGTTTTCACTGTCGAGCACTTTGATTATCCAGCTCACAGAATTCTCCAGTGGGTGTTGAAAGTTTGACTCAGATGGGCATGCCTCTTAATCCCAGTAGCTAACATTTCCCTGCGCCATCTAACCTTTCTAAAATTCTTTTACCCCAGCTTCTTGTCAATCCCCAAATCCCATTTTTTGAGTAGTGGCCTCAGTCTAACATCACAGTCACTTCTCTGAAAAGCCCCAGTATAATGTCCCCCTCTGCCTTCCTCACTAGACTCTCAAATGAAACCTCCCGATCATCACTCTGGGAGAGATGACAGGATGTGAGGGTGCTGTGCTCTCATTTCCTTTGCCCTTAAACCCAGCAGCTCAAGCTTGCAACTAACAAGTCTTTCAAATATCCATAATTTCGCCCTCCGCCTATTTTGTGAATGGAAATCGTATTTTTCCAACTCTACTGTAAGCCCTTCCAGGGTAGGGCCAGTGCCCATGAGTGCTTTTCTTTGCTCTACATTGGCTGGCATTGTGTGAAGCAAAGTGTTTGTCATCACTTTACCAGCAAGGCTGATCGGAATGAGGCTGTTAATTTCATCTGTGGAGTTTCATTTGCAATTAAATGGATGGTGATGCCTTGGTTATGGCTTAATTAATAAATTCAATAAACATGAATTAAGGATCTATGATGAGCCAGACACTGTGTTAAGCACTGACTCTCCGGAGATGAATGACAGCTCTTTGCTCTCAAAAAGTTCATAGTCTAGCGGAGACAAATAAACACGTGCAAACACATATATATTTATAATACTGGGGGTAATTGCTAAAGAGCAGATTTGTTTAAAGGACTGTGAAAACCAAAGGAAAGAGTGAGAAATGATCCTTGCTGACATGATAAATCATCTTTGTTTTGAAGGATACAAACAGAGTTTTCAAAAAGTAAAGTACTGCAGGGAGAAGTAATAGGGGTTGTGATGTCCCACTCTGTAATGAATTAGGAAGCCATATTTGAGGGACCCGAGCATCTCATAGTGACTAGGACTCCCTGGACCATATGGTAGGAAATGGAGTCAAATAATGAAAGGTCTTTCATACAAACTCAGAAGCTTGAGCTTTATGAAGTCCCCACAGAGAGTCAAAGGACAAGATAAGTGTACAGAAGTACCATGATCCTATTTGTGAAAAATGGCTGGTCTAGCCTTGTCTGGATTACCAAAGAAGATTCTGTGGAGATGAAGAGCGGCTTGACTATTGACCATACTAAAGAGCAGCTGTGGCAGTAACCAACTTAGAAAAATGTGTCAAGCCAGGCATGGTGGCTCATGCTCGTAATCTCAGGACTTGAAAGGTGGAGGCAGGAGGATCAGGAGCTCAGGTTCTTCATGGCTATGTAGTGAGTTCGAAACCAGCAAAGGCTACATGAGGCTCTCACTCAGAAAAAGATGTGGTAAAATCATCTGAGGTTAGGTTGGCAGCAGAGAACATGCTAAGAGAATGACACTAAAAGAATGACACACTTGTGTTGACTATGACCTTTTATACAAACACAGTAACATGCATATAAAACAGCTGTGCACGTACATTAACTAGGTCAACTACAGTTATAACAAAATACAATTTAGAGAGCAAGAACAAGGAATACAAACAGCTAAATACAGTGGAGAATCTTAACACTAGTGTGTGACTATGAGGAATCATTGCACAAATTAAGGTGGTTTCTCGGGTGTCTCAAAATTCTGTTGCATCAAAACCTGTACAAAGTTTTCTCCAAAGCTCTTCAATTATGTCCCATGTCGGATATGACTTCCCCTTCTATCTTGGACATCCTCCTTCTAACCAGTTCTGATAGAAATCCTGATTCTCTGGTGTTGGTGGAAGAGGATAAATAGACCATAAAACATGTCCAAAGCTTCAAAGGATGACAGTTCTTTATCTGGGTCACTAAAGTCCAAAACCTCCCCATCTGCCTTGCAGATCCTGTATCTGTTTTCTTCAGTGTTCCAAAGTCAATTGAGTTAAGAAAGGCTGAGCCAATAAAACTTTGCCAATTCATTCATTACCATGAGAAACATAACCTCTAGATGGATCAGTCACTCACATCCTCTAGCCTTCAGCACATTTACTCTACATTGACATTTCTAGAAGCCAAATTGCAAACTGAGCAAGGAATTCATTCCAGCAGTGGAACACAGAGGTATGCACAAATAATTGATACAACTAGGTATGACTGTCTCATGCCTTCATTGCCCCCAAAGGATTGTCCAGTTCAGACTCCCAGGGTGCATCTGGTGACAATTTACTTCAGTTGTAGACAAACTGTTTAGGAGAAAATATTGTCTGAGATACCCATATTATTTACCTGAGAAACTGAAAAGTCACAGGTAATAGCAAGCTTCAGAATTACAATTCCAACAGAAACTGTTTTTATGAGCTGATTTATTAAACATTAAGCCAACATGCATCTGACTTGTAGTGTCAGGCATTGTGTTATGGATACCTCAGCAAACCAACCAGGGATGCTGCCACTATCGGGCTCTGAATTCTGCAGGGTGCAGATGTACTTACCAGAAACTACAACACAGGCTAATGTTTGTTGTAATGAAGGATTTGCTAGATATAGTATGAGCCAGGATGAAGGGCTCTGATCCTGGTGAGGAGTCAGGGGAACTAGACAGAGGCTAAGTAGCTTATCCAATTTCTACAATTAAAGAAACTGCAAAACAGGAAGGAAAAGGGAAGGTAGAAAGGATTGGAAGGAAGAAGAAGGCACAAAAGAAAATGTATTCTTCTGGTTTGCTATTACCAGTACTAGCAGGGAACCACTGCTAACCTTGTGTGTGTGTGTGTGTGTGTGTGTGTGTGTGTGTGTGTCTTCTGAATTTCATGCACAAAGGTTTATGGAATCGTATCAAGTGGGAATCTTATGATGCCACGCTGCTTTTACCTAGCATCCTATCTTGAATTCATTCCAGTAAAATGCAATAAAACACATTTAAAAATAATTATTACTTGGCATTCCCATTATCTAAATATATCACAGTTTATTGAACCAAAATCCTACTGTTGAATATTTGTGTTAGTTCCTGTTATTCAATATTATTAATAAATTCAAAACTGAGATGATGTTAGTGAGGGCAGTAACACCTTGGCACACATGGATGATGCTCCAGGACTCCCTGCAGTACCAACAACCACAGATGTGCAAGTCCCTCACATAGATGTAGAATGTGCAAACGATCTTCTACATTCTCTTGTGTGCTTCACCATCTCCAGACTGATTACACTACGTCAAAAAATGAATGTTCTGCAAATGGCTGTTATGCTATATCTTTTAAGGAAACATGACAATGAAAAGACATATATGTTCATTACAGATACAATTTAAAAATATTTTGGATTCACAGGTGTTTAAATACACAGATGTGGAACCCAGGAAAGGAGAGACCGATGCACATGATAAACTCTTTCCCTTCACTTCATAAATGAGGCAACAGGGTCCCAACGAATTTAAATTATTTTCCCAAAAGCATATGGCTGACTAATTAAAGAGTTTGGTTTGGACTTCTGGGAAAAATCATTTGAGAAAGGAGAAAAAGAGATGATTTTTCTGAGAGTGTATGAACATGAAAGGCCCTGGAAAGGTATAACAGGCAGGAGGAGCTGAGCAACTCCAGGGAGGAGTGAGAGCTGGGGTCAACCTGTACAACCCCCTGACACTATCTGGAGCCTTTAAAAGACCCTACCCAGTCTGACTCAGGAAGCCCATGGCTGCAAATCTGACCTAGCAAGTTGGTACTGGGGAGAAGAAAGAAGACCACCTCTGCTCATCCGCTGGAGTCTCCTGGCTGAGGCCCTGTATTAGGCGCTTGTCTTGTCGTTGCCATAAAATATGTGACGAAAGCAACCTGAGGAAGAAGTTTATGTTGACTCACAGTTCCAGGGGGTACAGTCCATCATGGTTGGGAAGGCATGGCAGCAAGAGGGGGCAGGGTGGGGGTGGGCAGTTGGCATCAGTACATCACAGTAAGGAAGTGGAGAGAAATGAATGCTTACTTTCCCCATGCTTTCTCCTTTTTATTCAGCCGGGGAGCCCAGCACATGGAACAGAACTGTAGTGCCCACATTTAGGGCGGATCATCCTACCTCAATTATCCTAATTTTGATAATCTGTCACAGATGTACCCAGTGACTCATCTCCGTGTTGACTCTGAATCCTATCAAGTTGACACAAGGTTAACCATCACAGACCATTTAAAAAAAATAACTCCGATGGGAAATGCACATAAGTGAAACCTCTGCAATATGGTAGTCTAACAAGATCTGCATAACAACAAAACCAGTTGACTTGCCAAGACAGATGGGGGAAATTTCATGAGGTCCCACCTCAAGATGAAGAGCTGTAGGCAATCAATGCTGAGGAAGGGAGAATCAGTTTTCTACAGGACTAACTCTCTAAGAGGTTATCTAATCCCAAATCGGTAGCCCTAAACACAGGTGTACACAAGCACCACTTAATGGCTTCATTGCATTGTATATGTGTGTATTTATAGATGTGTGTTTATGTATATATGTTTGTATGTATATGTGTGTATATATATTTATAAATGTACATATATATAACAATAATAATCAAAGAGGACAAGAAATTATGAGGGAGTGAGGAGAATGGGAGGAGTTGGAGGGGGCTGGGAAGGTTAGAAATCATGCAAATAAAATACTCAAGTACGAAAGTCTCAAAAAATAAAATAAAAACAGATTTGTAAGAGGACACCATTAAAATGTATTTAATGTTTTATGGTAACACTCAGCCTTCAGAAATGAGGATCCCAACAAACAAGGAGATGTGACTATGCTAATGCTAAGTTTGATGATGTGTGGGCAGTCATATCGAATTGTAGCTCAACAAAGGGCTGTGTGATCTGCTAGGGATAAACTGAGAGGACTGAGCATGGCCTGCTTGTTCGATTCCTCTCTGTGTCCATGTCTTCAGAGAAAAGGAAGCTAGTGGGGGTCTGATAACCTGCTTAGAGAACATCAGCTACACTGTAGAGCTCTTCAAGGGAGAATGGTGGTGAAATGAAGTGAGACGAACCTCCCTGTCTCTGTGGTGTTCTCAAATGCCCCGGGGTCATGTTTTGGAGTTATCGTCCTGAACCCCAGCAGCGTATGCTTGGCTAATCACTAAAACATTGCTTATAATACAAAAAAAGTATTCAATGTCAGAGAAAGATTAAGCATCATGTGGTACATTTAGTAGTGTTTTATGATGGCGCTTTTCTTTATTAAATGCCCTGCTTTTCCTGCTACCCATAATTCACTTCTTTCTCTCCTGTCCGTAGTTTCCTTTGGTCACTGCTGCATTCAAAATTTAGCGGCTTACAAAAGCCATCATCTTATTGCAGACATTCCTTGATTTACAACGGTTTCACTTTATGATGGTACACATTCAGTAGAAATTGCACTTCAAATTTAGAATTTTGTCTTGGGCCACTAGTGATACGTTGTATGATCATTCCTCTCAGGCTGAGCAGTGGTGAAGAGTAGCAGCTACCACTTAGCCATATTTTCATGAGGGAAAAGCCCCTTTACGCTGCTGTGTTCTGCTTTCCTAAAGAGTGACATTTGGTAGGTCAGGTGTGTTAAATATATTTTCGCTTAAAATGTGTTTATGAGGATGCAGTTCCATTGTAAATTGACAAGCATCTGTACTATGAGTAAGTCAGGGATTTGGGATTTGTGGATGCACCTCCTACTGCAAGTGATACTGACTGGGAGGCACTTGGTAGTATTCACTGCTCTTTAGCTGAGCTGAAGGATTCAGAAGCTTTTTAAGTGCTTGAAATCCATGGTAGGGATGACTGGAGGCTCAGCTGGATCCTCCCTGTCTACACATACTTTCAGGGACTCACCATGAAGTCTCCCCAGAAGGCTGAGGTTTACATTTACTGAAGTCTACCTCGGGCCTTCCAAACATGTCCTGCGTTTTTAACCATCTTCAACTTTAGTAGGAATTGAAGAGAAATGCATGTGGTCAGTGTTCTACATTTAGTTGCAACATGATTGCTTTCTATTTAGGTGAAAAATAAATTGAAATCAGACTGGCACGGAAAGTCTGTAATCCCAGCACTTAAGAGGCAGAGGCCAGAGGATGGCAAGCGCCAAGTCTGCCCAGGCAATGTAGTGAGTCTCTGTCTCAGAAACAAACAAAAACCAAGTTGAGTCAGAAAAATCTTCAGACCCTTTAACACAGTATGTAAGAGAGCTAAAAATAAAAACAAGAACAGATAACCTATCATCACAATGTAAGCCTGGTAATAGGTTAAATGTCCAGCAAGATTAATTTCAAATACAGTGATTACACAAAAACTAACACTGGAAAACAGAGCATTTTTTAAAAAAACTTTAACCGATAAGACTAAATTTTTCAAGGGTAAATTCTAGCTATAATGTTAAGCAAAAAGACTAGTTATAATTATGTAAAAATGTGCCTGCATGGGAGAAAAGAACAAGAATAAAAATAAATTATGGAAACTGTATGAGCGGTGATGTTTCACATGAAGTCTCCTGTGTTTTAAAAATGTTCTCTCATGTTATCACACTGATTTTAAATTTGAATATATACATAGCAACTCCCTCCCATTACATAATGGTTATTTTGGCATGCTGGGATATTTATTGAAATGCATTTGGACCCAGGTACTACACGGTGTGAAGCTTTGGGTTGGAGGCCAAGGAGACGAGACCAGCTGCTGCCTGCCGCTCTGGGAACATCTGCCTGACTGCTGGCAGCTGGGGTGTCTGAGAGCCCAAGCAGACAGTGTGGGTTTGTGTCTATGAGCTGCTTGTTTCAAAATACATTGTACTTTGCACCTTTGCGCCTCCTGACATCAAGAGACACACAGTTCCTTCCTGTGCAATTTGCTCAAAGGTTTTGTTTTTGTTTTCTTCTAAATATGGATTTTCATCACCAAATGGAGTGTTTTTCATAGTTCAAAGGACTACAGAAAGTTCTGCTCAGAGTGTGCACTGAAGGGAAAAATGCCACAATGATTGCTTTAAATCATGTTCAAACATGGGACTACTTAGCATGGATGCTGTCCATCTTGTAGACTGCATCCCATCATGTACTTAAAGCCTTTAGGAATCAGATACCACCATAGTGTGTGAGAGAGGTAGCTTCAGGTACCACTGAGAAGTGGCCCTCAGTACAGGGAAGACTAAAAGGCAGCCTCTCTGAACCTAGCTACAGAGTTCAAGACCACACAGCTCAACACTACACAGCTCAGCCCTGGGCAGTATAAGTGAGCATGGAAAGGCTTTACAAGACCCTTAGTCACCTGCTGTCCTTGGTAACAAATCTAACCCATGTAGCTGTCAAATTGGCTTCTGTGACCCTAAGTGTCAAATGGCAGAACCATTCTCTAGAGGCAGCTCTGAGCCACCTCTCATAAGGAACTCATAAGTTTTTAAAAATGCATGTCTGTTGTATGCCCAGCACTATGTTAAATGTTAACTAACTTCATCCTTAGAATAATTTTGTGAGGTAGATGTTGATATTATTAAGTAACTTGTCCAAGGTCAAAGTCCCACAGCTAGTTAAGAAGCCTTAATGGGAGTCGATCCCAGGCCATCTGACTTTAGAGTGGTGCTCTGAGCTACTTCTTCTGCCCCTTGAGTATAGACCATCTAGATGACCTGCGTCTGTCCTTCTTGGAGCCAGCATGAGCCAGGGAGTATGACCCCTCCCTACATGATAATATTCGCTATTCGAACTCCATCAAGCCTTTCTCCCTTCTCTATACCTTCTTCTATAGTACCTCTCTTCCTCTGAGCAGTCCTCACCTCCTTCCTTCCGGGATTCCTCGGTCATTTACCAGGCTGGTCAGCTCTGACCCTACAAAGCCTGCAAATTCTGTCTCACCACTTCACACACCGGCTAAGCTTGACAGAGCAAAAGCTCCTTTGTTTCTAGGTGACGTTCTTTCACAGCCAGGTCTGCTGATGGTAAACTGACTGTGACTGTCTGCCCCTCAGACTCAAATCCAAAACAGGGAACTGGAGAACACGGCATCGCTTGGAAGAGAAAACAAATTGCTGTGCGTGAGAGCACAGTTGCTCAGGTTTATTTTCGAAGAAGGTTGGCTTCCTCGCTTTCCCCTTCTAGAGACTTGATGTAACTACAAAGAGAGGGAAAAAAGAGCAACAAGAATTTATGACGTTTTCAAGCAGGGAAAAGTCACTGCTATCCCTATTTTCCATATCACCCTGTAAAACCTGGCACTAGCCAAAACAGAGAAGGGATTGTTGTTTTAATTTCATAAAGTTCCTGACCTAGTGGTAGGCACACTGTGTACAATCAAAGTTCTATTAACTATGGAAAGAGAAAGGATGCAAAAGGAAACAAGAATACCTGGCCAGCAATCAATAAAGACAGACATTTGGACCACTCAAAAGGATGCTGGCCGACGGAAGTCTAAATGTCTGCTGACTAAACACTAGCTCACATAGACATTATGAAGTGTTAAGTCTGGTCCATTTTTGGCTTAACAATGTTCAGTAAAGCTTTTTCCCCCAAATAAATCAGATAGTATGAAGTTGTGTACTGCATATGACAGGCGTCCATCATTATGATAGTTTCATTTCTGTTGCTGTGATAAAATACTCTGACCAAAGCAACTTAGGGGAAGAAGGGGTTCATTTAGCTTACAATTCCAGTCACAGTCCATCACTGAAAGAAATTAAGGCAGGAGCTCAAGGCAGGAGCTTGAAGGTAGGTCTGCATTTTATTCCATATAGCATTATTTTGGACCAAGGTACTCACTTAAATAGCCAAAGAAATCTAGCAGGTCCCATGGAAGATGCTCCCTGTTTGCTGGCTTGCAGGCAGCTTATACTCAATGAGCTTTCTAATGCAGTTCAGGACTACCTGCCTAAGGATAGTGCTGCCCTCAGTGGGCTGGAATCTCCTACATCAATTATTAGTCAAGACAACCCCCTCATAGACCAACCTGATAAGAACACTCAATGAGACTCTTTTCCCAGGTGATTTTAAGTTATGGCAAATTGACACTTAAAACTAACCATCATCACAACCGTGTATACAACAGTGGTCCTGTGAGGTCTTAATGGAGCTGAAATATCTCACACCCTGTGATGTCATGGCTTTCAAGATGCATAGCTCATGTATCTTTACTGTTAAAACAACCTATTCTGCTGCTAGTCATATGAACGTGTAGCACATACAATTATATACAATATAACACTTAACAATGAAAATAAACATGTGTGGTGCTAGTTTGTATATTTATTAAGCTGTACTTCATATTGTTATTTTAGAGTTTGCTCCTTCTAATTATTAAGGGAGAAATTTCATCATGTGCCTCATTACTCAAATAGTGACTCATTCATCTCCTGTTTACTCTTCTTGAAGACATCAAGCTACCATGTCCACTGATTGACCTGCACCATGTATGTATACATAAGTGTGCTCTATGATGTTGCTAGCTGTGCATTTCCCAGATCATACCTCCACCATTAAATGGGTCATGACTATAAAAATAAAACCTTTCATCTCATAGTGTAAGGTAATATGGTTAAAATTTTGTACTTAACTAGTGGTACCCAGCTCAATGTCATGTAAGTTCTCCATCTTGTCAATTTTTAAACACTTCACTTCTTCTAAATCAGAAAACATTAGTCCTCAGCGACAGGGCATCAGGAAGGCAGTAACCAATGTTTGATAGTTCTTTAGAGGACTGGGAATATTTAAACAAAGGTGGATTGGGAAACTGAAAGATATCTCACTGAAAACTATTTGCCATATCTGAGTAGACATCAAGACAACAAAGCCAAGACCAGAAGGTGGAGTGTCTCTATTCGGGAGATAGCAACAGTGAATTCCTACTCTGTTCTTTGACTGGGCCCATTCTCCATATGTATACTTGCTGCAGTCTCTAGTTTGTGACTTTAAATAATGCATCACTGAGTTGCCTTCTGACAAGAAAATTGTAAAGAAGTCAGCAACTGATAGAAAAGAGTCGATTTTCAACAAAACCCTGTGTACTAAATCAGATCTGATTGGGAAATCCTTATACATGATTTCTGTACCTTGAAATTATGATATTTTGTGCCTGAGGTTGATAGTTTAAGCCACTTAAGATTTAAATAGATCATTAAAAAATATCTCTTCAAGAAAACCTCTTGAAGTTACCAAAATATACCAATTTTTCCACTAGTCTAATTTCCTCATCTGATTTCTTTATCAACGTATTTATTATTGAAAAATAGTTTCATATGGCTTAAACATAATATAAAACAGGAAAGAACTGCTTCCTACCCTTTCAATATCCCAATTCCAGTTCCTTTGAGGCAAACAGTTTTCAATTCCTTTAGCTACTTATTTGTTTTGCTGGTATTTACTTCCACGTTTCTAGAGGACATGTAACAGTCTTTGATTTTCCAGTCATTGGATCAATAGCTTCTTAGCTATTACTGTGGTCTGTGAGACTTCAGATCTGCTGCAGCTCTCCCTGACCCATCAGAGTCACAGAGTTCCTTCCACCATCCTTCCAAATGTAGAGTTACCAGGTTTTGTTTAGATGTATATGTGTTACTTTATTTTGCTATGTTTGCTATTATTCTTGACTGATCTATGTAGAAATCCTTTACTTAATATAGTTTTATTTTTCTTCATTTTTATTTTATATGTATAAATGTTTTGCCTAAGTGTACCTAAGTACATCCACACGTGCAAAGAAGCCCAAAGAGAGCATCAGATCCCCTGAGATTGAAGTTATGGAAGATCGTTAGCCACCATGTGGGTGCTGGGAAACTCAAATCCTTTGCAAAAGCAGCCAGTGCTCTTAACTGCTGAGCTATCTCTCCAGCCCCTTTTCTGTCCTTCTCACGTGCTTTATTTTCTGAGTTTCTGTCATTAATTCATCCCCAAATCCTCTTACCAATGTGAACGACTCATAGTGCATTCGAATCTGTTATAGTCTATTTCTGTTGCTGTAAGAAAACACCTGAGATGGAGTCATTTATACAAAATACAGAAATTTACTTAGTTCAAGGTTCTGGAGGCTGAAAGTCTAAGATGATGGCATCTATCTTGTTGGCATCTGGTGAGGGCCTTCCAGCTGCATCATAACCTGACAGAGGGCAGCACATGGCGAGTCAGAGCAAATCTTTAGCTTGTGACTTTCTTCCTCTTATCAAATGCTAATGCCATCACTGGGTCTTGCCCTCATCTGATGCTAATTACTTCACAAAGTCCCCATTGCCAAATACATCGGCATACAAATTTGAGGGTTGCTTCCAACACATGAACTTGTGGGGAACTCATTCAAACCATTGTAAACACATCAGGTAACAAATATGGTCCATCTCTTCCAACCACCTCCTCCTAATACTCAAACCTGATTTGATCAACTTGGTAGCTTCCTGTCCTGGGGTTTTGATCCATGACCATTCATTCAGCTTTTCAGGTTTCTGTTCTCCTGGACCTGATGATTTTAGTGTTTCCCTCTTTTCACTTTCCACTAACTTCCTGAACAGACAGGCAAATGGACGTAGGGTATAAGCATGAGACTTCCAGCTTCTACAACTAGACAAATTATTTTTCAAATACATGAAATTTTACCTCAAAACCCTGAGAGCTGGGGCTGGAGAGATGGCTCAGTGGTTAAGAGTACTAACTGCTCTTTCAGAGGACCCTGGTTCTATTCCCAACACCCACATGGTGACTAACAACCATCCATAGCTCCAGTTCCAGGGGAATCCAGTGCCCTCTTCTGACCTCCATGACACAAGTGCATTTACATACATGCAGGCAATACACTCATACATATAAAATAAAAATAAAAAATACATATTTTGAAATCTCTGAAAGCATTCGATTTATTGTCATATTGCTTCCAGAGTTGCTAAATAAAGTGATGTCAGTCCAGTCTTCTGGCAGTGACACCTTTTCTCCCTTCCTTACCCCACTATCTTTTTTCCTCAAGTGTTCTAAAATTACAATACAGTTGCTTTTTTCTTTTTTATTCTTGAGAAATTCTATTGCAACACATACTTGGTTTCCCTTTTCAACCTGGGGACTCATAACCACAGATATGGAGACTTTATTAAAATGTTTCTTCAAAACTTTCTTCTGTCCATTTCCCTGTCCTCTCCTATTCTTTGTCAGTCAAACCACCAAACTGGTCCCCAAGGTTTGTTTCTTCATTTTTTAAAAATTCTACCTGTGAAGGAGTCTCTCAGTATCATCTTCCTGAAATTTATGTTGAATATTTCATCTTGCATCATACTCTTAACTCCCAACTGCTTTTTCTATCTCATCCAATATTCCTTTTCATAATGTCCTGTTTCTGTTTTTCCTGTGTATCTGTGGAGATACCTTTCATAAATGAAAGTTTTGCAAATTTCACTTCTGCCAACACTCTCTGTGCTTCCTGTCTCTTGCCTGTAATGGTTGAGGGTTTCCACAAGGCTCAGTGATTCTCAGTAATGAGCGTCACTAAAGAGCTAAAGGGCTAGGAAGAATGTTCATAGATGTGACAAGAGATTTTTAAAAGTTTAAAATGTATGTTTTATCAGCAAATACTAATTTATACATAAAGTTTATTACATTTTCATACTTATATATATTTTAATCATATTCACTCCCCATTACCTGCCATTTTCCCCTTCTCCTGCTGATCCTGTTCCTTTTTCTAACTAGAGTCCGCTCTACTTCTCTGTCATGTGTGTGTGTATGTGTGTGTGTGTGTGTGTGTGTGTGTGTGTGTGTGTATTAATGAACAAGTTACATTACAGTTGCTTACAGGATCATGGGTGAATGTTTTTTTATAGGACCACAGGCACCATACCAGTGGTTAGACCAGTAAAGAAAATATTTCCCTTCCCCAGTACCCATTAACTGCCTATAGTTCCTCCGGGAAAGGTGGACCTTCATAAGTCCCTCCTTGTTCCATGTGATTATGTAGCTAATCACAGTTGCTGTGTGTTCAGGAGTGCAACAGCCAATATCAGGTCCAGAAGGCAGCATTCCACAATACTCCAACCCATTGTCTGAGTCTTGTATTCTTTTTTTAAAACATATTTTATTTACTATTTTTATTTTATGTATATGAGTATATTGCCTGCATGTATATAAGTACACCCATGCCATAAAATGCCCACGGAGGGGTCAGAAGAGGGTCGGATCCCCTGGAACTGGAGTTAGGGACAGTTGTTAGCTGCCGTGTGGGTGATGGGAACTGAACCCAGGTCTTCTGCAAGAGCAACCAGTGCTCTCATTGCTGAGCCATCTCTCCAGCCCCATAAGCCTTATGTTCTTTCCACCTTCTCTTCCACAATATTCTCTGTGACTAGGAGGGAGTGGTGTATATGTCATTCAACAATCACACATGCTCAGCACTTTGATCAGTTCTGAGTCTCTGTAGTTACCAGTGCCCACTACAAAAAGAAGCTTTTTTAATCAGAGCTGACAGCAGCACTAATCTATGGGGACAAACAATTATTTATGAGGAAATTTGATGGGCATATCATGTCCTCTTAGCAAAACAATAATTGTAGATTCCCTGCTTGTGCCTCTCCAACCACAAGCTTTGGACCAGGTTGACAATACCAGATGTGAATTCCTTCCTGTGGAGTTGGCCTCAATTCCAATTACAATGGTTGGTTACCTCCATAACAGACCTTCTATTAGGCAATCTTGAGTTGGCAGGGTTACACCCAGGGTCCACAGCTCGGTGAGACTCTTGATGACAGTCGTCCTCCAGCAGCCTGATAGCACCTTCTGGCACTATGAGGGCTAGCCAGCAGAGGGCTTCCAGCTCCATTAGAGCTTGATTTCTCTCCATCTTTTAACTACAGCATATGGTGTTTTCAGCAGTAGAGTCATACCATCTAGTTCTAGTGCACAATCAACAGCAGTGGCAACTTCCTGTATTGTTTTAAGGGCCCCAGAGACCTCCCTAACCAACAACTTGTAGAGATGCAGCCCACCCGACACTGAGATCTACATTTAATAAAATATGGCTTGGGGGAGAAGTTTTATCCACCTTGAAGGGTATGTTCACTCAAACTTTCTAATTTTATTTTATTTATTTTTACTTTATTTTGGCTTACGAAGTATCAAGTTGTCTTACAACCTTTTCACATACCCTTAGTTTGGACTGACCCTCTCCCCATCTGCTTGCTTTTCCCTCTCTGATTAAACTTTTCCATTCCCAGTGTTTCCACTTCCACGTTCGTATCTCGTGTTCTACTACCCTCCCCTACACTGCCCTTAGAGTCCTCCCCTCCAAGGGTCCCTTCCTAGTTTCCTGGCCCTATACAAAGTCACTTCCAAACTAAAACACATATAAAAAGTAGAAGCTAGGTTTTTCTTTCTAAGCCTCTTTTACCTCATTTAATATATTTTCCAAATCCATCCATTCTCCTGCCAATTTCATTTTTCTTTATGGCTGAATAAAATAACTACGTGTATGTGCCACATTTTTATTATCCATGCATCAATATTCGTCAGCTGATGATGATGGCTGACGTGAGCAGCAATAAGGGTAGATGAGCAAGTGTCTATGTGATAGGATACAGAGACCTTAGGGTATATGCCCAGGAGTGATACAGTTGGATAACACGGTAATTCAATGTTTAATTCTTTTTGAAACCTCCACAATGATTTCTATTGTGACTTCTGTAGTTTACCCTCTCACCAGCATAAATATGAATTACCCTTTCTCTAACCCTCACCAGTATTTGTTGTCATTTGATTTCCTGATGATGGGGTGATATGGAAACTCTAAGTAGTTTTAAATTTTCCATTACCCTGATGACTAAGTATGTTAAACACTTAAAAATATTCTTTGGCCATTTGTATTTCTTCTTTTGAGAACTCTCTCTTCAGTTCTTGAGCATATTTTTGCTTGACTTTTTTTTTCTTAGTTCTTTGCTAAATTCTGGATATTACTCCTCTGTTAGATGTGTAGTTGACAAAGACTTCTTCCCACTCCAGAGCTTGTCTCTTCACTTGATTAACTGTTTGCTTTGCTGTACAGTACCGTGACGTTTTGTTTTTATATCTCTATAGTCTAACAAACTAAGGTATGACACCTGCAGCACTGTTCTTTTCCACTCAGAGTCGCTTGGCTATCCATGGGGGGCTGTATTGTGCTTCCATATGGATTTTAAGTTTTTTTCTATTTCTATAAAGAATGGCATTGAAATTTTGATCGAGATTGCATTGAATCTGTACATTACTTTTGGTAGAATAACCATTTTCATAATATTAATTCTTCCAATTCATGAGCGCAGGATGTCTTTCCATTTTGTAGTGTCTTCTTAAATTTCTTTCATCTGTGTTTTAAAGTCTTCATTATAGAGCTCTTTTCCTTCTTTGGTTAGGTTTATTTCAAGGTATTTTCTTTTTCAGAATATTGTGAATGGGACTGCTTCTCAGATTTCTTCTTAGCATGTTTGTTATTGGTATAGTGAAAGGCTATTGATTTTTATATGTCAGTTTTGTATCCTGCTCCTTTAAGGAAAGTGCTTATCAGATTTAAGAGTTCTAGCAGAGTCACTGGAGTCCTTAATGTGTAGGATCACATCATCTGAAAATAAGAATATTTTGACTTCTTCTTTTCCTATTTGTATCTATTATTTCCCTCATTTAGCTTATAGTACTAGCTAAGACTTCAAGCGTTATGTTGAATAGAAGTGGAGAGAGTGAATGCCTTTGCTTTGTTCTGGATCTCAGTGGAAATACTTTATTTTTTCTCCATGGAGCATGATATTGGCTATAGGTTTGCCATGTATAGCCTTTATTATGTTGAGATATATTCTCTACTCCTAGTCTATTCAGGGCTTTATCATGAAGCAATATTGGATTTTGTCAAAAGTTTGTTCTGCATCTCTTGAGATAATCGTGTAATTTTTTCCCTGAGTCCATTTATTGATTTGTGTATGTTCAACTATCCCTACATGTTTGGAATGAGGCCAACCTGATCGTGGTGAATGATCTTTTTTATATGTTTTTGAAATCTGATTGCAGATATTTTATGGAGAGTTTTTATGTCCCTGTTTATCAAAGATTGGTTGGTAATTTTATTTATTAATGAGTAGTTATCTGGTTTTGGTGCCAGGGTAATACTGGCTCAGTTCAAAAGAGTTTGGAAGTGTTCCTTCCATTTCTGTTTCACTATAAAATTTGAGAAAGCTTGGTGATCATTAAAACTCTGATAGGATTCCAATTTGAATCCATCTGGACCTGGATATTTTTTAGTTGGGAATTGTTTTTTAATCATCGCTTCAATTTCATTGTTTGTTACAGATCTATGTAAAGTATTTATCTCTTCTTAGTTTGAGGAATATACACGTCTAGAAATGCATCCACTTCTTTTAGATTTTCCAATTTAGTGGAATGTAAGTTTTAAGGTATGTCCTTATGGTTTTCTGAATTTCATTGATATATTTATTTTCCCATTTTTAATTGAATTTTTGTGAATTTCATACACTATATTTTATTGTATTTAGATCCCCTCTCCTACCCCATACCTGCACACTCCCTTACCACCTCCAACCCAATTTCCATATATATGTATACATATATATGCTTATAGAGTAAAATTTGTGTCCACAAATGTCATTTAGTATAGTTCTATCCACTGGAGCCTAGTTAACCTGCCGAGAGTCACGCCCTGAAAAGAGATCGACTCTCCCCTGCCCAAGAGCCGTCCGCTGCCAGTGGCTCCTCAGGTAGAGCCGGGGTTTCCCACTCTCCATTCTCACCCTCCCCTCACTTTGCTTTCTCTTCAGCAGTTCTGTATCTTCGGTGAATTCCATTTTCAAGTCCTGTGTTTAACTCTTTATTTTTTCAGTTTGTTTCTTTATGCTCTTTTGAAATTCCTTCAGTAGTTTTTTTTCATATCTTTTGTGGTTTCTTTGAACATATTTATAAACATTCTTCTGAATTCTTTGCCTGGAGTTGTGTCTAAGTCACTCTTAATGAGAGACATTATTGTGTGGTTAGTAATTTTTAAAGAAGACATGTTGTCTTGGTTTTTCATGTTAGATCATTATTATTATAATTATGTTAGGACTTGCACATCTGGTATTAGGTCAATTATCTCCTTTCTGTAGAAGTCTTTTCAATGCTCAGAAAGAGCTAGGTTGTAGGACTAAGGTATCAGACTGGTGTTCGTAACACTAGGCTCTATCCCCAATTGTCCCAAGAATAAAATAATCTGTACCAACAGTCATTATCCAGGGGTAGACCCACTATAACAACAGAGTACTAGTAAACTACAAAACAATTGTCTTAAGTGCTAAACTTTTTGGAGAGTAAAGGGAACTGATAGTACTGAGCATATTAATATATTAACTATTGTCAGTATGAGTGGGGAAATAAAGAAAAGAAAAAACATGGTATGACCAGAGATTTGGGGACGGATGCTAGAGAAGAAGTGGAGTAGAGGAACATAAAGAGAAAGGGGAACTGTGGGGCTATAAAACCAGGAGAGAGAAGGAAGTTTGGGCCAAAGGTAAATTGAAAAGAGAATAACTTAGAACAGCCCTATCTCTCAAAAGACTGGACCACAGAGGCCCTGAAAACCAGGCCAGTCTATTTTCTTTGGGAGAGGGAAAAAAAAAAAAGGAAGGATTAAGGGATTAAAACAATATAGAGCAAGGATAAAACAGGAAGAAAACTATGGCCTGCTGAATTGATATCTGGTGTTAAATAAGCAAGAAAGAAACGCAAGAAGGGAACTGAGTGGAACTGACTTGATAACTGGATTCCATCTGGAGTTTCATAATATTCTTTGCTTGAATGCTACAGGCCTGTCTCACCACTGCTGTCTGTCAGCCAAACTCTTTAGGACTAGAATACTCAGCCCCAAACTCTTCCAGCACCACTTCTGAGCTCTAAATTCCTCCAGCCCCACTACTTGGTGCCATACTCTAGTGCCTGACTACTCAGCACCAAACTCTTCAGGCCCAAGTCCTCAGTGCCGAACCATTCTGGAGTGATCTGATAGAGACTGGTTTTCTAAGGGAGCCTCACCTTTAAGCATATCTTTTCTCCAGCTTTACCTACATTCCAGGAATATCCTCCCAGAGGTGTAGCCTGACTCACAGCCCTCCAGAAGCAAGAACAGGATAAAAGCTAAGTGAGCTTTTTATTCAGTTTCAGGTTCATGCCTTTCCCTCTCCTTCCAAGAATATACCTGTGATGGTTCATCTCCTCAATTTGATTAGATTAAGAAATGACTTTGAGATTAATAAAGCACAGCTCGGTTGAGTGTCTGTCATGGTGCTTCCAGAGACAACTAGATCCTGAGGGCTGATGACTTAACGAATGAATTAATCCCTTGTTGGATTCATATGATAATGACATTGCTGAGAGGGGTGAAACACAGGAAGTGGGGCCTATTTGGAGGAAGTATGTCACTGGCTGTGTGTTTATGGGGACCATATCTTAGACTGGACCCTTCCCGTAGGTACCATTCTCTACTTCTTGGCTGCCATAAAATGAACTGTTCTGCCCTGGACACACTCTTCCCACGATGATGGACTGGAACCTCTGAAACCGTGAGCCCAAACTGATCCTTCATCCCTTAGATTATGTCAAGTATTTTGATCACAACAACATAAAAAAAGACATGTGTGTGTGTGTGTGTGTGTGTGTGTGTGTACTGTGTGTGTGTGTGTATTAACCTAAATTTAAGTTCCTACAGATGTCAACAACTCCAATCCAATACCACTTGAATCACATTCTAGCATTCTCTTTTACTTACTGATAATTTCCCATTCCAAAAATGAAAATCATGACTCTTTCTTAGCCCCAATTCATTTACTTAAATTTTCAGTTCTTATAAACATGTGTATTGTCCTTGGGATTTTTCCTAGTTTGGTTTCTCTACCTCAGGCCTGATCACAGTTCTTCCTTGAAGGAAGCCAGGGCATGAACTTGAAGGCAGCAACTGAAGCACAGACCAGGGAGGTACACTGCTTACCAGCTTGCTCTCTCTGACCTGTGCTTAACCTGCTTTCTTATACAATCCTTGACTGTACCAGCCACTGTGAGCTGGGCTTCTCACATCATTCAACAATCAAGAAAATGCCTCAGGGAGGGAGTAGGCATGGATTTGATCAAAACACCTTATATGCATGTATGAAATTCTCAATAAATTTCTTAAAAGTTAAAAAATGAAAAAGAAAAAAAGAAGCCTCACATACATGGCCACAAGCCAGAAGACATTCCTCAGTTGAGGTTCCTTCTTCCCAGGTGTGGCCCAAATTCTCTCTGGGTCTCCTGCACAATCAGACAAACCATATAATATATTTTATGTGTATTTATTAACTTAGAAAGGAATGAGTATCCAGTGCCTAGCCCCGGGCTATGCCTCAAAGTCCACCTTATCACACCATGTCACACCCATAATTCACTCACGCCTCTGGTGCCAGCAATTAGATTGTCCCAGGTCCATTAAAAGTCAGTCCATTCTTTCAGCTGTTGAGCACCCATTCCCATGGCTCCCTGTGCTTCCCCATGGCTCCCGGCTTCCCCAGTCTCTCAGCTTCTCCAGCTCAGCTCAAGGCTTCCGTTCCAAGATGGCTCCCAGCCACATCCCCATAGTCCACACTCTGTGGCAGGCCCCACTCATTGCAGGAACTGGCCAATCGGGAGACACCAGGTGTGTCGAGTTGACATGTGATGCTATCCAGCACAGAATTGTTGACTAATTTATACCATTGTGGGGAGGGAGAAACTTTACCAACTAGACTTCAGTACTTATGTTTACTTTTTTTTGCCTTTCATGTTACAGATTTCACTAGCTTTCAGTTGCCCAACACTTTTCTTTCTACTGCCCTTTATTGAGATATTTCCATCCATTTACAGTGCTCCTAATTTCTTTTGTTAGTTTGCATTCTACCTTGGGATTCTTCAAACTTTAAATTTACCTTATAAAGCTCACTATCTACTGTAACTGTGGACAAATGCATTCTGTCATGTACTCACCTTTTAAAAGAAAACCATAGGGGCTGGAGAGATGGCTCAGCAGATAAGAACACTGGTTGTTCCTGCAGAAGACCTGGGCTTGGATCCCAGCACCCACATGGCAACTAACAACTGTCCATAACTCCAGTTCCAGGGGATCCGATGGCTTCTTCTGTCCTCCACGGGCATTGCACAACATGGGTGCACTTACCTACATGCAGACAATACACTCACACATAAAATAAAAATAATAAATAAAATATTTTTAAAAAGAAAATCATCATACCAAGTATTTTATTGCCCTAAATACTCTTGTGCTTCACCTATCAACACTGCCCCTCTCAATATTCCTCACATGTATGATGTTTACCATTTCGTAAATTTCTTTTCTGTAACCATATAAACTTTCCAGACCAGTATATTTCACTTCAACATATGCATGTAAGAGTCATCCATGTTTACACAGAGCTTGGTAGGCTCATTTCTTTGAACCAATCAATAGTATCACAGTATGGGTAGGTACCTTAGTTAGTTCACTGAGCAATCTATTGAAGGGCATTTGCTACCAGCATTTGTTGGTTAAGAATAAAACTACCATCAATGTCCATGTGTAGTCTTTCATGTGGGCATAAGTTTTCATAACAGTTGGGTAAATATCTAGAAATGCAATTGCTGTATTTAGCTTTATTTACAGCTTTATTTAGCTTTATCAGAAGTTTATCTTTCAAAGTAACTATAGCACTTGGCATTCCCACCAGCATTGAATTAGAATTCTCATTTCTACACAGCTTCGCAAAAATTAATATTTCAAATCCTCTGGAGTTTCACTATCCACATTGTTTGTGTCATATCTTGTGATTTTAATTTGAAATTTCATAATCACTAATGATATTGTGCATCTTTTCATTTGTATATTTGCTATCTGAGGTCGTCTTTGACTAAATGTTTCTTAGATCATTTTCCATTTTCAACTGAGTCATTTTCATACATGTTCCTTATATAAAGTTTTTATCAGAAAAAAAATGCTTTTAACATTTTATTCTCTGTATGAGGCTAATCTTTTCATGCTTTTAACAGTGTCTTCCACATAGTAAAAATTTTCATTGTTCTAAAATCTAACCTAATTTTTTCTGGATCTTGATTTTTGTGTTGTGTCTAAAAACTCATTATTAATCAGATGCCACCTCAAATTTCTCCTAGATCTTCTGGGCATTTTACAGTTTTTCATTTTGGATTTATGTCTGTCGTCTATTTTCAGTTTGTTTTACAATGTATAAGGTCTACATCTATGTTTGTTCGGGGTTTTTAATCTTGTTTTGTTTTGTTTTGTGTTTTCACATGCAGATATTCAATTGTTTCAGCACCATTTGCTGAAAAGATTATCCATTCTCATTAACTGGCTTTGCACCTTTGTCAAAATTCTCCTATCTGTATTTGTGTAGCTCTAGATCTGGGTGGTTTTATTTATATGCTTCTTTTAGTGTCTTCCACTAATGGACATGTTTATGTCTTTAGCAATGCCACATTGTCTTGAATGTAATAACTTTACATTAAGTCTTGAAAATAGATTATGTGAGCCCCAATTTTAATTTTTTTTTTGGTATTATCTATTTTAATTGCTTTTTTTTTTTTAGGTTTGGTTTGGAAAATAGGGTCTCACTCTGTAGCCCAGGCTGGCTTGGTACTCAATATATATCCCAGGTTCCTGAGTATTAAGATGGCAGGCATGAACCACCACACCTAGCTTTTGAAAGGCAGGAAGAGGATCTTCACTTTCCCATATGACTTTTAGATTTGGTCTGTCAGTATCTACAGAATAACTTGCTGGGTTTTGACTGGCACTACCTCAGCCCGTGAACATGTGCTATTTTCCCACTTACTGTGATCTACCTGATTTCATTCAGCAGTGTTTTGTACTTTTTCTCTATGGAAAGAAGTAGACTTTTATTACGAAAAGGATTCCTGGTATGTTTTTAAATGGCCAATGTGCCCATATCTCAGTCAGTATCAGCAGGTGATCGTTGTTGGATTTGAACCCAGAGAAGCTTGGTGGGGGCCCTAAAGGAAAAGTGTGGAGACAACTTTGTGGAGACAAATTTGTCATTCTCAGACTAGTTCACACTCAGCCTCCAAGAATTCATGAAGCAATTTGTCAGTTGAATGTTTGTACATATTCATGAGGCCATTGGATTCTGATGTACATAAACAGGTCTCAAGTATTTAACCTTCCTGGATGTAACTGATGCTCCAAATTCCAGAGTTGTCCAAGTTTGACAATTTTTTCTCTTTTGATATACCCAAAAAAAGTAATTGATGTTTCCATTTGTCTGGTTTTTTATTTTAAACATGACAGTGACATTTCTAGACTCTGTACTGGAAATCTCTTTGTGCTATTTTTATGCCTCAGTGAATCACTGTGAGTCACTAGTCCATTTCTGTATATTTGAGGCATAACACAACACAATATGACCACAGAAAGGCAAACGCAAATGAGAACCAATAATCACAAACATCACGAGTCATAATTTGTTAGCTATGTCAGACTGAAGAAAATCTCCTCTGTGGGCCATGCAGTATTCAAGATGTCATAATTAAAAAGTAACGCCACTTCCAAAAAACAGCACAGGTCATACATTTCCCTTTCATGAAATATGTGTTTCTCACAAATAAAGAAGTTTTTTTCTTACTAAGCTTTCTTCTGTAATTACTGAAATATCTTGGATTACTTGATAAAAGTCCAGAAAATAAGATGATGCTGTACAGCAGTCTCTTCTGCATGAAATAACTACCATCATCATGATTTCAGCTGTGCCTGCTTGCTAACCATCTTCACAATTGGGCTTGTTGATGGTTGTGCTCCTTCATTAAAGGAGGGACAAGCAGGGTCATGGACCCTCACCTGAGTATACAGCCATTCTTCCCAGCCAACTGTATGTAAAATGGTCTCCTGGATTTGGGGATGACTAAAGTATATAATCTGCAGAAGGCTAGGAAGAGAAGGCTTGATCCATGCTGGGTGAAGGCTTTCCAGTGTGCATACCTGAGGGTCACTCATACACCTCAGCAACTCCTCAGTCATCTCTGTAAGTAGGCTCAGTAAATTCATTGGATCTCCAGGAAAACTTCAATCAAACATTGGTTTGACACCAGAACCTTAGAAGGGGATAAACATTGCTTAGTATCCCCAGGAAAAGAATTCTCACAACAGATGGAAAATTTATTTGTTAATGTTATTATATCTCATAATTATCAAAAAGGAAAATGAGAATATAAGAGATGTTAAAAGGATATGGGAACGGAGATATCTTCCAAAATCGAAAAGATGAGAAAGCCTAAGCAAGTGATGAAGGTCTGTGTAGGTTTGTTACGATATATAAAGGATGAGACAAAAATAATATATGCATAATCTTAAAATTTCTAAGATCATAGTATAGTCAACTAGTTTAAGGAACAAAATATATATCTAGTCAAGGTTTATCTGAGACTGGTTTTTTCAAAGCTTTATCTATACATCACATGGTAATTAAAAGTACCAGACTGGTAGAACTAACCTTCTTGGATGTTTAACAGCCATACTTTGAGGCTTATACTAATCTGGTCAGAGGGCCTTAAGGGACAGTTTTTGCTCCTTGCCCTCCAAGATCATCTAAGTTCCACGGGACTATGGAGCATCTCTCAAAATGGTCCTGTAACTGTGGTGAGTCACCTGTCCTCTTGTTCAGGGAGGCCATGGGGACCCCACCAGATGGACTTGAACTAGTGTCCAGTCTATAAAGAGGAGGGTCAACACAGAGGAAACATTTCCTCCATGCTTCCAAGTGAAGCCAGCCACGGTTGAGCAGGACCTTTGACTGATCTTCACATAGATGGAACTAGTAAAATGAAAAAGCCAGGGGCTCCTCCCAAACCCGTGTGACCCCCAAGGAAGAGATCCTCAAACAACCTTAAGAGTAAAACTAAATTGGTTTATTTGGGCCAACTGTATGGTCTTAAACACCCAAAAGGAAAATATAACCGAAGATTAAAGTAATCAGTATATTTCTTTAAGAGTTCAAGGGATTACACTTCCCAGACATTAGATCAGATATAAGACTTCAAATCTTGGTCTGCAATGCTGTAGTGCCCACCTGTAGCTAAGGGAGACAACCAGCTATTGTTCTAAAATGATGGCTAAATTTGTTTTCTCCCCCTATCTAGAAGTCTTTGCAAGGGAAGTGACACTGATTCTAGCTCCTCCAAAAGCTATCAAAGTGCCTGAAAACAAATCCTGAGTCCATCACTCTCGAGTCTAGCCTTGGCAGACAAAAGAAAAATGAGAAGGAACCCAATGGAGGGATGCTTTTGGAAGCTGTTGTCAAGAAATTCCAATGGACTCTAATATGAACATTTGAAATTTGCCATTTTGACTTTTTTCTGGTTCCCTGCCTAGAACTTGAAACGCTAACTACTCTTGCCTTTACTTCTCCTTCACATCTCCTAGGCACCAGTCAAAGACTTTCTTTTCTTCCTACAGCTAAGAGTTATGCAATTTGGGAGTCTTTTAGATAGACCCACTGAAGGGGTGCCCCAGTTGCCTCCCCCTGTGTCCCTGTTCAGCATGGAAGAAGCCAGAGAGGTCTGCATCCCAATTCCCTATCGGCAATTTGGGTAACCTCTTCTGGGGATGGTGTGATAAGAATAGGAGGTAGGAATTGGCTAGGCAGTTAGTGTAAAAAGACCCCAAAGAAAAGTAGCCAATTTCTTGGCTAAAAATCAAAGTGTCCTTGGGCCTCTTAGCAACATACTTTGTTCCAAAGGCCAAAAATGCCTAAAGTATTTGGGAGCTCTTATCTAATCCTTAAAAGATTTTAGGGTTACCTCTTCAGAGGGGAGAATGTTAGATTAGCAAAAAGCCCCATTTAAAAAAAAAGAAAGAGTATGTGAAGTTGTTCAGGAAAAAATAATGGGAAGATATGGGAGGAGTTGAAGGGGAGGGAGTGGGCATGGATTTGATCAAAATACCTTATATGCATGTATGAAATTCTCAATAATTTTTTAAAGCTAAAAAACAAGTCCAGAAAATTACATTCGGAGAAAGCCCTTACTAAGTGGGTTTTTCAGTTCTGACTTAAAATGCAGCCTCTTGTAAGGGAAGACAGCATTAAGGGTGAGTCCAAGGAAAAGTCAGGTTTTGCTTATTTCTGTATCCATTCATTCATTATATTCTCGTTAACTATAATATATTCCAAATGCCCTGAGACGCAGACACTCAGCATCTTTTGAGGGATGCCTTGGTTCTTTCAGGACGTTATAAAAAGCATACCATAGACTGATTAGAAACATGTTCCACACTATTCTAGAGGCTGGAGGGTCCAAAGTCAAGGATCTGGCAGATTCAGTGTGGGGATTGCTTTCTCTTCTAGAGATGGCACCTCTAACTACGTGGTAGAAGGGCTTAGATAGCCCTCTAGGGTCCTTTTTGCAATGGCATTAATTGTATTTAATGAGGGTAGAGTCCTCATGACCTAATAACTTCCTCAAAGGCCAACATTTTAATATTATTACATTATGGATTAGGTTTCAATGTAGAAGTTTTTAGGGAACACAAGCAGACCATAGATAGAGCTATTACTCTGACCATATCATATGCTTAAAACTTTTATAGTGAGAATGTACTTGTTCTTCAAAGGTCAAATAGGCTTTCCCTTTGCCTTCAAACAAGAAGGTAAAGGGAAAGCCTCTCCATATTAGTATCAATAAGCTAAGATAACTGTGCCAACTTTGGCAAATTAATTGATCATTGGTGTCTCCGCAGGCACTCATAATCAGCATCTTTCCTTGCCCTTATTTGCAATAATCACATGTAATATAAAAGGTTAGTCACCTCCATTTCCTACCTGACCCCATAGGAAGAAAGGTTAACTGCTTGACAAAGCTGGGCTCGAGTGTCTTATGAGAGATGTCTACTTACCAGTTAGTATTGTGTTGGCTAGACCCTATCCATTGGTGAAAGGAACACTATTCTCTGAAGAGTATTAAACCCATGAGATCAAAGTTATGTTGAATATTTTGGGATTTAATTTAGAGAAGTCATTTTATAGATTCTGTAAATTACAAATTGGTTTTTCATCTGAATGCCTGGCAGTGTACACCAAAGTTTCCCGAGCTCTCACCTTGCATGACATATAGCTTCTCTTTTTTATATTTTATTATTTTTATGTGTATGAGTATATTGCCTGCACGTGTGTCAGTGCACTCATGTTGTGCAGTACCCATGGAGGTCAGAAGAGGGCATCAGATCCCCTGTAACTGGAGTTATGGACAGTTGTTAGCCACTATGTGGATGCTGGAAACTGAACCAAGGTCCTTTGCAACAGCAGCCCATGCTCTTAACCACTGAGCCCTCTCTCCAGCCCTCTTGATCTCACCTGATACCAGTGGTACACTCCAATCACCATAGCAAGCAAAATATCTCTCAGTTTCCTTAAAAAAAAAACCTCACTATTCTAGAGAAACTCTTAAACATGTCCACATGTCCACCAGAGGAGCATTGTTGTAACAGCAAAATATTGAAAGTAACCAAAATAGCCACCTCAGAAGAATAAATTCAAGTCCCATAATAGAATGCTACTCAACAGTGTAAATAAATGGATGTGAATTCTATCAAGATGTGAAATCTAAAGTATATTCAATTGAGCAACAAAAATGAGTAGAGAAAATACACATGTACTATGTTTATTCAATATTTTGAAATATTAAAAAATTGTATTTTTTGTCGTTTTTTGAGACAGGGTCTCCTTGTAGTCCCAGCTGTCTTGGAATTCACTATGTAAACCAGGCTGGCCTTGAACTCACAAAGATTCACCTGCCTCTGCTTCCCAAGTGCTGGGATTAAAGGCGTGTGCCACCACGCTCAGCTAAAAGTTGTGTATTTTTAAGAATTATTTTTTATTTTTATGTATGTGTGTGTCTGCATGTTAGTATGTATGCATGTGCAGGTGTCCACAGAGGCCAGAAAAGCATACCTTATCCAACCCAGTGCTACAGTTACTGGTGGTTGTGAGCTGCCCAGTGTGGGTGCTAGGAACAGAACTGTGGTCTTCTGTAAAAGTAGTAAGCACTCTTAACCACTGAGCCATATCTCCAGCCCCAATATTGTATATTATTGAATGTCGTACATATAGTTATGTAAATACAAAAATGTTCATGGCATTAATGTTGTTTGGATCTGCACTGTCCCTCTTAAACTCTTGGTTCCCAGGGTGATGATAGTAGGAGGTCAGGGCCCATAAAAGTTTCTTGGGTCATTGGCTGCATGTCTTTGGAGAATGCTGGAACTTTTCTTGTTTTCTTTTGCTTCCTGGCTAATGCTGTACCACAAACTCCCGCCATGGTACACAGACTTGCTAATCAACATGGACTGGAGCCTCCAAAACCATGAGTCCAAATTAACCTGTTTCTCTTTATAAATGACTTATCTCAGGTATTTTGTTATAGTAACATAAAACTGATGAAGAAGGGTGAGGAAAAAACTGATAGCTGGGAAGTGGGTATGTGTACATACTTCACTCCTATTATTTTATAGCATACGCTGGGTAATGGGAACATCAGTATACCATACTTTATCTATTTTATGGTAAACCATTTAAAATTCACAAAACAAAGATTTATACAGCTTCTGATTCCAGAGATTTAGGAACGTGGCTCTGTTACTCACAAGCCTTCAAGCTGAGCAAGTCACTGAACACTTCTAAATGTTAATTTGCTTCCTGTAAAATGGGAGTAAAAATAGATGCTACGATGTGGGGATTCTGTAGGAGGCAGGAATGAGAAGGTACATTTAAAGGTCTTAGCACATTTTCTTTGTGCCAAGGAAAAATAACCTCTGTTCAAACATATCTTATAGAGTCTCCATGCTTTCTTCATGAGCAGTCTTATCCTACCTTCTGTCTGATCTGTTGTCAAAGCATGTGTATCAGCCCCTTGTGGAACAGGGAATAGATGTATTCTCGTTACTTATCAGGAAGTGCCGTTGCCCATATCCTGTTAAAATCCCATCTATGAGAATAGATATTCACGGAGGATGGCCTGAAGGACATGTTATACATCTATTCTCTAGAAATAATAAATCTTTCCCGTGGATCAAGCCACACCATCAGACCGCTGCATGTCTGGATAGCATCATTCTGGCTGTTGTCAAATTTACTTGACAGGATTGAACTTTGCTGTTCCAATATTGGCTTGCATTGAGGGATACTGTAAGAAGCAACCAAGCAAACTTTGCTCTTGAATTTGTTACTGGGATGGAGTCTAGGATGTTATTCTCTGAATCGAAAAGTGTTTTCTTTATGACGACCCAAGGGAGAAATTTTTCTGAGCAACGCAAGATAAAAATCTTAAACAACTGAGTTGTCTTTGCACATGGACAACTGAGCACATTTTCCTACTTACTGCAATCTCAAGCAAATGCACAGCCCAGTGTGTGGCCCGTATCTGGTGCCTCTGTGAAATAATTTGGCATTCCTGAGAGACAGGTAAAGTGACTCCCGAAATCATATTCATGTTAATCTCTTCACCCCAACATTTTCAGTGATTCTTTTGCCAGTAACTTTGGAAGCTGACTCAAATCTTTTATGAAAGAAAATAGGAAGAGGGGGAAATGAGGATAAGACAAAGAAAGCATGGAACAAAAAAGTAATAAAGTCAATAAAACTAGACCTTGTTCACTTTTTACTCCCCAGAGCACCTTGCATTGAACTTTATAAACAGCGCATGGCTAGTCAGCATTTGCTAAACGAAAATAAAAATTTTAAACACTGCAACCTGCAACCATTCTGCTTCCTGCTCATGCGTAGCCGTAAGGTTGAGCTCCAAATGAGAAAGGACTGGGGAGCCTCTAAGAAGCAAAAGTGAATACTTTGATAGTCTCTGACTAACATTCAACATTTCCAAATAGGAATGTCCCCGCCGCTCTTCAAATGCTATCTGCCTTTTTAAAAACATCCCAGATTATGAACAAGGGCCTCCCCATCCTGGAACACCAGAAGAACCTATTTAAATCACTCATTTAGAATTTTTTTGTGATAGCATATCTTGAAATACAAACATAAAGACAGATTAGAGAGACAGAAACAGATTGGTGTTTGGAAGAAGAGAAAACTATGCTCATGGATATTTGTATTCATAAGTGTATTAATAATCATAATTTCAGTATATTCAATAATTTTTTCCTTTTCTGCAATCTTAATATAATATATTTCAGATGCTTCCTCCTCCCCCCTTCTCCTCTCTTCCTCTCCTT
>NW_008357929.1:5051806-5053539 GCF_000622305.1 Nannospalax galili
ATATATATATGGCCTGCAGAATCTGAAGTTGTGTCCACAAATGTCTTCTTCATTCATTCTCTTAGAATCTCATACATGTACATGGTATATTTTGATCATATTCCCTCCCACTCCCCCTTCAACTCCTCCCAGATTCCCATCATATTCCCTCTCAACTTCATTTCTTCCTTTTCTAACCTAGAGTCCAATCAGTGTTGTCTGGATATGCATGAGCGTAGGGCCATACACTGGAACATGGGTATCCTACCCAGCACCACTTCCCTAAAGAACACTCTCTCTCTATATCCAATAATTATTTTAAAGTAGTGTGTTAGCCTTCTGTTACTGTAACATGCGTCCGAGATAACATTTATAAGGAAAAAACTCAGTTTGGGAGGTTCCAATCCATGACCAACTGAGCCTATTGCTTTAGGCCAGTGGTGAGACAGCACATCACAGCAGGACTGTATGTTGGTACAAGCTTGCTGAGTGAAAAAGGGAAGAAAATGATGCGAGTACAATTCTTTTCAAGAATACCTCCAATGACCCAGAGACCACCCCCTTAGGCTCCACATCTGGAGGGTTTCATCACCTCCCAATAACAACCCTAGAAAATAAGCCTTAGGGGACAAGTTAGCAGTTACCAAAGCCTGGGGATGAAGGGAGAGGATGACTACTGAAGGACACAGGGAAACGGAACCTTGATTGTGTGGTGGATATATATGTTTCCCAACATTCTCAGAGTTGTATGCTAAAAAGTACAGATTTTACTTTTTGCAAATCATGTACAAGTTAAAATAATAAGAATAGGAGAAACATCCCTCAGAACCTGATGAAAATATGGAGGAGAGTTTCCATTTCCTTTTACCTCACTTCCAAGCCAGAACAACGAGCTGAGGACAGCAGTGCCCCACCTCATTATGGCCAAGGGTGATATTGCCAACCAACAAGGGCACTATTTTTTCTTTCTTTCTTTCTTTCTTTCTTTCTTTCTTTCTTTCTTTCTTTCTTTCTTTTTTGCTATGAGACAAAAAGGGCCTTATACACAATCTGAAAAATCACTCTCTAGGTAGCCGCTAATGGTGTTTGGGGATTGGCATAATCAAGTGATCTCAGGATATGACTGTGTCTGGGAGGAAAAGGAAAAGATGGCTACAAAGGGATGCAGGAAACTGGAGTGGGATAACAGAACATGACATTTGGGGTTGGAGGCCTGGCTTGCCTTCTCCCTAGGACTCTGAATCACTGTGTGTCTGGAGACCATGATGTAAATGGAAGATTAGAAGCATAATGTACCACAGGCCTCATTTTGTGCTAGACTCAGTGATGGGCATAGCATAGTGAACACGAGAGAAATTGCCTTGCCTGTGGATCTTATAATCTACTGGAAGAAATAGGCATTGAAGAAATAGCCACATAATTATGCTGGAGAGATGGCCCAGCAGTTAAGAGCCCTGGCTTCTCTTGCAGAAAACCCATGTTTGGTTCTCAGTACACACATAGAGGCTACCAACCATCAGTGACTCCTGTTCCAGAGGATCTGACTCCCTCTTCTGGTGTTTGCAGGCATTGAACACATGTGGTGCACTTACATACATGCAGAAAAACTCATATCAAATAAAAGTATATAAAACCTAAAAACTGCTTTTAAAGAAATTGTCACACAAGTGGCTGGAGAGATGGCTCAGCAGTTAAGAGCACTGGCTGCTCTTTCAGAGGATCCCATTCAGTTTCCAGCACCCACGTGGCGGCTT
>NW_008357929.1:5054111-5055647 GCF_000622305.1 Nannospalax galili
TTTATGTGTATGAGTATATTGTATATATATGCAAGTTATGTGTTGTACAATGCCTATAGAGGTCAGAAGAGGGCATCAGATTCCCTGGAATTAGAATTACAGACAATTGTCAGCCACCATGTGGGTGTTGGGGATTGAACCTGGGTCCTCTGCAAGAGCAGCCAGTGCTCACTGAGCTATCTCTCCAGCCCTCATCATTACCATCAGTCATGATGAAACAGTAATGGGTGGGGTATTCTAAAATGAAAGAAAACCCAGAACTTTCCATCATGAGCTCCCATGGCCCTCTATGCCCACCTCGCTCACTGAGCTATCTCTCCAGCCCTCATTATTACCATCAGTCATGATGAAACAGTAATGAGTGGGGTATTCTAAAATGAAAGAAAACCCAGAACTTTCCATCATGAGCTCCCATGGCCCTCTATGCCCACCTTTTGAACATCACTTATTACGGCATCTGAGCCTATCTTCTGTGCTGAAACAATGACTTCTTCCTGGAGATTAGCAGCCATTTCTTATGAATTATTTTATACCCAGGGTTTGGAGCACAGTGAGCCTCAGGGTATATTCCTTGCACTGAAATGAATAATGTACAATTTCTAAGCATGCAAATACTGAGTATTCCAAATCCAACTTCATACATGAATTCTGTGCCATGTCAAAAAGCAGCTTTATCTCTGAAGCTGGAAGCCAGCAGTACTGAGATATGTAACTTTACAGATGTGTCTGCCTAAAGAGAAAATAATCTTTACGGCGTTGTCATGAATACATGCTGATTGAATAGAACACTGAGAATCTCCTGTCATGGTCCCTTCAATGCAAAACCCAACAAAAGACAACATAGAGATAAAATTACAGGTTACAAAGGATTATTTTCAGATTTTGTTCAAAAGCCAAGACAAAAAGAGAGAGCAGGAGAAGAGCCAACTAGTAACTGAATTTCCCTTTGGTGAATCAAGAAGGAGCTGGAAAGGGATGGCAGCTGAAGACGGGGTCAAGCCAAGCATTTGAAACAGAAAAGGGCACATGGCACAGGTGCCTGGGTCTGGGGAGCGCTCAAGCTGGGGAGCGCTGACAAAAAAGTAAGGGAATGAATTGTGCCTCCCTCAGGAAATTCACAACCTGAAGTCTGAATGGGACCTTATTTGGAGACAGGGTCTTTGCAAAGTGCTGAAGTTAAGGATGTCGTTAGAACGAACACAAGTCTTGTGTCCTTTTAAAAGGGGGAATTTTGACGTAAAAACCTGTACCGAAGGAAGGCATCACATGAAGATACACAGAAGCTCTACACCCAGGCCTGGAGCAGAGTCTCCCTCACAGCCCTCAGAAGGAAAGTGACGTCTAGACAGGTTTGGTCTTCAAACTTCTAGCTTCTAGAGCTTCAGGAAAGCAAATGTCTGCTGCTAAAGTCACTCGGTTTCTTACACTTGGTTAAGGCAGACCAGCAAGCTCATCTAAGTAACCCAAGTGAAAAATCCTCATTTACTGCAAGATTTAAATGTCAAAGGGAAAAAACAGTTGAGTTTTCAAACCAAG
>NW_008357929.1:5055959-5061226 GCF_000622305.1 Nannospalax galili
CATGGCCGCCAGAAATGTACAGAGGTGTATACAAACAGAGAGAGAGAGAGAGAGAGAGAGAGAGAGAGAGAGAGAGAGAGACATGCACACACAAGTAAATAAATAAATACATCTTTTTAAGAGAGAGAGAAAATGAGTCAGAAATGTTTGGTTACTTGTCAAGGTCAATCACAGTTAATAAGTAGAGTCATGATTCAATCTACGTCGTCGCCCCTGTCCTCTCCTTCCTCCAGTCACTGAGAGTTTTAGTTCAGGGAAACCTTGATATCAGTAGAGTAACCAGAAAACCTCTCTGGAGCATGACATTAATGCAAATTGGAAAGGATAAGAATTAGAACCTCTTCCTTGGACTCATGGGTAACAAATTGAATATATAAATGTTAAGGCTACCTTTTTCTTCTTCCTCCTCCTCCTCTTCCTCATCCTCCTCTCTTTTCCCCTTCTCCTCTTTTCCTGTTTCTCTCTGCTTCCCTAAATTACTACATTTCTATACTCTAAGTAGTAAGCAGAATTACATGGTGGTGCACACCTTTAATCCCAGCACTCAGGAGGCAGAGCAAGGCCAGCCTGGTCTACATAGTGAGTTTCAGGCCAGCTGAGGCTACAGGGAGACTTTGCCTCAAAAAGACCAAAAAAAAAAAAAAAAAAAAAAAAGAAAGAAAAGAAAAGAAAATGTGATATATACAATATATGCCCATATAGAAAAATACAATTTGAAAAAAAACCTGTAAAATATTGTATTAAATGAGGTAAGCCAGGCTCAGGAAGACAAACACGTGCTCTCTCTCATATATGCATCATAGCTTCTAATTATATGTGTGTCTGTGAGTGTGTGTGTCTGTCTGTCTGTCTCTATGTGTGTGTGTGTCTGTCTGTCTGTGTGTGTGTGTGTGTGTGTGTGTGTAAACTGGAAAGGGTCCCATGAAAGGAGGGTAAAGTGACCTTAAGGAGGTTGTGGAAGGCAGCAGAGCACATGTTATGTGAAACTGGACGGGGGAAATGTTGAGATGGAAGGGCTTAAGTGAGAATGAGTAGCAAGGAGATGGGGAAGAGGAATGGGTGGGTTGAAGGTCAACCAAAAGTAAACAGGTATGAAAGCACCATACAGAAACCTGCTACTTTATAAGCTAATTAATTTTAAAATTTTTTAAACAGTTAAAAAAAATCAACAACCCGCACAAATCACACATTCAAGAAACTCAGAGAACACCAAGAAAGACTTTTTAAACATCTGAACTTGGGCATCTCATGTTCAAACTTCAGAGACAAAAGCAGAGAGAAAAATCTTAAAGGTAACTGTCTTAGTCGCTTTGCATTGTTGTGACAAAATTTCAGACATAAACAACTTAAAAGGAGGACAGGTTTTGCTTGCTTGTTTGTTCGGTGCTAGGGATTAAACACAGAGCATCAAGCATGCCAGGCAAATACTGGCACTGAGCAATGTCTCCAGCATATTTTCACTCTTTAGATTGAGAAGGGGTCTCACTAATGTCTAGGCTGGGCTGGCACTCTCTTTGTAGTTCAGGCAGGCAATAAACCTGCACCTTAGCTCTTCAAATCGCAGGAAGTCTTTCTTTTCTTGTCTTTCTTCTTTTCTTTCTTTCTTCCTTTCTTTATTTTTAGAAGCAAAGTTGGCAAAATGACTACATAATCTACACACAGAAATCACAAAGCTCTGATTAAGCAAATATAGAAAATCAATCAAGAGACATTCCATGTTTATGGACTGAAGGACTAAATATTTTTGACATATGATTCTTCCCAATATATTCTGATTCAACACAGTTCTGATCAGAATCCTGACTCTGCGTCCAGTGTTATATCATTGACCAATACCCCAAATCTATGAAAAGAAGTTTCACAATCAAAGGGGAAGATTAGGACTTGTTCCTAAATGTTACCCATGATAATAATTAATTTGTGCCACATTCACACTATTACAACATAATCCTTACAAGTAGCGGATAATGAACCTCACACACTCTCATTTTCATCAAGCTTTTAACTCACCACTCTCCCAAAGCCTCTTTGGTCAAAATCAATAGTGACCTCCATGCCAATTCTCAATTCTCAGCTTTCATCTTAACTGCCCCATTGACTGTGTCTGACACAGTGCCTCACCCTTCCTCTTGAAAGTAATTTTTACCCAGCTTCTAGAATACCCCACTTACTAGTCTTCACTGACTTTCTCTCCTCCCTCACTTTTGTGTATTACAGAATTCTGAAATTCAGTTTGAGAATTCCTCTCTTCTTTAGTTATCACTCCCTTAGTGAGTTTACAGATTTCCAAGACATTAAACACTCTTCCGTATTGAATCTCAAATTTATATCACCAGGCAAGACTTCTCTTCCGAATTCATATGTTCAATGCATCCTTACCATCTCCAGTTGGATATTCAATAGACATCTCAAATTTAACATGTCCTGAACTGAACTTCTCCTCTCCCCGTTCAAACACATTCAGTTCACAAACCAAATCTTTCCTTCAATACATAGTAGCTATATCTTTTCAGTTTATAAAGCTAAAACCTTGAATTCATTCTTTTTCTTAATTTCATTTTTTAACATTTTTATTAATTCATTGAGAATTTCATACAATATATTTTGATCATCTTCACTCCCCCTTATCCCCTTAAATCCTCCCACATCCAGCCCCGTCTCCCTGCTAGCCCCCACCTCACTCCATGTCCTCTCTTTTGTTGAATAATCCATCCACTCCAGAAGGATATGTGCTTGTCCATATCCCTCTTGGTACAGCTCCATCCACTGTAGCATAGTTGACCTATCAGGGGCACATTGTTAGAGAAAATTGACTTTCCTTCCCAGAAGTTTCAGTTGTCCCTCAATTAGGGATAGAGGCTCATGAACCCTTTCCCACTCCATGCTGGAATATTGACTGGCTTGCTCTTGTATAGGTCTTGTGCAGGCAAACACAGCTCTTGTGAGTTCATGAGTTGAATTAATTCTTGCCTCCATTCTCTGAAACCCAGTATCCCATCCCTGTACCAATAGAACTTTGATAATGGTAGCTAATTCCCTTTTTTCTTGTCAATAGAGTCTTCAATATGTAATGCACAATCAGCCCTCACACTGGATTTCCAGACATTGCCCTTATTTTATGGTACCATTGCCTTTTTTGTTACACATATAACATTTATTTTCATCGTCTTTCTCTGTTGGACATAGATCTTAGAGCTCCTCATCTACATTTTTTGGTGATGGTGCTGGAGGTCATGGTGGCAGTGGGCTTATCTTATTTCATTATTGCTGTTGTTTTTGAGATTGAGTCTCATGTAGCCCAGACTGGATTCACTGTGTTTCAAAGAGTAATCTTGAGCTCCTGATTCTCCAGCCTCTATTTCTCAAGTGCTAAGGTTTCAGGCATGTACTTCCATGCCAGCTTCATGTTGTTTTTGTTCCCTCCTACATATAATATAGCATCTGGTTCCTAGGAGACACCTCACAAATATCTATCAATGCAAAGTGAATGTAATTATTTCTGTTTTACCAACGAACTTAGCTATTTCTGTATCACTGTGACCAAAATAGCTGACAAAAGAGCACAAAGGAGGTAAAAAAATGATTTCATTTCACAGTTAGAGAAGATGCCACACATCCTCTGTAACTGTGTGGGTGTGGGTGGTAGTTGGCACAGGGAGGGCAGTTGGAATAACTCAGATCATGGTCAGGGAATGTGACAATAGTTATACATTGTCAGTGTGGACCAGAAAGCAGAGAAAACATCAGGAACCAGGAGGAACATAGTCAGAGACCCACCCCAGTGACCTGCTTCCTCCTGCTAGGTCCACTCTAAAGGCTCCACAGCCCTCCAGGTGGCACCACCACCTGGAAGACAGGCATTCAGAACATGCGTATTTCAGATTGAGACCATACCTGTACTAATGAAATACAGTGTGGCTAATCAATGATACAATAGCGTTTCAGATATGTTTAACTTCTAAGTATTAACACTTTCTATTTTTTCATATTTTCTCTTTCTTTGGGTTTAGTGCACCCTGAAATTGGCATATGTACCTGAATAACTTTAGTAAGTTCTTCAGAACTGAAACACTGGATATGTTTGGAAGTTTTAGTCAGAGATGGGTACATCTCTCCAGGAACCCCTCCCTTCTGGAATTTTTAAGGAACTAGAAGGATGTGTTTGGGACTATAGAGATTATGCATCACCATAAAGGAATGAACTGCCACACATTTTTAATTTTCCATAAAATATGTTTCCTCCTTTTGAACAGTATGTTATTTTTAAGTAAGTCATTTCAGATCCAAATATTTCTGATATATAGTAACAAATCTCTTTTAAAATATTGTGTCAAGGGGCTAGAGAGATGGCTCAGCGGTTAAGAGCACTGATTGCTCTTTCAGAGGACCCAGGTTCAATTCCCAGTACCCACAGGGCAGCTACGAATAGTCCTTAACTCCAGTTCCAGGGGAATCCGAAGCCCTCTTCTGACTTCTGCGGCATTGCACTACATGGGTGCACTCACATACATGCAGGCAATACACTCATATACATAAAAGTAATAAATAAAATATTTTTTAATTTTTTAATCTAAAAAATAAATAAAATATTGTATCAAATGAATTTCAACTTATTTTTATCTGTGTTCTTTCTTCTTCCTGGAAGAAGTTTCCCATGTACCTGGACAGGGTCTACACATCCTTTATGGTGAAGCCTGAATATTCCCTGTTCTTGGCATCTTTACCCCAAATCACTCAGGTGGGATGAGTTTCCCCCACCTAGATCTCAAGGCCTTTCTGTGCATTGTTCACCCTCACAATGT
Source organism: Nannospalax galili (assembly GCF_000622305.1). Taxonomy (NCBI): domain Eukaryota; kingdom Metazoa; phylum Chordata; class Mammalia; order Rodentia; family Spalacidae; genus Nannospalax; species Nannospalax galili. The sequence goes on from NW_008357929.1 coordinate 5,060,762, forward strand.
GTTATGATGACTCATTCATTGATTCATCTCCCTCTTCTACACTCCTCTAGCATTATTAATAAGGGATGTTTTTGTTTCAAAAGACAGAACCCTGTTGTGATGGTTAATCTTAATCATCAACTTGATTGGATTGAGATGCATCTAGGAGGTTAATAAAGCCCAGCTCTGGGTGCGATGGCATTTCCAGAGATAGTAACATCATAAGTGCTCTGACTTCATGAATGGATCGACCCTCTCTGATGGATTCATAATATGAGGGCATTATTGAAAAGTAGGAGGAGAGGTCTAATAGGAGATAGATTACTGGGGCATGTCCTCAGGTGCTCTCTATAGCTGTGGCCACCTCCTGTGTATTCTCTCCACTTCCTTTCCACTAGGAAGTGAAGAACATCCTTCATCATGTATTCGGACTGTGATGATCTGCTCAAGCACGTGGGGCCAAGCTACCATGGACTGAACCCTCGG
>NW_008357929.1:5061300-5066919 GCF_000622305.1 Nannospalax galili
CGGCAGCCCTCTCACCAGTTGCCCCCTTGCTACCAGTGCCTGCACCAAGATTTCAGGCCTAACCATGTCCCTATTAGCACAGCAAGAGCACCCTCAGGCTTCAGTCCTGCAGGTCTTCCCATGAGATCAGCACCTGTGCTGTATCAGCCCTGACCATTGTGGTGTATCACCAATCCACCTGGCTGAACCTCATTAAGGGGACCTAAAGGCCCCACCTTGCATAGGTCGGAAAGGAAGTTACTGGAGGCGTGGCCTGGCTCGCGTGGGCTGGCGAACAGCGTGCTTGCTCATCCCCAATCCTCACCTCCCCGGGGGTCGCGGGTTCGAGTCCCTGGCACTTCATGGGTACAACTTCAGGAATCACAGAGGAAAGTCTTGACTATTAAAGAAGAAAAGAGAGTACTGACTGAAAGGATTACCACCGTTTTTGTTATTAGTGGTGACAGTGGCTGGCTGGCTGGTTGGAATGTGTTTTTATTCTATTTTCTAAGCTTTGTTGTATCTTTGTTTTTGTCTTCTTCCTAAAAGTTTAGAAGTTTAGTTTCTCTTTGTAATTAGTTATGATTATGTCTACTTGCGATTTTGTACTTTATTTATTAATTTCCTGTGTTTTGACCTCTGTGTCACCAGAACTTTCTGACTGTCCTCGCTTTGCTACACCCACAAAGATCTACATTTCCACATCTAAAATAGTCTCCCTGCCACCTCCCACCCCGAACCCACATACCTGCCTCCTCCTTCATCTGTGCCCTTCTGTCCTCCTCTCCCCAGTACCTTGTCACTTCTCTACTTGAACATTGATATCCTTTGCTCAAAACAATCGATAAACCACACCTTCTCTAACATGTCTTTGAACCGTAACAGGCACATAAGTACAATACAGAGGGGTCTTACCAGAGGCAAAACCAGGACTGTTGATAATAAATGAGGGGGCACCACTGTGTTTCCTGTCTAAATAGTTGCAGAAACATAGCTCTTCTCTCTAGAGAGACTCACAGAAAACAAAACCAAAAAAATAGAGATTTTTTGTTTTTTTTTTTTTTTAAAAAAAAGGAATTTAAAACTGGATTCATCTATTCCAATCGATGGCACAAAATACATCAAAGAGTACGAGACGACAGCCCACCATGGCCACTCCACCTTCCCAACTCCCCTAAGATGGAAGCAAAACTCACAGAGATAATTGAAGTGTGAGAAAGAATTCAGAGTCCTGCTTTTAAAAAGAATCGATGATTTAGAAAAAGTCAAATAAGCAGTTTTGTGAACTAGGGAAATCTATCCACTACCACAGCCATAGAAGACAGCTTCTAAAGTGGACCAAACAGCAAATTAAGGAGAAATTCCAAAATATAGGGGCAGAATTCAGCAAGGAAATTGAAAGAACTAAACAGAAAATGTGAAAATGAGTCAGTCAAATAAAAACCACATCAGAAAGCATCACCAATAGACAAGACCATGGAAGAAGAAATCTCATGGATGGAGGACAAAGTCAAGCTGATAATATACTCAGACACATAAAAAAGGAAAAAGGATCATGACCATACTCCTGAAAAGTCTATGTCCACAACACATCCATATCAATATGTCATGTACTCCTTCCCTGAACCATTGTGGCTAAAACAATCAAAATATACTCTGATTGCCTCAGTCTTACCAAGTCCCTAAGTCAGGAGTGAACTTAATCCCTTCTTCCAAATCTCTGTAGGAAATTAACCTGAAGTCATCAAAATAAGGAGACACATGCTGTGCCAATTACCACCCACAAAGACCAGCATAACCGGTCCCCTTGAGAGCAGGAACCTTACCTTGCTTGTTCCCTGAGCATCTTCATCCCTTAACGTACAGTCTTGTGGGACTTAAGCTTAAGCAGCACAGCCATGCTATGAAAAATGCTTCAGTAGATAACTTAGTCATTGTATGAACACAAAGCTAGATGGTACAGGGCAATCACCCAATGTGACCTCTTGATGCAGTTGAAAGACAAGGTTAAGTAAGAGACACTAATATTACCACCAACACAACACAACTCAGTGTTTTACAATAATATTTTTTTATAATTAGAAGTTCTAAAATGATGGTGAAAATATAGTATAATAAATATAGATGCACAAGGTTTATTATCAAGTATTATGTTGTGTATAGAACTACATGTGCTGTACGTTTCTATGATTGACAGAGTAGTAGAATTGTTTCCCCCAGCACCACTACAAACACGTGGGTAATGTACTGAGCTATTGATTGTGTTACAATGACTACATTACTAGGTGATAGGAATTTTCAACTCCATTATACTTGAGTAGAACCACTGTTGTATATGGAGAATGTTGTTGATTAAAAGGTTGTCATTTAGTGTATGACTATCATACCAAGCATGTAGATAGTGGCTCAGTCTAATAAGTTAATCATTTGAACAAATTAATGCAGTCAGAGTTATCATTAAAATCACCCCCTGACATCTTGTATCCTAATTAATGCATGATGTCCTCAGATAACAAATATGGGACTCCTCAATAACACCTCATGTCTGCAGTCTACTGGATGGGGACAACGCTACCATATGGAATAGAGACCTCTGGGGCAGACCCAAAGCTACATTTTTTTTGTAGTAGTGCTATTCTCAGCTCCAAACATAGGCATGGCAAAACATTGCCATCCTGTTAATTAGGTGTCCCAGGAGATCAGGCCCAGAATGCTGCAGGAAGACAAAGGCAACGGGGGGGGGGGGGGGGGGGGGGAAATGTCACCCTCGTTAGCACAGCCACTAGCAGGAAGAAGGGCCACCCAGGGTCCTGGTGAGTGTCAGAGGCCAGGTTCCTGCCAGGAGCCTGAAACAAGTGTCAGAGACAACAGCTGCAGGGCCTCAGAGTGTGGCCTGGATGCTTGTTGAACTAAGAAACAAGGCAGAGGGAGAAAGGGCATCTTGGGGAAAGACTCCAGCTCTGTCTCACCCCACAGCCCCCCTGGGGAACCCTAAGGACTTTCTTCCAAGGTGATTGTAAAATGTGCATGTCGTGGTTATTGCTTATTTATTTCCCATTTATATTAATGTACTTTTATTGTGTGTACCTTCTAACCATGATAGACTGGGTTCCTCTAACCAAGCAAGAGGGCAGATGAAGGTGATTTGTGAAATTCACTTCCTTTCTGTCCTTCAAAGCCCCACCAACTTTCTCCACTCCTCTCTGCACATACACACACACCAGCCAGTCCACACTGCAGAAGGAGAGTCTAGGCAGATGTCCCCACGGATCCTCTTATTGCCCCATCACAAATAAAGGACCTGCCTGGCTGGAATGCTGGCAAGATGTCCAAGCTGAGGAAGCTGTGGGTCATGGAAGCAAGAGCAGAAGACTCTGCTGAAGTTCTGAGTTTGTCACATGCTGGGAACGTGGGCACCATGGTCCACTTATCCCTTCATTTCCTTCATCTGTTAAAAACAAAGGGGCTGGAGAGATGGCTCAGTGGTTCATAGCACTGACTGCTCTTGCAGAGGACCCAAGTTCAGTTCCCAGCACCCACATGGTGGTTAACAACTGTTCATAACCCCAGGGCCAGATCTCTTTTGTATTAGAGTTCCTAAGGTGTGATTCTAAGTGAAGGAAAAGGAATATTGGGTCATATAGGATTAAAAAGATTGGAAAAATCAGGCTTGGGAGTGGCAGAAGTCAAAGTAGATCTGGAGAGGTGTCCACAGACCACGAGAACAGGAGAGCAGTCTGGGATTTTTAGCAGTTACATGGCTGTGTAGAAGTTCTGACCTAGCATCACTGCAGCTGAGCCTGCTCCACCTTGCCTCCCTTCTTTCCAACCTCCATCAACATAGCTTCATGTGTAGTACGTTTCCCACAGCAGGGGCATCTTTCTAGTATCTGTCACTGTAACCACAGCCATGTCAGGGCCCTTATCCCTGACAAGAAGAGACCAACTCCTTGGCTCGGACTGGGTCACGGATGGCTGGACCTTGACGTTGCTTCTGTAAAACTGTGTCTAACAAAGAAAAGGCAATAACTCAAAGCAAACCCAAGGGCCCTTTGGGATGAAAACAGATGCCAAGATAAAAAACACATTAGTGAAAGAGCAAAGACAAATGCTGTGTTAGAGCTTTCTCTACAAGTCTAGAATCCCAGCAGGCCAGGATCCCATGTGCTCCCACAGACGGTGCCAAGGCCACCACAGCTGACTCAGCCCAGGAGCAACTGTCCTCCTTCCAACTGCTTCTTCACCATCCTTTTCCAATTTTCCATGAAGACTAAGAACTCCCTGGCAATTAACCCTCACTGCCACCATCAAGAACTTGAGCAGGAATCCACTGCCCATTTAACAATCATAGCCAAGCAGAGATCATATGCAATACCATGGTGGGATTGTTCAACCAAGCTGTGTTCTGGAGCCCTTAGGGAATTTGAGGAAGGGGTACAGGATGTAAGGGCGGGGGTTAAAATCTGAGTCCTCAGTAGAATTCCCTGCTTCTTTGTACCCAAGTTGAGTAATTCCATCTCGTCTTCCCCTGAAAGCTACTCCTGTGTTCCACCTTGTCTCTGTATTCCCATCCCCCCACCAACACACCTTCACCTTCGCCACACTCAACAGCCTCTCTGTTTGAATGCAGCCGCGTCCCTGACACTGAGCCAAGGGCTGCATCCCTGGTTGATGAAAGAACAAGCTCTTCCCACCTCCCCTTCCGTATCCCCTGGTCTCTGAAGCTGCCCATAGTCCCTGCAGGTTAAGCAGAGAGGAGATTAGAAATTATCTAAATCACAACAATTCCCTGGCAGCTTTTGTATGATTGCAGGCTCTGGTGAACTAAACTGTCCAGCTGGGTAATTGAAGGAAACATATTTATTGAAATTCGCATGCTTACAGTTATACTTAGCCCCCGGATATCAGCAAAGCTGACCTGAAAGAGAATAAAAAGCCCCTTGCAGCATTCCAAGTAATCATTTTGTACAGGCCCTCGGGGGCTTAACTCTCTGGTGGCAAGGGAGGCTTTGATTTTGCATACTCCTGGTGCCTCTCAGCTGCTGCCAGCTGCCAGCTGGGTTGCCAGGACTCAGGCAGGATATGAAAGTGGGACCCACCAGTGTGGCATTTCCCCCTCATAAAAACCTTTGCCCAAAAGGTGTCAGCAACATGGCCTTGCTGTTCAGCTTTCATTTTATGTTCTGAAAGAGCAGGGCTTTGATCAGCTGGTGCGTTTACTCTGAGTGACAGCTGCAGTAAGTAGCAGATGGGTTTCTAGATAGAGCACCTAACACAGAAGAGCCTCCCTGTGCAAGGTCATCCTGGGCACTGCACAGCTTCACAGAGACAGCTAGAAATGATAACAGGCTAAGGCAAAGTGCAGTATGTATGCATACATGTGTGTGTGTGCGTGTGTGTGTGTGCGTGCGTGTGTGTGCGTACGTGTGTGTGTGTGCGTATGTGTGTGCGTGTGTGTGTGCGTGTGTGTGTGCGTCATGTGTGTGTGCGTGCATGTGTGTGTGTACGTGTGTGTGTGCGTGTGTGTGTGTGCGTGCGTGTGTGTGTGTGTGCGCGTGTGTGTGTGTGCGTGTGTGTGTGTGTGTGTGTGTGCGTGTGTGTGCGTGAGTGTGTGCGCGTGTGAGTGTGTGTGTGCGTGGG